>NC_134690.1:78310752-78629085 GCF_050947455.1 Rhinoderma darwinii
GCTAGAATGCCAAAGGTCTGCAATGCTGGAATTGCTGCAAATGGAGCATTCTTTGACGAAAGCAAAGTTTGAAGGAGAAAATTATTATTTCAAATAAAAATCATTATTTCTAACTTTGTCAATGTCTTGACTATATTTTCTACTCATTTTGCAACTCATTTGATAAATAGAAGTGTGAGTTTTCATGGAAAACACAACATTATCTGGGTGACCCCAAACTTTTGAACGGTAGTGTATACACACACAGGAGGCAGGTATACATATATACACACATAGGAGGCATGTATACATACATATATATATATATATATATATATATATATATATATATATATATACACACACACACGGCTTGTATGCATATATACACACACAGTATACATATGTATATATATATATATATATATATATATACACATACACACACACACCATGTATACATATGTATATACACACACACACACACACACACACACACACACACACTATAGAAATGTAGATGTTACCTGCAGTCAAATGTAACACCACAGATAACGCACAGGGACAGCTCTGTGACTACAGATAATGTTATTGTGTTACATAGGACTACAGGTAACACCACAAATAACACACAATGATAACCACACACAAACACATATATATACACATAGAAAAATATACACAATATACACATACACAGAGACATATATACACATAAACACACACATACTGGGACATATACACACAGAGATATGTACACAGAAAGGAACTTACCATCTCTCCTTGCTGCACAGGTTTCTTGCAGGACAAGCTGTGGGCCAAGCCTCCTCCTCTGCTGAGAATACAGAGTTCAAACGGCCAGCACAGTGGCGCCCACTACATGCCGGGAGGCTGCAGCGCCTTGTGCACCCGCACTTTTCGCACACCCCGAAGGCCAGCCCTGTGTCCATATGCCATAAAAGCGCTTATGGAAAGGGGTTATCTGGGATTAGAAAATAGGTCTGTGTTTTTTTTTCCAGAAACAGCGCCATTCTTGTCAAAAGTATGTGTCTGTTCCTACAGTTATTTATTTATTTATTTTATTTACATAGATGATGGCATTTTAATGTCTAGTTGCAACGGGAATTTTTGCAAAAGTGAGAACCAGGAGTGCAGCCATATTGGTTGTCACTTTGAAATACATTTCATAAAAACTGATAATAGAAATGTCACTTTGTTACTGCTTGAACATGATGACAAAATGTGTATTAAAAGGGAAAAATATAGCGCGGAACCTTAGTGGGTTTGGATTAACAGAGGTAAAAGCAGAACTGCTCACCTGGTCAGGATGTGCTGAAAAGGCACAACTCTGTGAATAAGTGAATAGGCTGAAATGATAAAAGCTGCTGCCTTCACTAAGACCTGATGAAGGCTCCGGTTCGGAGCTGAAACGCGTTGTCAGTTATTTCCCAATAAATTCCGCTATCTTTACCTGGATGTTCTTTGTGATGTTTAGCAGTGTTACAATCGCCCTGTTTTTTTCTTCCTATTGTTTGCACATGATGACAAAATGACGATTGTATGATTCTAATCAGCTAGTCCAAAAGTGACAACCAATATGGCTGCAATTCCTGGTCTGGCTGGCAGGAAACTGACATTGTCTTTAGGTAAACATAAAAAACATACTAAATTCTTAACAAATTTTGGCTACCGCTGTAACCTCTGGTATACTACTTAATGAGCATCTCTACATTTCAGTTTCCTCTCTAATATATTAAGATCTCAGATCATGTCGTTTGTCTTGTACTTGTCTCTGTCTTTGATATTATATTGATATAAATGGAAACCAACTAGGCTTATCACATTTCTCACAGAAAAATACGGCCACGTTTACAAGCTCAAAGGGTGTGTGGTTTTGGTGGCATGGACTGTCAAGTCCCCCTGACCGACTGTCTATTAGATCTATCTGCTTGTCCCCGGTGTGAAGCTGGCCATACACACGAACATTAAAAATCATATGACATATTGTGCATTTGCCACTAATAACTTTTTTTGACCAAATAAAGCAGATTTGCACCAGTTGGAACCTGCTGTTTTTTGTTCCTTAGATGTAAAGATTATCTTTGCATCTATGGTCAACTTGTGTCACAAAGGAGTCAGACAGATCTAATAGACAGTGAATCAGGGGGACTGGAGAGTCAAAGCCGCTGACTGTAGTGTAATAAAATAGCCTGCAGTCCTTATCATGATGTCCTGCTGCTGGCATTGCCTGGGCTGGACTGATCGCATGGCTTAGTCTATATTCTTCTAAGGAGAAGCAGTCCAATGCCACTTGCACAGTAGGTGGAGATGGTAGGTTCTCCATCTCTGATTTTGATATGTTGGCAGGTTGCGGCTGTAAACTTAATACTCGCTGGGCCCCGTTAATATAAGGTCCTTTTATAAGATCTTGTGCACTACGCATTTTTTATTTTACTAAACTTAACTGTGGTTAGAATTTCACAAAAAAAAAACAAGAAAAAAACAATCTTATAAAAAAAAACACAACAGTTATTATATATTGTCAAAATTATTCCCAGTTCACTATTTGTATTTTGCTGAAGTTTTCTAATAGCTCATGCACCAGACCATATCTTGAGGATCCCTCTCACATGGCTCCCAAATACAGTGATAATGCATTTCAATGCGGATGCATTTTACCATATTTTCATGTGGCAGTATATGCAGATTTTCTGTGCAGACTGCATACAAAAATGCATCATGCTCCAAAGGATGCTGCATCTTGAACCATATTATCCCCTGATAGTATTTTTTTTTTAATTGTTACTAGGTAGAAAAGGTGCAAGATACAACACTGAGGCCTGATTCACATCACATTTGTGCCCTACATTTATCATGTACGTCGAGATATCTCAGGTTGATATACCTTTTTTTTGTAGGATGAAAAAAAAGTAGTAGACTACGATATTTCATCCTGAAGGATCCCGCTAATAAAACGCATATGTTTTTTTAAGATGGGAGCCTATGTGTTACAGATGTATGGCACCCATCAGAGTTATACATTAAACATATATCTCGTGTGGATTCCCCGAGGCCTGAGTCCCCGGGAAGAAGCTCTGTCACCACATTATAAGTGCCCTATCTTCTACATAATGTGATCGGTGCTGTAATGTAGATAACAGCAGTGTTTTTTATTTAGAAAAATGCTAAATTTTGACCAAGTTATGACCTATTTTAGCTTTATGCTAATGACTTTCTTAATGCCCAACTGGGCGTTTTTTAGCTTTTGACCAAGTGGGCATTGTAAAGAGAAGTGGATGACGCTGACCAATCAGCGTCATACACTTCTCCCCATTCATGTACTCAGCACATAGTGATCTTGCGCGATCATGGTGTGCCGTCACTTACTCACACATTAACTTTACCGAAGTCTCTTGAGAGTGAATAGACATCGCTTCCAGCCAGGACGCAATGTCTGTTCACAATCCCGACACTTTGGTAATGTTTGCGTGTCACTTACTCACACAGCACATCGAGATCATGCTGTGCTGTCATTAACAGCGTGATTTTGTGAGATCACGCTTGCTGTCATTAAATCCCACACAAACATTATTGAAGTATGGGATTGTGAATAGACATCGCTATCTTGCTGGAAGCAATGTCTATTCACTCTCAAGACACTTCAGTAAAGTTAATGTGTGAGTGACAGAACATCGTGATCTCGCAAGATCACAATGTTTGAATACATGAATGGAGAGAAGTGTATGACGCTGATTGAACAGTGACATCAGGGGCTTCCCCGGGCACAGCGCTTTAAGCAGCGCTGTGCCCGGGGAGTTCAGGAAACGTATCACACTATGCCTATACAGTGGGATACATTGCTACTTTCCGTCGAAGTTATACATCGGGACTCCTCCCGACGTATGCCTTCGACTGAAAAGTTAAAACATAATGTGAGTCCGGCCTACATTTAGAACACTCTTGCCTGCAGTACACCTCCATATTGTCAGCGCATTACATAGTACATGGTCCTGTGCATGAGGCAAGAACTGGGAATGCATCAAATAAGAAAAAAGAGGAGAAATGTTAAGGTATCTACTGTTTCTACACACAGAAATTAAAGCAAATCGTAGCAGATGCTGTATAAGGCAGTAGTATGTTTCCGGTTTATGTTTGCAACATTTTGTTCCAGCTTAGATCAAGGAGCCCTTTGTCCTGATTTTTGTCCTTTTATATGAATCTTCGGGCTGATTATTGTTTTTTTGCTGATTTTGCTTGTTAGACAGTAGTGATGAATACTGAAGTTCTGGGATGACAAGGCGGTGACAGCGCAGCCTCTCAGCCTTTTGAAGTCCTGGCTTCAGGTCATAACTGAGAATTCTAGATATTCCAGCCTGAAATGGTCTCAGGAAATTGTCTTTAATTTTTATTGGGTCAATTTGACCTTGTAGACAGATTTCAGATAGGGTAGACCTCCTCCTCTGGAGTTCCTGCACCTCACTTTGCATTCTGTCTCGCCCAAATTTGTCTACCTTTTCCCATAAGGAATTGTTAAAATAAATATATAGCTGCCAGTAAAGCTGATTCAAAGTTCTGATTTTCTCTTGAGTCTCCTCAGTGAGGACTTTCCGGCTGGTGTAATTTCTGAAGTTTAGTGGAAAAGACAAGACATCATCAAAACCCCAGCAAAGGGCATCATTCAAAAGGATTAATGACTCATCAAAGTACTCTGTGATCAGGACCAAGTTGAACATGGTTTCTATAGCTTTCCGGGCCAGCTTGAAATGTTTGGGACTTTCACGCTCACTTTGTTCAAGGCCAAGATCAAAGGCCATGAGGTTTTTGCCATAACTGTGGTTTATATTTGTTTGTTTATAATATTTGTAAGAATTTTTCAAGTAATCTTCTAAGCTGTAAGCATTGACAAAGACGTCTAAGTTCTTATAATAAGAAAATGATGATTCCATGAGAGACACAGGATTCCTCATTATGGTAAAATAAAATGTGTCATTGGGCATTACTTTTTCTACCTGTAAAGAATTTTAAAAACACATTAGTGAGTCTGAAGTGAGAACTCGGAGAACCCCTTCAAGACATATGGCTTAAATTTTTGTTGGTCAAAACCAAAAATTGTTAAAGAAGGTACTCTGGAAAATTATTGGTTTGCACATATGCTAACTCGCTAGCAATATTGTAGAAATAGCATCTGTTTCTTCCCAGCTCAGTTGCATATATACATTTTGAACCCTTTCATTATGAACAGCTGTGTCATCTGATCTTAGTCTGACCACTAATATAGACCATGCTCTTATATGTAAACAGGTCATCAGTTTCTTCCGTGAGGCTGACTTCTTGTGAACTACAGAATTACATAAGAATCTATTAAATCCCTCCTGGCAGCTCTGAGATACCTCCCCTTCCCACCCAGCCCCACACTCTTTGTTCCTCTGTATGTCCCCCATGCAAATGGTGCTGCTGAAGACATTATTTATGCCCTATTTAAGGGACCAGGAGTGCAATGATATAATAGGTAAGTCCATACAATGGTTAGCTGCACAGTTAAAAAAACAACAACTCCCCTGCTTTACATTAACTGTTATACTATATGTTTCTGCTTTGTGTAGAATTTCCAGTATATTTCTATGAGATGCAGCTTTACACTACTCTCCCCTGTCTCCCGCTTGTAAAAGCTGACAGAGATAAATCTATCACAATCAGGAGGCAGGGAAGGCTGAAGCTGCATCACGTAGAACACACTGACTGCAGAGAGAGTTAAGGGACAGCAGTTCTACAGTATGTCCCTAATCTATCACAAGTAGAAGGCAGAGGAGATAGGCTGAAGCTGCATCTCATAGGATACACGGACTGCAGTGTGGGAACAGTTCTATATTACTAATCTATCACTTGCTGCACTTAGATAGGACACAGAGCAGAGCAAGTGCAGTGTGATGAGACTCCACCCCCACTGCCTCTACAAAGCCAGAGGCATGATGAGAAATGCATGGCAAAAAAAATAACCTAAGTCTAATCAAACATCTATAATAGCTACATTAAATTTGTAAGTTAGAATAAAGCCAACCTGAAGGAATACATTTCTGTATAGAGTTATTGTATATGTTAAATCAACAAATGGTCACAACAGGTGAGGTGTCTATTACAGTGCAAGCCACAGTAAGCCCATTCTGCCTCTCTACCTTAGCATGGCCTGTTTTGCCCTGGCTTCTAATTTCCAGATCACAATGATTTCAATCTTAGTTCATAAGGGTACATTGTAGATGTGCAAGGAAAATGCATGATTCTATATATTAATATAATTAAATTCCTAGTTCTAAGAAATACATATTTGTAACTTAGTTCATATGTCAGGATACACATAAATTCAGAGTGAGCGCACCTCTGTGAGCTTAAAGCGCATGTGATGACACATTATATCATAATTTGGCCATATTTTCATTAAAAAGTCTTCCACAAAGTAAGCCTTGAAATAATTGGGATAAAAGAACTGTGTATAATTATAAGATGAAAAACAAACAAGGATGTGACCCCTGGTAGCTGGCGGGCACAATACATATATACACAAAAGGAGCTGCCTGCAACAGCCAAACCCAATTTCCCAACTACCACTGACAAGGAGAATAATACTCTTTAATAGCTACGTATAGCTGGACTAACCACAATTATGATTAAAATTATCACCAACCTAGATCGGACATACAAGTATGTAACCTGATTGAACAGGCATGTATATGTGTAACATAGAGATGTGTCGTCCCTAACCAGTTAAATTGTTTAACAAATAGTGGTTAGCAATAAGTCCGATCAACGGCAGTGTCTAAAACATTAACAGCCCCCCCGACATGTTTCGCTAACAAGTAGCGTCTTCAGGGGCACACGGGGCTAATGGCGGCGCGGGGTAAATTAGATCCTGATATAGACACACACAATGACGTGTCTGAAGGTGTGTACGGCCGGATGGCCAATGGCATTGAGGGAGACAAGGACGTCTCTCAGCTGTGTTCAACCGACCAATGAACAACAGTGTAAGGTACCTCAATCAGAGACAGGTTGCGACGCATGCGCACAAGGATGAAAAAATGACTTGGTGTATTTAGACCAGCCGGGACCGCGACTTACCTAGTAAGTTGCTTGCGCCTGCGCAGATGTGACAGACAGGGACTTAGTGCCAGAGGCTCGCTCTAACTAGCGATGCCTACTGTCATATATACTAGTGCCAATTGCCAACTATGTCATGCAAGCGGCATTCAATGAGTATGAATCCAGCAATAGTAAGGGCACACAAAGCAACTATATAAGAGGGACCTGCAGTCTATTAAGACATGCACAAAGTAATTAAGCCAGCGTCAATATAGACTGACTAGATCAAATAAGGGGAGGAGGAAGGTTAAGGGGAACTACAGACATCCCTCCTCATATAACCTTAACGTGCTCCCTGACAGGTAATTACCATATCGATGTTTACGTCACGGTCCGGGTTCTTAAACCCGATGCTGTGTCACAATAAAAGAAGGGAAGAGAAAAGTCATCCTTCTCAAATAGAGAATGTCTCCAAAATCCCTATTTTTGGGATATGCCATATTTACAAGAATCAGTACAGGATCAATGAACATATACACACTATGTCAGTGATAGCCAAACGCCTCCATTATGTGGTCGAAATCCTAATAGTTGTCACTACGTAGATCATTCTAACCATTTGATCAGAATGATTCTCACTTTGTTAGATTATTTTATTTTTTTTATATTATTTGTATCATTTGGAAAAGTCCTCCACATCACTGTGAAGACCATTATGGCAAAGAGGTAATGGTGGACTATGAGTATTTCCTATAAATATATACGTAATTCCACAGAGGTCCATAAATATGGACAATAATAACATCGGGAAAAATTCTCGATGCTCAACTGTAGAGCTAAAGAAACGCACTGAAGGTAAAACCCTCATTAAGACCTAAAGGAGACATGGTATTAAGTCGGTGAATCCACCTCGCTTCCTCTTGCAGAAGTTTACGGTCCAAATTGCCCGCTCTGGGTCCCATTTTAACCTGGGCAATGCCCCAAAATTTAAGCAGCTTGGAGTTACCTCCGTGAAATTTTACAATGTGTCTAGAAAGAGCGGTATCCTCATTACAGGTCACCGCACTTATATGTCTAGACACACGTCTTCTCAATTCCTGAATGGTTTTACCCACATATAGCTTAGGACAGGGACACTTGGCAACATAAATCACTCCCTTGCTTTGACAATTCATAAATTGTTCAATTCTATATAGCCTACCATCGACAGGATTATAAAAGTTTTTTACAGTCGGCATTAAGGGGCAAAAGGAACATTTGCCGCAAGAGTGGAAGCCCTTCAGGGGTGACTTGAGCCATGTCGATGTGGTATTAGATTGTTTAGAATAATGGCTATGAACCAAAAATTCCCGTAGGTTCTTACCCCTACGGTAAGTGACACTAGGGTTGGCCATTATGGCATCTTTAAGATCAGGGTCAGCCATGAGAATAGCCCAGTGTCTCTTTAGAATTTGGACAACCTGAGGAGAACAGGCATCAAAGGTGCCAATACATCGAATGACCCCAGATGACTTATCCCTAGCAATTTCGCCAGCACTCGACAATAAATCCCTCCTCTCAGAAGCCCTTGCTCTAGCGTATGCCCTATGCAGCCATTTTTTAGGATAGCCACGTGCTGTAAACTTGTTGAAAAGACCATCGCATTCTGTTTGAAAGGCTAGGTCGCTCGAGCAATTGCGTCTAGCCCTCAAGTATTGGCCAATTGGTATGCCTCTCTTGAGGGCAGAGGGGTGATAGCTCTGCCAATGCAGAAGGCTATTGGTCGCAGTAGCCTTACGGAAAACATCCGTTTGGACACCGCCACCAGGATCCAACGATATCTCGAGATCAAGAAAATTTACAGTATGATCATGAATTTCATATGTAAATTTCATGCCAATATCATTGGCATTGAGCATAGACATGAAGTCACTAAAAGTGTTGACATCCCCATCCCAAAGGATGAGAATGTCATCAATATATCTCCCCCAAAAAGAAATATGTGAGGTGAAGGAGGAGAAATCATCAGAAAAAACTATAGTGTCTTCCCACCACCCTAAGAAAAGGTTCGCATAAGTGGGTGCACAGACCGTACCCATCGCCGTCCCCTTTATTTGGTGATAATATTTATGATCAAAAATAAAATAATTGTGAGTAAGTAAGAAACGTAAAAGTGACAAAACAAATTTATTGTGACTTTGGAATTGAGTGCCTTTAGTGTTTAAAAAGTGTTTTATAGCAGTGAGTCCTAATTCATGCTGAATGTTAGTGTAAAGCGACTCCACGTCTATGCTCGCTATCATTGTGGTTGAAGTAACATTGATCTCATGGATCCTGGTGACGGTGTCCTTGGTGTCCCTAAGGTAAGAGGACAGAGAAGAGACAAATGGTATCAACATTTCATTGACATAGTGGCTAATGCCCTGTGTCAGACTGTCATTACCCGATACTATGGGTCTACCAGGGAGAGGAGAAGTTGCCTTGTGCACCTTTGGCAGCGCATAAAAGGTTGCCAAAGTTGGAGTGGAATTATAAAGGTATTTAAATTCGTCGGTAGTGATAAGGTTCTCATTCTTAGCACCATTAAGGAGAGAGTATAATTCGGCAAGATACTTGACCGTAGGGTTCGAATCTAGAATGACATAGGTGGTATTATCATCAAGTAATCTATGGACCATGCGGACATAGTCAGCATGGCCCATAATTACAATATTACCCCCCTTATCTGAGGGTTTGAGGACTAGATTATCATCTTTACACAAAGTGTCCAATGCCTGTCTCTCATCATTAGTAAGATTACCGAAAATACAAGATTTCTTGGTCTTAAGTTTTTTAAGGTCATTGCACACCATCCTAACAAAAGTATCGATGTGGCTATACTGTGAGAATGGAGGTGTAAGCTTAGATTTAGGACGTAAGGTCGAAAGCGGTCCAACAACATCTGTCACACCGAATTCACTCTCATGGAGCAAACTTTCAAGATCCCTCAAGGTATTGCATTCTGTACGATCCTGAGAGGTTTTCTCAGATAAACTACCTTTGAAGTACTTATGTAGGGCCAATTTACGTGCAAAAAGGTTAATATCCTTAACCCATGTGAATTCATCGTAAGATGGAGTAGGAGTATATGACAGGCCCTTTTTAAGTAAACTTAGTTGGTGAGAGTCAAGCTGACATGAAGATAAATTTATTATTTGCATCTCATCGTCTCTTTCTGCCTGTGTAGTGAATTTCACGACTTCATTCCCCAGTTCAGGCTGGGTGGGCCTAAAAAAGGAAAAGCAGCTGGGGGACCAGTACATGATTTGTTTGCACTGTCCCCTCCATATATGCTTGGATTGGTACGAGAGGAATGAGGGGTAGACAGTATATTCACAGGGTTTATTAAAGATGAAGGAACTGGCATAGATGATGCAAAAGAGGAAATTGAGGTACTGGAGGGACATGTTGTAACACGGTTAGGAACGTTAGTTGTAAATTGTTTGGACACAGTCGGGGTTCTTTTAGAGAAACTTGGTCTGTTATTTTTTATCTTCCGTTTAGTACCAAGTCTTAGACTGTCAGCACTATTTCTAAGTTCCTCTGTGCCCGAAGTGTCTGACTCAGAAAAATCAGTAAAGTCAGTAAACACCGTATTCCGTTTGGGCTTGGAGTATGAGTTGGTTTTATAAGTATAAACCTGTCCAAGGTCAAAGTCTCTCCGATCACGAACGTATTTACGGTGTTTACGTTCCTTTATTTCTCCCTGTAGCTTTTCTATGTTCTTCTGTAACTTAATCTCAGAGATCCCAAATTCAGGGCATGAACTGAAAGCCTGTATGTCCACAATCTCCTTTTCAAGTTGTGCACTGACAGTACTATAGTTTTGTTTTTCAAACTCCAGTAGATACTGGAGCAAACGCATAGAGCTGTCAGTGAGGAGTTCCTCCCAGCCCTTAACAAAGGCTGTGTTATCTCTGTAGGAGTTCGGTGTGATGTTAATCCTCAAACCTCTATATATGATTTTTTGTTGCAAATAGGTTTCTAAACTCGCCACCTCCCAGCAGGATCTAATGTATTTCTGGTAGGTTTTTTGTAGGTCCCTGAATGCTGTTTGAACATCAAATTGTTGTAGGGGGATATTACCCACAGAGAAGACAATTGCCGCGTCTGCAGATAAGGTCTCCAGGTCTGGCTTTCTTGATAAAAAACCTGCCATACCAATTAAATTAGTAGCTAAATGAATAAACGTTCCTACTAGGAACAGGGTCAGACAGTAAGGGTAATTAACCCAGCAGTATTACAAACAAACAAGGATGTGACCCCTGGTAGCTGGCGGGCACAATACATATATACACAAAAGGAGCTGCCTGCAACAGCCAAACCCAATTTCCCAACTACCACTGACAAGGAGAATAATACTCTTTAATAGCTACGTATAGCTGGACTAACCACAATTATGATTAAAATTATCACCAACCTAGATCGGACATACAAGTATGTAACCTGATTGAACAGGCATGTATATGTGTAACATAGAGATGTGTCGTCCCTAACCAGTTAAATTGTTTAACAAATAGTGGTTAGCAATAAGTCCGATCAACGGCAGTGTCTAAAACATTAACAGCCCCCCCGACATGTTTCGCTAACAAGTAGCGTCTTCAGGGGCACACGGGGCTAATGGCGGCGCGGGGTAAATTAGATCCTGATATAGACACACACAATGACGTGTCTGAAGGTGTGTACGGCCGGATGGCCAATGGCATTGAGGGAGACAAGGACGTCTCTCAGCTGTGTTCAACCGACCAATGAACAACAGTGTAAGGTACCTCAATCAGAGACAGGTTGCGACGCATGCGCACAAGGATGAAAAAATGACTTGGTGTATTTAGACCAGCCGGGACCGCGACTTACCTAGTAAGTTGCTTGCGCCTGCGCAGATGTGACAGACAGGGACTTAGTGCCAGAGGCTCGCTCTAACTAGCGATGCCTACTGTCATATATACTAGTGCCAATTGCCAACTATGTCATGCAAGCGGCATTCAATGAGTATGAATCCAGCAATAGTAAGGGCACACAAAGCAACTATATAAGAGGGACCTGCAGTCTATTAAGACATGCACAAAGTAATTAAGCCAGCGTCAATATAGACTGACTAGATCAAATAAGGGGAGGAGGAAGGTTAAGGGGAACTACAGACATCCCTCCTCATATAACCTTAACGTGCTCCCTGACAGGTAATTACCATATCGATGTTTACGTCACGGTCCGGGTTCTTAAACCCGATGCTGTGTCACAATAAAAGAAGGGAAGAGAAAAGTCATCCTTCTCAAATAGAGAATGTCTCCAAAATCCCTATTTTTGGGATATGCCATATTTACAAGAATCAGTACAGGATCAATGAACATATACACACTATGTCAGTGATAGCCAAACGCCTCCATTATGTGGTCGAAATCCTAATAGTTGTCACTACGTAGATCATTCTAACCATTTGATCAGAATGATTCTCACTTTGTTAGATTATTTTATTTTTTTTATATTATTTGTATCATTTGGAAAAGTCCTCCACATCACTGTGAAGACCATTATGGCAAAGAGGTAATGGTGGACTATGAGTATTTCCTATAAATATATACGTAATTCCACAGAGGTCCATAAATATGGACAATAATAACATCGGGAAAAATTCTCGATGCTCAACTGTAGAGCTAAAGAAACGCACTGAAGGTAAAACCCTCATTAAGACCTAAAGGAGACATGGTATTAAGTCGGTGAATCCACCTCGCTTCCTCTTGCAGAAGTTTACGGTCCAAATTGCCCGCTCTGGGTCCCATTTTAACCTGGGCAATGCCCCAAAATTTAAGCAGCTTGGAGTTACCTCCGTGAAATTTTACAATGTGTCTAGAAAGAGCGGTATCCTCATTACAGGTCACCGCACTTATATGTCTAGACGATATCTCGATCTCGAGATATCGTTGGATCCTGGTGGCGGTGTCCAAACGGATGTTTTCCGTAAGGCTACTGCGACCAATAGCCTTCTGCATTGGCAGAGCTATCACCCCTCTGCCCTCAAGAGAGGCATACCAATTGGCCAATACTTGAGGGCTAGACGCAATTGCTCGAGCGACCTAGCCTTTCAAACAGAATGCGATGGTCTTTTCAACAAGTTTACAGCACGTGGCTATCCTAAAAAATGGCTGCATAGGGCATACGCTAGAGCAAGGGCTTCTGAGAGGAGGGATTTATTGTCGAGTGCTGGCGAAATTGCTAGGGATAAGTCATCTGGGGTCATTCGATGTATTGGCACCTTTGATGCCTGTTCTCCTCAGGTTGTCCAAATTCTAAAGAGACACTGGGCTATTCTCATGGCTGACCCTGATCTTAAAGATGCCATAATGGCCAACCCTAGTGTCACTTACCGTAGGGGTAAGAACCTACGGGAATTTTTGGTTCATAGCCATTATTCTAAACAATCTAATACCACATCGACATGGCTCAAGTCACCCCTGAAGGGCTTCCACTCTTGCGGCAAATGTTCCTTTTGCCCCTTAATGCCGACTGTAAAAAACTTTTATAATCCTGTCGATGGTAGGCTATATAGAATTGAACAATTTATGAATTGTCAAAGCAAGGGAGTGATTTATGTTGCCAAGTGTCCCTGTCCTAAGCTATATGTGGGTAAAACCATTCAGGAATTGAGAAGACGTGTGTCTAGACATATAAGTGCGGTGACCTGTAATGAGGATACCGCTCTTTCTAGACACATTGTAAAATTTCACGGAGGTAACTCCAAGCTGCTTAAATTTTGGGGCATTGCCCAGGTTAAAATGGGACCCAGAGCGGGCAATTTGGACCGTAAACTTCTGCAAGAGGAAGCGAGGTGGATTCACCGACTTAATACCATGTCTCCTTTAGGTCTTAATGAGGGTTTTACCTTCAGTGCGTTTCTTTAGCTCTACAGTTGAGCATCGAGAATTTTTCCCGATGTTATTATTGTCCATATTTATGGACCTCTGTGGAATTACGTATATATTTATAGGAAATACTCATAGTCCACCATTACCTCTTTGCCATAATGGTCTTCACAGTGATGTGGAGGACTTTTCCAAATGATACAATTAATATAAAAAAAATAAAATAATCTAACAAAGTGAGAATCATTCTGATCAAATGGTTAGAATGATCTATGTAGTGACAACTATTAGGATTTCGACCACATAATGGAGGCGTTTGGCTATCACTGACATAGTGTGTATATGTTCATTGATCCTGTACTGATTCTTGTAAATATGGCATATCCCAAAAATAGGGATTTTGGAGACATTCTCTATTTGAGAAGGATGACTTTTCTCTTCCCTTCTTTTATTGTGACACAGCATCGGGTTTAAGAACCCGGACCGTGACGTAAACATCGATATGGTAATTACCTGTCAGGGAGCACGTTAAGGTTATATGAGGAGGGATGTCTGTAGTTCCCCTTAACCTTCCTCCTCCCCTTATTTGATCTAGTCAGTCTATATTGACGCTGGCTTAATTACTTTGTGCATGTCTTAATAGACTGCAGGTCCCTCTTATATAGTTGCTTTGTGTGCCCTTACTATTGCTGGATTCATACTCATTGAATGCCGCTTGCATGACATAGTTGGCAATTGGCACTAGTATATATGACAGTAGGCATCGCTAGTTAGAGCGAGCCTCTGGCACTAAGTCCCTGTCTGTCACATCTGCGCAGGCGCAAGCAACTTACTAGGTAAGTCGCGGTCCCGGCTGGTCTAAATACACCAAGTCATTTTTTCATCCTTGTGCGCATGCGTCGCAACCTGTCTCTGATTGAGGTACCTTACACTGTTGTTCATTGGTCGGTTGAACACAGCTGAGAGACGTCCTTGTCTCCCTCAATGCCATTGGCCATCCGGCCGTACACACCTTCAGACACGTCATTGTGTGTGTCTATATCAGGATCTAATTTACCCCGCGCCGCCATTAGCCCCGTGTGCCCCTGAAGACGCTACTTGTTAGCGAAACATGTCGGGGGGGCTGTTAATGTTTTAGACACTGCCGTTGATCGGACTTATTGCTAACCACTATTTGTTAAACAATTTAACTGGTTAGGGACGACACATCTCTATGTTACACATATACATGCCTGTTCAATCAGGTTACATACTTGTATGTCCGATCTAGGTTGGTGATAATTGTAATCATAATTGTGGTTAGTCCAGCTATACGTAGCTATTAAAGAGTATTATTCTCCTTGTCAGTGGTAGTTGGGAAATTGGGTTTGGCTGTTGCAGGCAGCTCCTTTTGTGTATATAATTATAAGATGGTAGCGCAAACGTTAAGTTGCGCAATTCTCCGAACCGGAACAGAATATTCATGATGGTACTACTCGCCGTCTTATGGATTTTTAGGAAGAATATATGTGTGTGAGGCTGGCAAGATTTGGCCTCTATTATTTCCACTTTAGAGGAGCTGTAATGGCTGGGTAGGGAGACAGAGAGGTGAGCCCTAATCTACCCGCCACTCAGTCCCTGCCTACTTGCAACGGCCCGTCCTAAGCGACGGCGTACAAATGGGCGACGGTCCCTACGCTCACTAAGTGCACGACAGACAAACAGACAAGGGTACACAGAAGCTAAGGGAAATGGGGCTGTTGCCCATGGCAACCCCGTGAGCAACAAGTGTAGTGAACGATCCGTGTCAAACCAGGAGTGGACGAGGTACAAAACGCAGAGCAGGAGAATAGTGAACGAGCCGAGTCAAACCAGGAGTGGACGAGGTACAAAACGCAGAGCAGGAGAATAGTCAGTCAAGCCAGGGTCAATATGAAGCAGAAGACAAGTAGTAAGCAGCAGCAGAGCCAGGAAACAGACTGAAAGAATCACAGGCAAAGGAGGAGCAGGAAGTGAGGGTATAAATAGAAAGAGGGAGGGAGCTACCTCCGTCTGGCCAGGCTGTGATAGGCTCTCCCACTCCTCAGCCTCCCAGGCTGATTGGTGGAAGAAGGGGTCACTCTACCAGACTTAGGAGAAGGTGCAGAGTGAGTAACCACGGGCGTCGACACAGAAGCTGTGTCTGGCAGTTCCTTTACAGTAGCCCCCCTTTTATGAGGGGCCACTGGACCCTTTCTAGGTGGACCTGGCTTATAGGGGTACCGAAGATGGAACCTCCTGAGCAATATTGCAGAGTGAACATCCCGGGCGGGTACCCAAGTCCTCTCCTCAGGCCCGTATCCTCTCCAATGGACCAGGTACTGGAGAGAGCCTTGACCCATCCTGCTGTCCACAATTTTGGCCACCTCGAATTCTACCCCTTCAGGGGTGAGAACAGGGACCGGAGGTTTCCTCGAGGTAGCCAAGGACGGGGAGCAGCATTTCAGGAGGGAGGCATGAAAGACGTCGTGAATTCGAAAAGACGGGGGTAACTCCAGTCGGAAGGAGACAGGGTTAAGGACTTCAATGACCTTGTACGGCCCTATATACCTGGGAGCAAATTTTTTGGACGAGACTTTAAGGCGCAAATTTCTTGAAGACAGCCACACCAGATCCCCGACCGCAAACAAGGGGTTAGCAAAATGTCTTCTATCTGCCTGGGTCTTTTGTATGCTCTGGGACACCTCTAGGTTCTTCTGAACCTGGACCCAGACTGTGCACAGTTCCCGATGAACGACATCTACCTCAGGAATGTTGGAACCACCAGGTGAAACAGAGGAGAACCGTGGATTGAACCCAAAATTACAGAAAAAGGGGGAGACCCCTGACGAGTTACTGACCCGGTTATTTAGGGAAAATTCGGCGAGGGAAATGAAGGAGACCCAATCATATTGACAGTCAGAGATAAAACACCTTAAATATTGTTCTAGAGACTGATTAGTCCTCTCGGTTTGGCCATTAGTTTCAGGATGGAAGGCCGAGGAGAAGGACAGATCAATCTCCAACTTTTTACAGAAGGCTTTCCAAAACAATGAAATAAATTGTACCCCTCTGTCAGAAACAATATTGACAGGAACCCCATGGAGACGCAGGATGTGTTTGATAAACAAGGTAGCTAACGTCTTAGCATTGGGTAGTTTCTTGAGGGGCACAAAGTGGCACATCTTACTGAAGCGGTCCACTACCACCCATACCACCGACTTGCCTTGAGATGGAGGCAGATCGGTGATAAAATCCATGGAGATATGGGTCCAAGGTCTCTGGGGAATGGGCAAAGAACATAGTAAGCCCGCTGGTTGGGACCTGGGAGTCTTGGACCTAGCACAAATTTCACAAGCGGCGACGTAGGCCTTAACGTCTTTAGGCAACCCAGGCCAGCAATAGTCTCTGGCAATGAGGTGCTTGGTACCAAGGATGCCTGGATGGCCAGATAGTGCAGAGTCATGATTTTCCCTGAGTACCCTTAGCTGGAATTGCAGGGGAACAAACAGCTTGTTCTCAGGAAGGTTCCCGGGAGCTGAACCTTGATCAGCCGCAATTTCGGAGACTAAGTCAGAATCAACAGAGGAAAAACACAAGCAGGATCTTCCTCCGAAGGAGGGCTGGCCATGAAGCTACGCGACAGTGCATCAGCCTTAATATTTTTAGACCCAGCCCTATAGGTGACCAAAAAGTTGAATCTAGTAAAAAATAACGCCCATCGAGCTTGTCTCGGGTTTAGCCTCCGGGCAAATTCTAGGAAAACCAGATTCTTGTGGTCGGTAAGGACCGTAACCTGGTGCCTAGCCCCCTCCAGGAAGTGGCCCACTCTTCAAATGCCCATTTAATGGCTAAGAGTTCGCGGTTGCCAATGTCGTAGTTACTCTCAGTGGGTGAGAACTTCCTGTAGAAGTAGGCACAGGGACGGAGATGGGTGAGGGACCTGGTACCCTGGGACAAGACAGTACCCACTCCCACCTCGGAGGCGTCAACCTCCACGATAAATGGCTCCATTTGGTTAGGCTGAATCAGCACTGGGGCCGAGATAAAGCACTTCTTAAGGATCTCAAAAGACTGGACTGCCTCTGGAGGCCAATGGAGGAGATCAGCACCTTTGCGAGTGAGATCCGTAAGAGGCTTAGCGATGACCGAGAAGTTAGCAATAAATCTCCTGTAATAATTAGCAAACCCCAGGAAGCACTGTAACGCCTTCAGGGAGGCAGGCTGGACCCATTCCACCACAGCCTGAACCTTGGCAGGGTCCATGCGGAATTCATGAGGAGTGAGGTTTTGACCCAAAAATGGTATCTCCTGCACCCCAAACACACATTTTTCGGTTTTAGCAAACAGTTTGTTTTCCCGAAGGGCCTGGAGCACCTTCCTGACATGCTCAATGTGGGAGGACCAGTCCTTGGAAAACACTAGGATGTCATCAAGGTACACTACAAGAAATACCCCCAGGTAGTCTCTTAAAATCTCATTTATGAAATTCTGGAAGACTGCGGGAGCATTACACAACCCAAAGGGCATGACGAGGTATTCAAAATGACCTTTGGGCGTGTTAAACGCAGTATTCCACTCATCCCCCTCTTTGATGCGGATAAGGTTATAAGCCCCCCGTAGATCAAACTTAGAGAACCATTGGGCCCCCTGAACCTGATTGAAGAGATCTGGAATCAAAGGAAGGGGATACTGGTTCCTTACAGTGACCTTATTCAAGTTTCGGTAATCAATGCAAGGCCTAAGACCACATCCTTCTTCCCTACGAAGAAGAAGTCAGCACCTACCGGCGAAGTAGAGGGGCGAATGTAACCCTTGGCCAGGCATTCCTGGATATACTCTCTCATGGCTTCACATTCGGGACAAGAGAAATTAAATATCCTACCCTTAGGGATCTTAGCTCCTGGCACCCAATCGATTGCGCAATCATATTCTCTATGAGGAGGTAACGCTTCAGAGGCCTTTTTAGAAAAAACATCAGCGAAGTCCTGAATAAACTCAGGTAGAGTGTTCACCTCCTCAGGGAGAGAAATAAAATTAACAGAAAAACATGACGTCATGCATTCATTACCCCATTTGGTAAGATCCCCAGTATTCCAGTTAAACGTGGGATTATGCAACTGCAACCAGGGAAGGCCTAAAACCAAATCGGACGATAAACCCTGCATAACCAGTACAGAGCACTGCTCCAAATGCATGGAGCCAACAAGGGGTTCAAAAACCGGGGTATGCTGTGTAAAATAACCATTAGCAAGAGGAGTGGAGTCAATACCCACTACCGGGACAGGTTTAGGTAAATCAATCAATGGCATAGCTAGAGACATAGCAAATTCCACAGACATAATATTAGCAGAAGACCCTAAATCCACGAAGGCACTGCCGGTAGCAGACCTACCACCAAAAGAGACCTGAAAGGGAAGCAAGATCTTATTAGGTTTCATATTTACGGGAAATACCTGTGCGCCCAAGTGACCTCCCCGATGATCACTTAGGCGTGGAAGTTCTTCTGGCTGCTTATTATTACGCCTAGGACAGTTGTTCACTTGATGCTTGTGCTCCCCACAGTAGAAGCAGAGACCATTCTTCCTGCGGAAGTCACTACGTTGTTGGGGAGACATGGAGGCCCCGAGTTGCATTGGTTCATCCGAGTTTTCCGTGGAAGAACGAAGCAATGGAGCTTCGGGAGCCATCATGGGGGAGCCAGAGGAGAAGGCACAAAAACGTTTAAGTCGTCGTTCCCTGAGACGTCGGTCAAGTCGTACCGCTAAAGCCATAACCTGATCTAGAGAGTCAGAAGAAGGGTAGCTAACTAACAGGTCCTTCAGGGCGTTCGACAGACCCAATCTAAACTGGCACCTCAAGGCAGAGTCATTCCACCGAGAAGCTACACACCACTTCCTAAAGTCCGAACAGTACTCCTCAACGGGTCTCTTACCCTGACGTAAGGTCACCAGCTGACTCTTGGCAAAGGCAGTCTTGTCAGTCTCGTCATATATGAGCCCGAGAACAGAAAAAAAAAGGTCAACAGAGGAAAGTTCAGGGGCGTCGGGAGCCAAGGAGAAGGCCCATTCTTGGGGCCCGTCCTGGAGCCGGGACATAATTATACCTACTCGCTGGCTCTCGGAACCTAAGGAGTGGGGCTTTAGACGGAAATAGAGCCTACAACTCTCCCGAAAGGAGAAAAAAGTCTTCCGGTCCCCTGAGAACCGGTCAGGCAACTTGAGGTGGGGTTCAAGAGGGAGGTGGGGGGCACTACCAGGGTAGCATCTTGCTGGTTGCCGCTCTGAGCCAGGGCTTGGACCTGTGGGAGAGGCCCTGCATTTGCTGAGCCAGGGTCTCAAGGGGGTCCATAGTTGTGACAGGAACCAGGGTAGAAAAGGTATATGGCCAGTGATTATGTAATGGCGGGGTAGGGAGACAGACAAGTGAGCCCTAATCTACCCGCCACTCAGTCCCTGCCTACTTGCAACGGCCCGTCCTAAGCGATGGCGTACAACTGGGCGATGGTCCCTACGCTCACTAAGTGCACGACAGACAAACAGACAAGGGTACACAGAAGCTAAGGGAAATGGGGCTGTTGCCCACGTCAACCCCGTGAGCAACAAGAATAGTGAACGAGCCGAGTCAAACCAGGAGTGTACGAGGTACCAAACGCAGAGCAGGAGAGTAGTCAGTCAAGCCAGGGTCAATATGAAGCAGAAGACAAGTAGTAAGCAGCAGCAGCAGAGCTAGGAAACAGACTGAAAGAATCACAGGCAAAGGAGGAGCAGGAAGTGAGGGTATAAATAGAAGGAGGGCGGGAGCTAGCTCCGTCTGGCCAGGCTGTGATAGGCTCTCCCACTCCTCAGCCTCCCAGGCTGATTGGTGGAAGAAGGGGTCACTCGACCAGACTTAGGAGCAGGTGCAGAGTGAGTAACCACGGGCGTCATCACAGAAGCTGTGTCTGGCAGTTCCTTTACAGGAGCTCTTTTGACCCGTTTTCATTTGTTCACATGACCCCTCCACAAGCTTCTGTTTAACACTGACATTCTTCCTATCAGCCGAGTCAATGTCTGTATATGCATCAGGATTCTTAGGGTACCTGTAAATAAAAGGCATAGGTTTCATGAGGGGTTAGGAACACACTAGATATGTATATCCTACAGTAAAACCACAGAGTTTTAAAACATAAACTTATATATAGATGCTTAATAAAAACAAACTAATTTATTGATCTCCGTGAAAAGCATGGCACATAACCATAATATAATGTCAAATACATAATACCTGCACATTGAACTGTTAGCTAAACTCCCATTTCTACGTTTTTCAATAATTCGCCCAATCTGTAAGTAACGAATAGATGGAGAAATAGCTACATAGTTCAAAAAGTAGCAACTAATCTTGAGGAAAAGTAACTTTATGCCCAAGTGCTCCAACTCGTGTTTCGCCACAGCCTCGTCGCCATCTGACCCCTCTGGTCCAGAGAATCCATAAAGGCAGTAAACTGGGGTAGTGAAACAGTTACTGGTAACATCCATGGATGTCTAGGGCACTGAGGGGTTTAATGGTAACATTCCTGGTGGTCTAGGGCGAGAGAAGA
This sequence comes from Rhinoderma darwinii, assembly GCF_050947455.1. NCBI lineage: Eukaryota > Metazoa > Chordata > Amphibia > Anura > Rhinodermatidae > Rhinoderma > Rhinoderma darwinii. The sequence continues at coordinate 78,332,260 of NC_134690.1, forward strand.
GGTAAATGATAACATCTCTGGTGATCTAAGGCAGTAAAAGGGTTAATGGTAACATCCCTACTTGTTTAGGCATGCCTCGCAACTTTCAAGTATCGCAAAGAGGGACACATTTTTTTCCTTTTAATCCATTCCTCTAACCCTGCCCAATCCCCACCCTTAGACTCCTGGTTCAGCATGCACACAGTATCATGCTCCAATAGTGCCACCTCACAGTATAATGCCCCATAGAACCCCACACACAGTATAATGCCCCTATAGCTGCCCCCACACCGTATAATGCCCCCATAGATGCCCCCATACAATATAAAGCCAACACTGATGGCCCACAAAGTATAATGCCCACAAAAATTACCCCATACAGTATAATGTCCCATAGCTGCCCCATACAGTATCATGCTCCCATAGCTGCACCCATACAGTATAATGCCCCCATAGCTGCCCCATACAGTATAATGCCCACACAGATGCCCCATATAGTAATATATAATGCCAACACAGATGCCCCCATACAGTATAATGCCCCATAGCTGCCCCATACACTATAATGCCCACACAGATGCCCCCATAAAGTATAATGCCCACACAAATTCCCCCATACACTATAATGCCCCATAGCTGCCCCCATATAGTATAATGCCCCATAGCTGCCCCCATACAGCATAATGCTCCAATAACAGCCCCCACAGTTGCTCCATATAGTATAAATGGATTTAGATGGATATATGGGTGTAGTGTGATGTAGTCGGCGCATGCGCAGTAGAGTCGATTCGACCTATGAAAATTCAGGGCTGTACTGCACGTGTACGATTCAGAAGCCGAGGCGAGGGCGTGCTTAGGAGAATACGCGGCCAGGCGTGGTCACGGCTTCTACACTGCCTGGCCCTGTCAATCAAAGAAAGAAGAGTGGGACGGACTTGGGTCAGAAGGTAGAACTGTTTGGCACAATGGTGAAGCCCTCGTTGCTGAAAAAAGCTAATTTGCATATGAAGAATAAAGTTATAATCGCTGCAACAGAGCCACGCGTCTGAAAAATGAAAACAGCGTTATATTCAGGTGAGGTTACACTATATTACTGTGCTGCTGATTTGATAGGCCAATTTCTGGTCACAGACTCCCTTTAAAGTGGACATGAATTATGCTAGGTATGTACAACCAGGCGTTATTTGCTAGCCTACTACATATTCTCCATCAGCTATGCGCCTTGTTAGGTGATATGGTGCACGCCACTTTGCAAATTCCAATTGTCCCCCGGTATGTGGTGAAGGAGAGCCTCACGTTATTTGAGGACCGCCATAAATGGACTGCTCCATACCATAGGAACCCTAAAGCCTCATGCACACGACCGTGTTCGGTCTGAATTTATCGGCATGTTGGTCGCATTTCCCGAACCGAAAACAGTTCAGAGAGCTGGGCTCCTAGCATCATAAATATGTATGATGTGAGTCAATGCCTCCCCGCGAAATATACCCTGGTGTTCTAGCGCCACCACTTCGGATCTCCCCGCCGCTGTTTATTGACATAACTACAGAGATGACGTGCTTGCCAATCACTGGTTTCAGTGGATTTACGGCACATCATAGCTGCAGCAATGTTAATAAACAGTGGCGGGGAGGACCGGTGCGGTGGTGCTGGAACGCAGGTGGATCTGTGAGGTGAGTAATGCTTCTAGATTGCATCACTTCTTCCTTGACCACTTTTTTGAATAAGTCACAAAACCCCTTTAGGCCAGGATCACACACACACAGTTTTGATAAAGTTTTGTGGCAGTTTTTTTCTCATTTTTTTTTAGCCAAAGCCAGAAGTCGATCCAAAGGGAAGGAAAGGTATAAAGAAAAGACCGATGTATTTTTTTTGCTTCTGCATTCATTTCTGTATTGGGCTTAAAAAACTGAGACAAAAACTGCACCAAAACTGTGTGTGTGATCCTGGCCTTAAGATTTTTAAGTAATTTGTAACTGTAAGGGCATGGCCAGACGTGGCGGAATTGGTCTGGAATTCCGCAGTGGCCAGTCCACTGCGGAAATCCGCAGCGGACATTTTCTTCATTGGTTTCCACACCTTTTTAGTTGGGTTCGTGCACACGTGGCGGAAAACTCAGCTGCGGACCATAGGCTGCGGTGCGGAATTTGGTGTCCGCAGCATACACTGGCTGTTGCAGACGTGTAGAGGACTTGTTGCGGACTTATTGCAGAATTTCTCCATTGACTTCAATGGAGTTTCAAAATTCTGCAATGAAATCCGCAGATGTTATGTGTGTTGCATTGCGTATTGGTTTTACAAACAGGATATTTCTTCGTTCTGGCTGGACCTATGTGTTTCGAGGTCTATAGCCAAACTGAGGCCTCATGCACACTAATGTATTTTTTTCCTTCCATAAATACTGGCATAAATACGGGTCCTTGGTCACATGTATTCGACCCATATTGCACCAGTATTTACGGACCCGTGCCTGTAAATACGGGTCCGGTGTCACCAGTATTCCACCCGTATTTACGGGCACGTTTTCGCTGCAAAATTTCACTGCACTAATCGGCAGCCCCTTCTCTCTATCAGTGCAGGATAAAGAGAAGGGGCAGCCCTTTTCATAGTAAAAGTAAAAGAAATTCATACTTACCCGGCCGTTGTCTTGGTGACGCGTCCCTCTTTCAACATCCACCCCGACCTCCCTGGATGACGTGGCAGTCCATGTGACCGCTGGAGTCTGTGATTGGCCTGTGAGTGGCCTGTGATTGGCTGCAGCGGTCACATGGGCTAAAACATCATCCCGGGAGGTCGGACAGGGGGAAGAACCAGGGAGCTCTGGGTAATTATGAACTTCTATTTTTTTTACATGTTGATCTATATTGTGATCGGTAGTCACTGTCCAGGGTGCTGAAAGCGTTACTGCCGATCGTTTAACTCTTTCAGCACCCTGGACAGTGACTATCACCTGACGTTGCCTAGCAACGCTCCCGTAATTACGGGTGCACACACGTAGTCACCCATAATTACGGGAGCCTCATAGACTTCTATTGGCCTGCCCGTGCCGTAATTACGGCCAGTGATTACGGGCGTTTTACGTTCATGTGCATGGGGCCTTAGATGAAATGTTTTAAAAGACAGCAGGAAGTACTCTTCACCTGAATACGCAACGGCTAATCCGCATCAATTTACTGCACATTTTATGCTAAGCCGCAAAAGAATCTGCAACGCAATGTCTGCAGAAATACGCCACGTCTGGCCATGCCCTAACTGGGAGTTGCAAAGTTTGCTCTCCATGCGTTATCTCTAATTGTATCCTATTTGTTTCTTTTTTGAAAATGAAATAAAAAAACTACAAACAAATAAATAGTAAGACCTAAGGCACGGGTCAGGCAGCAGGGGTCTGAAAATCTGAAATTAAAGTTTTGTCTGATTTTAAACAACTTTTAAGTCGATTTTTATTTAAAATATATATACAGTGAAGGAAATAAGTATTTGATCCCTTGCTGATTTTGTAAGTTTGCCCACTGTCAAAGTCATGAACAGCCTAGAATTTTTAGGCTAGGTTAATTTTACGAGTGAGAGATAGATTATATATAAAAAAAAAAAAGAAAATCACATAGTCAAAATTATATATATTTATTTGCATTGTGCACAGAGAAATAAGTATTTGATCCCCTATCAACCATTAAGAGTTCAGCCTCCTCCAGACCAGTTACACGCTCCAAATCAACTTGGTGCCTGCAGTAAAGACAGCTGTGTTAAATGGTCACCTGTATAAAAGACTCCTGTCCACAGACTCAATTAATCAGTCTGACTCTAACCTCTACAACATGGGCAAGACCAAAGAGCTTTCTAAGGATGTCAGGGACAAGATCATAGACCTGCACAAGGCTGAAATGGGCTACAAAACCATAAGTAAGACGCTGGGTGAGAAGGAGACAACTGTTGGTGCAATAGTAAGAAAATGGAAGACATACAAAATGACTGTCAATCGACATAGATCTGGGGCTCCATGCAAAATCTCACCTCGTGGGGTATCCTTGATCCTGAGGAAGGTGAGAGCTCAGCTGAAAACTACACGGGGGGAACTTGTTAATGATCTCAAGGCAGCTGGGACCACACTCACCAAGAAAACCATTGGTAACACATTACGCCGTAATGGATTAAAATCCTGCAGTGCCCGCAAGGTCCCCCTGCTCAAGAAGGCACATGTACAGGCCCGTCTGAAGTTTGCAAATGAACATCTGGATGATTCTGAGAGTGATTGGGAGAAGGTGCTGTGGTCAGATGAGACTAAAATTGAGCTCTTTGGCATTAACTCAACTCGCCGTGTTTGGAGAAAGAGAAATGCTGCCTATGACCCAAAGAACACCATCCCCACTGTCAAGCATGGAGGTGGAAACATTATGTTTTGGGGGTGTTTCTCTGCTAAGGGCACAGGACTACCTACTTCACCGTATCAATGGGAGAATGGATGGAGCTATGTACCGTCAAATCCTGAGTGACAACCTCCTTCCCTCCACCAGGACATTAAAAATGGCTCGTGGCTGGGTCTTCCAGCACGACAATGACCCGAAACATACAGCCAAGGCAACAAAGGAGTGGCTCAAAAAGAAGAACATTAAGGTCATGGAGTGGCCTAGCCAGTCTCCAGACCTTAATCCCATCGAAAACTTATGGAGGGAGCTGAAGATCCGAGTTGCCAAGCGACAGCCTCGAAATCTTAATGATTTACAGATGATCTGCAAAGAGGAGTGGGCCAAAATTCCATCTAACATGTGTGCAAACCTCATCATCAACTACAAAAAATGTCTGACTGCTGTGCTTGCCAACAAGGGTTTTGCCACCAAGTATTAAGTCTTGTTTGCCAAAGGGATCAAATACTTATTTCTCTGCGCACAATGCAAATAAATATATATAATTTTGACTATGTGATTTTCTGTTTTTTTTCTTTTATATAATCTATCTCTCACTGGTAAAATTAACCTAGCCTAAAAATTCTAGACTGTTCATTTCTTTGACAGTGGGCAAACTTACAAAATCAGCAAGGGATCAAATACTTATTTCCTTCACTGTATATATATATATATATATATATATATATATATATATATATATATATATATATATATTTTTTTTTTTAATATAAGGCTTCTATGTATCCTGTATATGTAGAAGCTGTTTCGTTCTGTCTAAGCTGATTCCTTCAGGTCAGCTGTACTGACGGCTCAGCTAAAAGTTGGTCCTCCGTGTCTCTGACATGCAGGATCCAGCTAATAATAATTATATCTAAGTACATGAAAAAAATCTATTTCAAAGTTGTTTAAAATCAGATAAAACAATGATTTATTTAAAAAACTAATTTCACTTCAAAGGTGTACATAGCCTTCAAAGCAAATGCATTAACAAGTTACTGCCACCCCCTTTCCCTCAATGGGAAACTATAACTTCCAGCATGCTTTGACAGCTGTAGACCTTGGGATCTGCTGGGAGTTCTACTTTTTCCCTAGATTGCATTCAACAAGGAACTTCTTACCATTTTAAAGTGATATTCCCATCTTGTATCTTGTAAGTGATGGCATATTGCTAGGATATGCCATCACTCAAAGGGGTTCTCTACTTTGGACAATCCCAACTTTTTAGAAGGGTTCCTTGACATAAGCTGATCACAAAGTGTCCAACTGCTCATCTCCCCCCAGCGATCAACTGTAAGCTGTGGGGGCATTTGGCACTAAGTGTTCAATTTCCCTGCAGCGCCATCACATGGGAAATTAAGCATTACACAGTGTCTATTCATATCAATGGGTTGTCTGTATAATGGAGGACAGGACAGGTTCACCAAAGTGAGAGATAATCTTTGTAACCACTTTTCACTATGTCCAATAGATGAGAATCCTGAACAGAGGATCCACCAACTGTTAACTCAGAACTCCCTAAGGGCATGTTCACACGTGGCGGAGTTTTTCCAATGCAAATGTTGGTGCAGATTTGGGGCAATTACGCACGAATCTGCACCAACATTTGCATATTTGACCGGTAATTCAGACGTTGCAGAAAAGACAGCGGACTTGCCACAGATTTCAGTTTTTGCATTGCAAAGGCTGAAATCCGCAGTGAAAGGGCATAAACATACGTGGCGGAATTGCTCTGGAATTCCGCTGCGGACAGTCAGCTGCGGAAATCCTCAGCATACACGTTTCTCCATTGCTTTCCACACCTTTTTCGTTACGTTCGTTTACACGTTGCGGACAATTCCGCTGCGGAGCATAGGCTGCGGTGCGGAATTTGGTGTCTGCAGCATACACTGGTTGTTTCGGACGTGTAGCGGACTTGTTGCGGACTCATTGCGGAATTTCTCCATTGACTTCAATGGAGAGTCAAAATTTCGCAATGAAGTCCGCAGATGTTATGTGTGCTGCGTAGCGTATTTGTTTTACGAACATGATCTTTCTTCATTCTGGCTGGACCTATGTATTTCTAGGTCTACAGCCAGACTGAAGCCCCATGCACACTATGTAAAAACGCCCGTAATCACGGGCCGTTATTACGGCACGGGCAGGCCCATAGAAGTCAATGGGGCTCCCATAATTACGGGTGACTACGTGTGTGCACCCGTAATTACGGGAGCGTTGCTAGGCGACGTCAGTAAATAGTCACTGTCCAGGGTGCTGAAAGAGTTAAATGATCGGCAGTAACGGTTTCAGCACCCTGGACAGTGACTACCGATCACAAGATACATCAACCTGTAAAAAAAATAGAAGTTCATACTTACCGAGAACTCCCTGCATCTTCCTCCAGTCCGGCCTCCCGGAATGACGCTTCAGTCCAAGTGACGGCTGCAGCCAATCACAGGCTGCAGCGGTCACATGGACTGCCGCGTCATCCAGGGAGGTCGGGCTGGATGTCGAAAGAGGAACGTGTCACCAAGACAACGGCCGGGTAAGTATGAATTTCTTTTACTTTTACTAGGGAAAGGGCTGTCCCTTCTCTCTATCCTGCACTGATAGAGAGAAGGGAAGCCCTCTTCCCCTCATTACGCAACGGCTAGTCCACATCAATTTAATGCCCATTTCATGCAAAGCCGCAACAGAATCTGCAACGCATGTGCGGCATTGATGCGGACAGTGTATGCAGAACTCTGCCACGTCTAGTCATGCCCTAATTCCGTTTCTTCTCCGCAACAGTCAGTGCATGCTGCGGAGGGAAAATTCTGCAGCACAGCCTATGGTCCGCAGTGGAGTTTTCCGCAATGTCTGAACTAACTTGCCTAAAAATGTATTGAAACAAATGTAAAAAACGGCCGCTGGAGAATTCCACTGCGGACTGTCCAAAGCGGAATTCCGCAGCAATTCCGCCACGTGTGACCATGCCCTAATAGGGTGTCTGAAAATGGGTTTTTTCTAAACTGGACAACCCCTTTAATGATCGGTGAGCATCCAACCACTGACTAATAAAGATTTCGATTTTAATTCTCAGACGTTGAGATGTTTATAGATTGTTTTCAAAAGATTGTATGCCCGTCAGAGAGTACAAAAAGTGGCAACTTTATTAAGAGACATGCGCCTTATAATAATTTAGGCCCAACTCCCACCCACCACCCCCTCCATTTTGACTGCCATAAAATATGGCAATATTAGTAAATGTGCGCCATTGACTCCATTATTCTATATCACATGTAACCTTATTATTGCTGGTACCTGCCAACAAGGTGGTGACCTGTAGCGCAGTACACTTTGTTACATCATAAGATGACATCAACATTGTGACATCACAGGATTCCATAAAACTAATGCTGCTCTGTGCAACTGGAGCTCACATCAGGAGATGAAGATGAGAAGAGAGGGCAGAATACAGAATGCACGTAAGTCCATCACTTTCCTGAAGTCATGACATACAACATACGACATCTACAGAATAAATAATTAGATAGCAATAGAATTTATCATTATCTTTCTAATATTTATTTATTAATTGCCTCAAATCCATTACATGTAGCATGACACAGTAGAATAGAATATATATGTATAGTACAGTAGGGAGAATTTCTGCCTATAATCCCCCCCCCCCTCTATTCACTCATTGAATAAATTGCTGTATGTGGTTACGTGGTATATAATACACATTCTAATATTATAGTCTCTGCATGATCAGGACATAGATAAAGTATATTATATATTATACCGTCTGTATGAAAACTAGTGCAGACAAACAGTCGTGTTGCCCATAGCAACCAATCATAATCCAGGATTTTATATTATAGGTCGCTATGGGCAACACACACTTTTTTCATCCTCACTTGTTATTAGGGAGATTTACCAGAAGTAGTGCAATGGAAAAGTGGACATGTGACCTACAGGAACCAATCAAGTTGCTGATTTAAAATGACAAAAGGCCACTGAAAAATAATAGCTGATTGGCTGAGATGACAGACCCACCACTTTTCTCTGGCTTTACATTCTCCACAGCAGTGAATATGTATATTTCATCATCATACTTATTAATAAGATTATCATTATTATTATTATTATTATTATTATTATAACATACCGGGCATAGTATAGACACAAAGTGGGACGAGTTAACCACATCAACCAATCAGAGTTCAGCTTTCAGGTTCTACATTGCACTGGAGAAGTAAGACATGGAATCTGATTGGTTGCTATGGGTAACACAGCCATTATGTGTCAGACAATTCTAATGTGGCTGTGACATCACAATATGTCGGGGGGGGGGGGGGGGGGGGGGTCTTATCATGCAGTGTAAAGCTGGGCTGTGTTGTTTACAGGTCACCTCAGGAGATGACAGGAAAGCCTTGGATCATCACATTTTCATATTTGGAGAAGAAGCCAAACCAGAATACATAAAGTGCAACTGCTCTGTCCATGGAACGCAGCCGCCCGTGTGCAATGAGCAGGAGCTCACAGTTTATCAACATTAGGTAGAATTAACACCACACATGGAAAAAATATTACAACTGCACAATAAATGTAACATAAATATTGTAAGATAATATTAAACATGATATAACACAAATAATAATACAATTTCATGTACATTAATACCAAGTATTAACCTGTAATAATAGTCACAATAACGCGGCACAATAGTATGCTAACAACATACAATAATATATACAGTAATACCATACAATATATACATTAATACCAAACAATAATATATAAAGTAATAGTATACGATAATATATACAGTAATACCATACAATATATACATTAATACTAAACAATAATATATAAAGTAATAGTATACGATAATATATACAGTAATACTAAACAATAGTATATAGTAATACCACACAATAATATATACAGTAATACCATACAATATATACATTAATAATAAACAATAATATATAGTAATACCAAACAATAATATATAAAGTAATAGTATACAATAATTTATACAGTAAGACCATACAATACTATATATACAGTGATACCAAACAATATATACATTAATACTAAACAATAATATGTACAGTAATATTAAATAATAATATATACAGTAATACCACACAATAATATATACATTAATACCATAAAATAGTATATACAGTAATACTATAAAATAATATACACAGTAATACCATACAATAATATATACAGTAATACCAAACAATAGTACATAGTAATACCACACAATAATATATACAGTAATACTATAAAATAATATATACAGTAATACCACACAATAATATATACATTAATACCATAAAATAATATATACAGTAATACCACACAATAATATATACAGTAATACCATACAATAATAAATACATTAATACCAAACAATAGTATATTTGGCAATACCACAAAACAATATTAACAATGATATGAAAATAATACTCATATTCTTCCATAATATCACACCATGCATTAAAGGTTATATGGTCGTGAGTTACGTAAATAGCGCAGCTCGCTGAGCTACGCTGTTTCAGTAAGTCCCATAGAACTGAATGGTAGTTACGGAAACAGCATAGCTCGCATGCTACGTTGCTTCCATAACTGTTTCCGTAACTACCATTCAGTTCTATGGGACTTACGGAAACAGCGTAGCTCAGCGAGCTACACTGTTTACGTAACTCACGACCATATAACCTTTTTCATGGTCGGCATTCACCTCATTCAGCCGCAACACAGAGCGACTGAACGGTGTTTAGGGGGCCCTGTTCTGGAGATAGGTGCGGGTCCCAGAGGTGGGACTCGCATCTATCTGACATTTATGACATATCCTGCGGATATGTCATAAATGTCTCTCATGGGAAAACCCTTTTAATACAAGCTACACAATAATACAAAACAAATATTTAATGATATAAGCGCTAATGCGTCGGAGGAGGTATAAGTCGGGAGTATTTCCCGACATATACTCTACCTCTGCCAGATGCCAATGCATACAATTGTGAAGGCATACAGTGGCTTTCCTAGCCCATAGGCTCCCATGTTAAAAAAAATTAAGATCGTGGGGTACAACTTTTTTTTACAGAATACCTCTGTATGGAACAGAACAGCAGATTGTCCTATTCCATACAACAGAAAAAAGGTATACCGACATATACCAGTGCGATCGAGGCAAAATGGACACTCTTATGGATATGCCTATTGATATGCTTGACAAATATGCCAGAAGCTTTGCCAGCAGCCTGATACAACTAATAACACTTAAAAACACAAATACCTCATGAAATAAAGACAATAAAACCCTCACAATAATAAATTATCTCATAATATTGTGAACACTAAGAACTTGCATTAATATACACTGTAATACCTCAGAATACAATAATTATATTAAAATATTTCATAATTTCATGAACACTGCTAGCAGAGGTTAATATAATCATTAATATTGCACAACATAAGAACATTAAGGCTATGTTCACACAGCCTTTTTTGTCTGGCAGAAAAAATCTGCCTCAAAATTTTAAAAGGGTTGTCCTTTATCGGACAACTGATGACCTATCCTCCGAATAGGTCATTAATATATGATCTATGGGGTTCCGACACTCGGATCCCGCACCGATCAGCCGCTCCAGCTGCCGGAGACAGATGGCTCCAAGCATGGAATAGCGGCCGAGCTGCAGTACTGCAGCTTTGCTCCTATTTAAGTGAATAGAAGCAGAGCTGCAGTTCTGCAGCACGTCCGCTATGCAATGTACGGAGCCAACTGCTTCTGGCTCCATACATTGGATGCTGTGCAATGATATCCAGAGCCCGCAGGCAAGCCGGAAAAGCTGACCGGTGCGGGGTCCAGGTGTCGGACCCCCACATATGATATACTGATGACCTAACTGGTGGATAGGTCATCAATTGTCCGGTACTGGACAACACCTTTAAGCTTTTTTTTACGTAGATTGCAGAAACCGGGGTAAAAAGCCACGGAAAAACATGAGAGGTCAGAGGGGGAAACCGCTCAATTAAAGAGCATGCAGCTTTTCTCTTCTGCGAGCGGCCAAGAGCCGCACGGGGAAAAACGCCTCTGCTTCACATTGAAATCATTGGGGGCAATTTGGGGCGTTTCTCAGAAATTTTGTTTGCCTCTGCCACAGGAACATGCAGTTAGGCATCTTTTAGGTCCACTGTGACAATGCACATTCTACAAGGAACACTACAGAATGGATGGTCTCGCTCTGAAACATACCTTGGATTGGATTGGAAAATAAACTCCTGTGTCAAGCTCTGTTTGCAAAGGGACTAAAGTTAAAGCAAACTTGTCTCTGGACCAGATGGCGAAGTCTATAGAGTAGACGTATTGTATTATATCTAGCATCTACTTAGCCAAGATTTGAGCTCGCCACTGATGGAAGTTGAACTCAGCCTGTACCTTGACCATCTGTGCCTGCTGCCTGCCCATACCTTTTGCCTTGTTACCCATGATGAACTATTGTCGCCTGCACTGACCATTAGCTACGTGACTCGTTTTGTACCTTGCTACGTGACTCGTTTTGTACCTTGCAGCCTAACCTTCCCCTATACCTGACCCCGTTATCTGTCTCTACACCTGTTGGCCGTCACCAAGGGAGACTACTCTGGGGGTAACAACCTGGGGATCCCCTGCAGCGAAGTCCAGATCCCTTGTATAGGCGTTAAAGGCTGAAGACCAGGGATTCCCTTAGACTTTGGTCCCCGGTTTAGCCCCAAGCCAAATCCCTTGGTGACAAGGTGCGTTAACACCACCCTCTGCTGACCCCATGACAGATACTCCCTCGAGCTCCTGCGACAGCCAACTCAAAAGGGGGCAATAACCACTTTAGCCTGAGCTGCCCAAGAAGAAAAATACCACTTAAAAGCCAGGTTCCTATTTCCAATCCAGAGCGTTCTTCAAACTGGCGCCATCTTCCAAAGGGACCACGGTGCTTTTAGAGAGCTTAGCTATGGCTACATCCACTTTAGGCAGAGAGCTCTACTCCTCCAGCTGATCTAGTTGTAGTAGATATAGGAGTTTAAACCGCCTGTAAATAAACTGTGTTTTCAGTAGTCTTCCATTCTGAGACCATGCTCTGTTTAGAGGCATGTTCCACCTTCAATGTTTTAGGCCTGCCTCAGGAGTCCCGGTCATCATAGGCCAGAGAAGCATCTTTATCCTCTAACTTACCCGCTTTGATAAGATTATGGATTTTATCCAGTAGGAAAAGAGAGGCTTTAGAGTCGTCTTTCTTATTTGAAGAAGAGAAGACTTCATCCACCATCCCAAGGTCATGCCATGCACCGTGGACATCACTGAGCTGCTCCTCCTTCAGCTATGCCTACTAGACTTAGACCACTGGACGGAGGCAAACGTTTGGACCAAAACATCTTTTCTCAAGCTAGCAGAGAGGAGGCAATAAACAACCGTAGAGAGCAATTCTACTTCAAATATAGAGTTCTTACTCTTCCATGGGTGATTAGACAAAATCTTTAACACAGTCCATGACTTCCTAGGGTGCGGACGAGGAATGACCTGACTCCCATCTGAGACAGTGCATGCAAAGCCTGCACTCATAGCTTTCAGACAGGGTCACATCACATTTATGACAGCAGAAATTTTTTCTTTTAGAAAAGCTGAGACATCTGAGGACAGAAAACAACAATGGGGATTGCAGTGCCTGCCTAGTAAGATGCAGACGGCATCATACCAGTATACCCTGTAAGAAATAACAGCAGCTACATGCTCAGCATCCAACATACGAGCAAGAGCGTACAATGAGAGACTAGTTTCCATATAAAGCAGAGGCCCAGCCTCCCCTGGGGCTGTCCCTGGTCTGACAGCGACCTATATAAAATATGGCTGAAGTATGCCACATAATGAAAACCAAAGCGAGTATAATATGTAGAGTTGCCAGAGCAATTAATCCCTGCAGCGGTGCGACCTGCCCGCCGGATAGAGGAGGAACCCTGAAGCAGAAACTGGAGAACACCGGACTCTGAACAGCAACACTGCCCACCAAAAATGGTGCCTGAAGAGTCAGGACGCCAATGAGGCGGAGCGCAACCAGCACATGCGCCAGAAAAAACGAGCGCAAGAGGGGCGAGGCTTCCTCCGATCAGAGCGAGAAATAAGGCAAATAAAAAAGAAATACAGTAACTGGCAGCAGGGAAATGTAATCCCATATGTGCTGCAGAGGGGACGTTCAGGAAATAAACACTAATTCCTCTCAACATTATAAACTCTAATAACTCACTATAATATAAACACTGTTACCTCAATATAATATAATCACTAATAACTCACTATAATATAAACACTAATACCTCACTATAATATAATCACTAATACCTCACTACAATATAATCACTAATACCTCACTATAATATAATCACTAATACCTCACTATAATATAATCACTAATACCTCACTATAATATAATCACTAGTACCTCACTATAATATAATCACTAATACCTCACTATAATATAATCACTAATACCTCACTATAATATAATCACTAATACCTCACTATAATATAATCACTAATACCTCACTATAATATAATCACTAATACCTCACTATAATATAATCACTAATACCTCACTATAATATAATCACTAATACCTCACTATAATATAATCACTAATACCTCACTATAATATAATCACTAATACCTCACTATAATATGATCACTAATACCTCACTATAATATAATCACTAATACCTCACTATAATATAATCACTAATACCTCAATATAATATAATCACTAATACCTCAATATAATATAATCACTAATACCTCACTATAATATAATCACTAATACCTCACTATAATATAATCACTAATACCTCACTATAATATAAACACTGTTACCTCACTATAATATAATCACTAATACCTCACTATAATATAACCACTATTACCTCACTATAATATAATTACTAATACCTCACTATAATATAATCACTAATACCTCACTATAATATTTTTTTTTGTATAATATAATTTTTTATTGCTGTCGAATTATATAAAATGTTACAATAACTTTATATTAAACAAAATATTATGTAGTACAGACACTATCCCAAAGTCAATGCTGGAAAATTAACAATCTCCCCCTAAAACCCTGGAAAATATCACGTGGGGAGGGGAGAGAGAGACATTGAAAGAAAAAGAAAAAAGAGGAACAAACAAACAAAAAACAAAATAAAAAAACATGGCTCCTCAAACAGCTACTAACACATTTTAAACCAGCCCTAAGGTCTTTTTCTGCTTGGGGGATAGTTCCACTATTCATCTCTTACACATCTTATAAAAAAAATTCCCCTTCCTCTTAAGGCCACGGCCAGACGTGGCGGAATTGCTGTGGAATTCCGCTTTGGACAGTCTGCAGTGAAATTCTCCAGCGGCCGTTTTTTACAGTTGTTTCAATACATTTTTAGGCAAGTTATTTCAGACAGTGTGGAAAACTCCACTGCGGACCATAGGCTGCGGTGCGGAATTTTCCCTCCGCAGCATGCACTGACTGTTTGCGGAGAAGAGGCGGAATTTCACTGCTTATTTCAGCCATTGCAATGCAAAAACTGAAATCTGTGGCAAGTCCGCTGTGTTTTCTGCAACGTCTGAATTACCTGTCAAATATGCAAATGTTGGTGCAGATTCGTTGCGTAAATGCCCCAATTCTGCACCAACATTTGCAGCGGAAAAAGTCTGCCGCGTCTGGCCGTGCCCTAATACCTAACTATAATATAAACACAAATTTATCACTATCATATTCAAACTCATATCTCTCAAGAATATTAAGCTTTGACACCTCACTATAATACAAATAATAAGGCCCAGTTCACACAGCGTTTTTTGGTGCTGATTTTGACTGGGAAACCGTGGTTTAGCGGTTTTTGTTTGCTTGCGGAAAAAAAACATCAGGCCCTATATTAGAGCTGATTTTGCTGCTAAACTTCCATTGAAATCAATGGGAGGGGGAAAAAAAGACACTGTTAGTTTGGAGAGGTTTTTGACCAAATACCACCACGGTTATTGTAGTTGCAAAATAAAATAAAAAGCCGTGCATTTTAAAATTCAAAAGAAAAGTTTGAGGCAGATTTTTTTCTGCCTGTCAACTCAACTCTGTGTGGACTAGGCCTCATGCTTCACAATAATATAAACGCTAATACCTCCCCAAAACCACTGTAAGGGCATGACCACACATGGCGGAATTCCTCCGCAACTGTCCGCATCAATGCCGCACCTAATCCGGGTTGCGGATTACGGCTGCGGATCTGCACAAAATGTGCAGAAAATTGATGCGGACTAGCTGCTGCGGACTGCGGGAAAAGTGCTTCCCTTCTCCCTATCAGTGCAGGATAGAGAGAAGGGACAGCACTTTCCCTAGTGAAAGTAAAAGAAATTCATACTTACCGCCCGTTGTCTTTATGACGCGTCCCTCCTTCGGCATCCAGCCCGACCTCCCTGGATGACGCGCCAGTCCATGTGACCGCTGCAGCCTGTGCTTGGCCTGTGATTGGCTGCAGCCGTCACTTACACTGAAACGTCATCCTGGGAGGCCGGACTGGAGACAGAAACAGGGAGTTCTCGGTAAGTACGAACTTCATTTTTTTTTACAGATACATGTATATTGGGATCGGTAGTCACTGTCCCGGGTGCAGAAACAGTTACTGCCGATCGCTTAACTCTTTCAGCACCCTGGACAGTGACTATTTACTGACGTCTCCTAGCAACGCTCCCGTCATTACGGGAGCCCCATTGACTTCCTCAGTCTGGCTGTAGACCTAGAAATACATAGGTCCAGCCAGAATGAAGAAATGTCAAGTAAAAAAAGCAAGACGCATCCGCAGCACACATGACATGTGCATGACAGCTGCGGACTTCATTGCGGAACTTTGAATCTCCATTGAAGTCAATGGAGAAATTCCGCCATGAGTCCGCCACTGCTCCGCAACAGACAGAGCATGCTGCGGACACCAAATTCCGCTCCGCAGCCTATGCTCCGCAGCGGAATTGTACGCATCGTGTAAACGAACACTGCTAAATTAAAGTGAAAGTCAATGTAGAAACGGCTCCGCTGCGGATTAACGCTGCGGAGTGTCCGCAGCGGAATTTAAGTGCAATTCCGCCATGTGTGAACCCGCCCTAAATGAGGTATGCAGAGCACAGGTACACAGGACAGATCATTCCCAGCTACTCACTGCCCGAGTAACTAGCATAGGATGGTACAGAACAGACGATCAGTAAGGGCACATTCAGACGTGGCGGAATTGCTGTTGAATTCCGCTGTGGACAGTCCGCAGTGTAATTCTGCAGCAGCCGTTTTTTACATTTGTTTCTATACATTTTTAGAAAACTTAGTTTAGACGTTGTGGAAAATAACAGTGCGGAATGTAGGCTGCGGTGCAGAATTTTCCCTCCGCAGCATGCTCATGACGTTGCGGAGAAGCAGCGGAATTTCACTGCGGATTTCAGCCTTTGCAATGCAAAAACTGAAATCTGTGGCAAGTCCGCTGTGATATCTGCAACGTCTGAATTGCCTGTCAAATATGCAAATGTTTGTGCAAATTCGTTGCGTAATTGCCCCAAATCTGCACCAACTTTTGCAGCGGAAAAATTCTGCCACGTCTGAACATGGCCTAACACAAGATGTACTAGGATTAGCGGCTTTGATCCAGGGTTTTTAACTGATCGCCATTTTCTGGGGTCAAGAAGGAATTTTTCCCCTGTGATAATAATTGGCCACATTTGTCCAGGGTTTTTGCCTTCTTCTGGATCAACAGGTTTAGGTATAGGGTTGTCATTCACATTAATAAAATATACAAATAAAATATATAAAATAAATATTACAATTCTCTTGTGTCTTTATTTTTCAGCATGTGGTGGAGTTCAATATCCTTTTAGGCTAAGTCCATACATTTGTTACATGCGGATTTTGCAGCGGATTTGTCGTGGTTTTAATTTTTCGCATTGCAAAGGGTGAAATCTGTGGTGAAAATCCACTGCAACAGAATATACATGGTGCAGACTTTAAAATCAGAAATGTGCACTGATTTTCACACTGAATGCTTTCGACTACATGTGGATGGGGTTTTGAAAACCTCCATGTATTGTACTGTAAAGTTCCATGGATTAGGGGTGCGAAATCTGTATCGCAAATCCACAGCAATTATGCCACATCTGAAAATTCTAATCATGTTTATTTCTATCTGCCTCTGGAACATTGATCAGGGGATTAACTCTATGAGGTCCATATACCCTAATAGGATATTACCCAATATGAAAAGTTGTTGTGATGAGATACCATTTTAATGGGACGTTCTTGTCATGCATGGATCTCTCTCTTTTGTAGCAGCACAGTCCTATGGCTAACAAACAGGGCTTCGGAACCCTGGGACTCCCCTCTGTTACCTATGTCTTGATAGGGCATATGTAAAGAGAAGGTAAATAAAAGACAAGATAACTGTTAATATGTTCACACATGGTCAGTGGTGTATATAGAAGAGAGGGGGTCCATAGCAAAGACCAAAATGGTCCCCCATTATAGTGCCAGGTTTTGACACTCCAAAAGAAAAGCCAGGTGCCAGGTATGTTTCCTCTTCCACGCCCTTTCAGTAATTATTGAGCTTATTCCCCACTCTCTCGATTGCCAGCAAAGGTAATGGGACAAACTAACACTAGACCCTCCTCTCTCCCAGGGTCTCACAGCAGCTGCATGGTCTATGGTGCGTACAGTGTATATTCATTAACCCCTTAACTCACAATGACGCAACTGTACGTCATGGTTTGTACTGCCGTAAGGCACCATGACGTACGGTTACGTCATGGATTTATTCTGTCACCATGTCAAAAGACATGGTGACAGAATAGTGATATAAGCTGTCACAGACAGCCAATAGTCACTATGATGCGGTGGGGGACCAATCCTGGCGCTGCGCAGCCCGTGATCGCTGTGATTGGTCATTAGTGACTGACCAATCACAGCATTGCCAATTTGTTAGCCGATCGGCTGTTGGCAAAAGGAGGCCTAACAATGGCCTCCTGTCTGCCAAGTATGGAGGACTGTTAGGCTCCGCCCAGAGGCAGGGCTTCAAAAGCTTCCGGCCGCAAACGGAAGATGACGGCAGGCTCAGAAACTGAGCCTGTGCCATCAGCCGCGGGTGTCAACTGTATTTTACAGCTGACACCCTGCTGTAACGGCAGGGATCAGAGCTAGCTGTGATCCCTGTCGTTAACCCCTTAGATGCCGTGATCAAAAGTGATCGCGGCATCTTAGTGGTTTCTAGCCAATTGGCATGGCCACGATGTGATCGCGTGGGTGCCGATCATTGTTATGGTGGCCTACAGGTCTGCCATGTATGAAAGCTCATTAGGCCCCGCACAAAGGAGGAGCCTAAGCCTGCTGTCAGTGAATAACTGACAGCTCTAATGCATTGAACTACGTGAGTAGTGCAATGTATTAGAGTAAAGATGAGAGGTGCAGGCCTCGAAGTCCCCTAGTAGGACAAAAAAAGTTCAAAAAAAGTTATAAAAATGTTGTACAAAAGTCTTAAAATAAAAGTTATAGCCTTTTTCCTACAATAAATAATTTATTATAGGAAATAAATGAAAACGTTACAGAAAGTACACATATTTAATATCCCTGTGTCCGTAATGACCCAAACGATAAAACTATAATGTTATTTATCCCGCAGTGAACACCACAAAAATAAAAAACAATGCCAGAATCACTATTTTTTGGTCACCCCCCCCCCCCAAAACATAGAAAGTGATAAAAAAAAGTTGCATGTAACCCAAAATAGTACCAATAAAAACTAAATCCCGTCCCACAAAAAACAAGCCCTTGCACAGCCTTGTTGACACAAAAATTAAAACGTTATGGCTCTCAGATAATGGTGACGCAAAAAATAAATAATTTTAACCCTTTTCAGGACCAAGCTCATTTTGGCCTTCAGGACCTACAGCATTTTTTCAAATCTGACATGAGTCATTTTATGTGGTGATAACTTTGGAATTCTTTTACCTATCCAAGTGATTCTGAGATTGTTTCCTCGTGACATATTGTACTGTATGTTAGTGGAAAAATTTGGTCAATAAATTCATTGCTTATTTATGCAAACTACCAACATTTTAAGAAAGTTTGCAAAAATTATGATTTTTCTCATTTTAAATGTATCTGCTTGTAAAATAGATATTAACCCCTTCGCGCTCAGCGACGTACTATTCCGTCGCGCTAACCAATACGTTCACACTCAGCGATGGAATAGTACGTCGCGGGAATTACGGCCATTTCGGCCGTCCTCTCGACACAGGAACTGTGACAGCTGCTGTCTCGTACAGCAGCTGCCGCAGCTCCTACAGCAAGGACCGATCGCTGTGTCCCCACTGATTAACCCCTTAAAAGCCGCGTTCAATACCGAACACGGCTTTTTAGGGGTTAAGCTACAATCGCCGGCCTGCTACACGATAGCGGCCGGCGATGGTGACTATGGCAACCGGACACCAAACAATGGCGTCCGGCTATGCCATCGACGGAAGCCTAGTGGGTCCTGACGAATTCAGGACCCACTGTGCTTGCTGTCAGTGAGTAGCTGACAGTTCTAATACACTGCACTACGCATGTAGTGCAGTGTATTAGAATAGCGATCTGGGCCTCCTGCCCTCAAGTCCCCTAGTGGGACAAAGTAATAAAGTAAAAAAAAAGTAAAAAAAAGATGTGTAAAAATAAGAAAATAAAAGTTTTAAAAGTAATAAAAGTAAAAATCCCCCTTTTTCCCTTATCAGTCCTTTATTATTAATAAAAATATATAAACAAACAAATAAACTATACATAATTGGTATCGCCGCGTCCGTAACGGCCTGAACTACAAAATTATTTTGTTATTTATCCCGCGCGGTGAACGCCGTAAAAGAAAATAATAATAAACCGTACCAGAATAACAATTGTTTGGTCACTTCACCTCCCAAAAAATGGAATAAAAAGAGATCAAAAAGTCGCATGTACCTTAAAATGGTACTGATCGAAACTACAGTTTGTTACGCAAAAAATAAGTCCCCGCACGGCTTTATTGATGGAAAAATAAAAAAGTTATGGCTCTTAGAATAAAGTAACAGAAAAAGTGAATGATTTTTTACAAAAAGTATTTCATCGTGCAAACGCCATAAGACACAAAAAAACGATAAACTTCTGGCATCGCCGTAATCGTATCGCCCCGCAGAATAAAGTGAATATGTCATTTATAGCGCACGGTGAACGCTGTAAAAAAAATAGAATGAAAAAACAATAGTACAATTGCGGTTTTTTAGTCACCACGCCACTTAAAAATAGAATAAAAACGGATCAAAAAGTCGCATGCACCCCATGAAAACTACAATGAATTCCTCAAGTTGTCTAGTTTCCAAAATTGGGTCACTTTTGGGGGGTTCCCACTGTTTTGGCACCACAAGACCTTTTCAAACCGGACATGGTGCCTAATAAAAAGGATGCCTCAAAATCCACTAGGTGCTCCTTTGCTTCGGAGGCCGGTGCTTCAGTCCATTACCGCACATGTTGGATATTTCTCAAAACCGGAGAATCTGGGCAATAAATATTGAGTTGCGTTCCTCTGGTAAAACCTTTTGTGTTATAAAAAAAAATGGTATAAAAAGTATTTTCTGACAACAAAAAAAATGGAAATTTCACCTCTACTTTGCTCTTAATTCCGGTGAAACACCTAAAGGGTTCATAAACTTTCTAAATGCTGTTGTGAATACTTTTGGGGGTCTAGTTTCTAAAATGGGGTGTTTCATAGGGGTTTCTAATATATGGGCCCCTCAAAGCAACTTCAGAACTGAACTGGAACCTAAAAAAAAATAAAAATGAGGCAATACTTTGCTTCTTACACTATGCTGATAATGAGCCGTGCCCACCCCGAGATGACCCCAGTTTTGACCGTTTGTATAAATGGAGAACCCTATTAGACCGTTTCAGTGCCCGGTTTTCCCAAGCATTCACCCCCGAGACGTGTATATCTATTGATGAGTCCTTGGTACATTTTAAAGGGATGCTTCAATTCCGCCAGTACCTACCGAGTAAGAGGGCAAGGTATGGCGCGAAGATGTATAAGCTGTGCGAGTGCATCAGGTTATACCTACAAATTTAGGATGTATGAAGGGAAGGACACCAGTATTCAGCCCCCAGAATGCCCCCCCCCCTTACTGGGAGTTAATGCAAAAATTGTGTGGGATTTGGTGCACCCACTGCTTGATCAGAATTACCACCTCTACCTGGATAATTTTTATACCAGCGTCCCGCTCTTCAACTGCCTCTCTTCCAGAAGTACTGTGGCATGCGGCACTGCTAGAAGAAATCTGAGAGGCCTCCCTAAGACTCTGCTTGGGCAAAGACTCAGAAGGGGTGAGAGCAGGGCACAATCTAGCAGCAACATATTGTGTGTCACGTACAAGACAAGATAGATGCCACACCAGTACCCATGTACCTGTACGAGGTACCAGTGCAATGACCCCCAAACCAGACTGCATCCTGGACTACAATAGGTACATGGGAGGGGTGGACTTGTCAGATCAAGTCCTAAAGCCCTACAGCGCCATGCGGTGTGGTATAAGAAGTTGGCCGGGCACATCATACAGATGGCATTGTAGAATGTGTACGTGCTACGTCGATGTACAGGCCAGAGGGGAACTTTCCTGAAATTTCAAGAGGTGGTTATCAAGAAACTAATTTTTAGGGACCAGGAAGGGGGGGCACCCAGTACTTCTGGAAGCGGGGCCACATGCATCACACCAGGGCAACACTTTCCAGGAGAATTTCCCCAAACTTGCAAGAAGGGAAAAAGTCAAAAGAGGTGCAAAGTCTGTTATAAGAGGGAGATAAGGGAGGACACAATATATCAATGTGACACGTTTCCTGAAAAACTAAGGCTCAGTATGAAAGAATGTTTTAAAATTTATCATACATCCATTGATTTTTAATCTATGCCAGTTTTACTTAGCCTGATGCACTCCGCACAGCTTATCCCCCCTCGTCTTTCCCTTCTGGGCCCTGCTGTGTGCCCAGGCAGCTGTTAACAGCCACATGGAGGGTATTGCCGTACCCGTGAGAACCCACATTACAGTTTTTGGGGTGTATGTCTCCGGTCAAAATGCTCACTACACCTCTAGATGAATGCCTTAAGGGGTGTCGTTTTAAAACGGGTCAATCCCCAGTAGGCCAAATGGAGGTCCTTTCCTTTTGAGCCCTCCCATGGGCCCAAACGTCAGTTTATCACCACAAATGGGGTATTGCCGCACTCAGGACAAATTGGGCAACAAAATGGGGTATTTTGTTCCCTGTGAAAATAAGCCATTTTGATCAGAAATTACATCTTATTGGAAAAAATGAATTTTTTTTAATTTCACAGCCCAATTTAAATAGGTGCTGTGAAAAAACTGTGGGGTCAAAATGGTAACAACAACCATAAATCAATTCCCTGAGGGGTGTAGTTTCCAAAATGGGGTCACTTCTAGTGGGTTTCCATTGCTTTGATACCTCTGGGGCTCTGCAAATGCGACATGGCACCCGAGAACCAATCCAGCAAAATCTGGACTCCAAAGAACAAATAGCGCTCCTTTCCTTCTGAGCCCTCCCATGGTCGCAGACTGCAGTTTATCACTACAAATGGGATATTGCTGCACTCAGGACAAATTGGGCAACAAAATGGAGTATTTTGTTCCCTGTGAAAATAAGACATTTTGATCAGAAATTACATCTTATTGGAAAAAATGTCATTTTTTTCATTTCACAGCCCAATTTAAATAGGTGCTGTGAAAAAACTGTGGGGTAAAAATGGTAACAACAACCATAAATCAATTCCCTGAGGGGTGTAGTTTCCAAAATGGGGTCACTTCTAGTGGGTTTCCATTGCTTTGATACCTCTGGGGCTCTGCAAATGCGACATGGCACCCGAGAACCAATCCAGCAAAATCTAGACTCCAAAGAACAAATAGCGCTCCTTTCCTTCTGAGCCCTCCCATGGTCGCAGAATGCAGTTTATTACCACAAATGGGATATTGCTGCACTCAGGACAAATTGGGCAACAAAATGGGGTATTTTGTTCCCTGTGAAAATAAGACATTTTGATCAGAAATTACATCTTATTGGAAAAAATGTCATTTTTTTCATTTCACAGCCCAATTCAAATAGGTGATGTGAAAAAACTGTGCCGTCAAAATGGTAACAACAACCATAAATCAATTCCCTGAGGGGTGTCGTTTCCAAAATGGGGTCACTTCTAGTGGGTTTCCATTGCTTTGATACCTCTGGGGCTCTGCAAATGCGACATGGCACCCGAGAACCAATACAGCAAAATCTGGACTCCAAAGAACAAATAGCGCTCCTTTCCTTCTGAGCCCTCCCATGGTCGCAGACTGCAGTTTATCACCACAAATGGGATATTGCTGCACTCAGGACAAATTGGGCAACAAAATGGGGTATTTTGTTCCCTGTGAAAATAAGACATTTTGATCAGAAATTACATCTTATTGGAAAAAATGACATTTTTTTCATTTCACAGCCCAATTCAAATAGGTGATGTGAAAAAACTGTGGGGTCAAAATGGTAACAACAACCATAAATCGATTCCCTGAGGGGTGTAGTTTCCAAAATGGGGTCACTTCTAGTGGGTTTCCATTGCTTTGATACTTCTGGGGCTCTGCAAATGCGACATGGCACCCGAAAACCAATCCAGCAAAATCTGGACTCCAAAGAACAAATAGCGCTCCTTTCCTTCTGAGCCCTCCCATGGGCCCAAAGGGCAGTATATCACCACAAATGGGGTATTGCTGCACTCAGGACAAATTGGGCAACAAAATGGAGTACTTTATTTCTTGTGAAAATAAGACATTTTGAGGTAAAACTACATATTATTGGAAAAAAAATATTTTTTTTTAAATTCCCAGCCCAAATTAAATAAGTTCTGTGAAGAAACTATGGGGTATAAACGGCCACATTACCCATAAATGAATTCCTTGAGGGGTGTAGTTTCCAAAATGGGGTCATTTCTGGTGGGTTTCCATTGCTTTGATACCTCTGGGGCTCTGCAAATGCAACATGGCACCGAAAAACCAATCCAGCAAAATCTGCACTCCAAAGAACACACAGCGCTCCTTCCATTCTGAGGCCTCCCATGGGCCCAAACGGCAGTTTATCGCCACAAATGGGGTATTGCTGCACTCAGGACAAATTGGGCAACAAAATGGAGTACTTTATTTCTTGTGAACATAAGAAATTTTGAGCTAAAACTACATATTATTGGAAAAAAATTATTATTTTTTTAATTCCCAGCCCAATTCAAATAAGTGCTGTGAAGAAACTATGGGGTATAAACGGTCACATTACCCATAAATGAATTCCTTGAGGGGTGTCATTTCCAAAATGGGGTCATTTCTGGTGGGTTTTCATTGCTTTGATACCTCTGAGGCTCTGCAAATGCGACATGGCACGAAAAACCAATCCAGCAAAATCTGCACTCCGAAGAACACACAGCGCTCCTTTCATTCTGAGGCCTCCCATGGGCCCAAACGGCAGTTTATCGCCACAAATGGGGTATTGCTGCATTCAGGATAAATTCGGCAACAAAATGGGGTATTTTGTTCCCTGTGAAAATAATAAATGTTGATGAAAAATTACATTTTATTGGAAAAAATTTCATTTTTTAAATTTCACAGCCCAATTCAAATACGTGCGGTCTAAAAACTGTGCAGTCAAAATTATAACAACAACCATAAATGAATTCCTTGAGGGGTGCAGTTTCCGAAATGGGGTCACTTTCGGGGGATTCCTCCTGTTTTGGCACCTCAACACCTCTTCAAACCTGGCATGCTGCCTAAAATATATTCTACTAAAAAAGAGGCCTCAAAATCCACTAGGTGCTTCTTTGCTTCTGGGGCTTGTGTTTTAGTCCACGGGTGCACTAAAGACACATGTGGGACATTTCTAAAAACGTCAGAATCTGTACAATACATATCTAGTAGTGTTTCTCTGGTAATCTCTTCTGTGTTACAGAAAAAAAATTAATACAATTGAAATTCAGAAATAAAAATTAAATTTGCAAATTTCACCTCCACTTTGCTTTAATTCCTGTGACATGCCTAAAGGGTTAAATAAACTTTCTAAATGCTGTTTTGAATACTTTGAGAGGTCTAGTTTTCAAAATGGGGTGTTTTATGGTGGTTTCTAATACATAGGCCCCTCAAAGCTACTTCACAACTGAACAGGTACCTTAAAAAAAAGGCTTTTGACATTTTCTTAAAAATATGAGAAATTGCTGTTTGTGTTCTAAGTCTTGTAACGTCCAAGAAAAATAAAAGAATGTTCAAAAAACGATGCCAATCTAAAGTAGACATATGGGAAATTTGAACTAGTGACTATTGTGGGTGGTATAACCGTCTGTTTTACAAACAGATGCGTTTAAATTCAGAAAAATGCTATTTTTTATGAATTTTCTCTAAATTTTGCAACTTTTCACCAATAAACACTGAATATATCGTCCAAATTTCACCACGAACATAAAGCCCAATGTGCCACGAGAAAACAATCTCAGAATCGCATGGATAGGTTTAAGCATTCCGACGTTATTACCACATAATTTGAAATATGTCAGATTTGAAAAATGGGCTCTGAGCCTTAAGGCCCAAACTAGGTTGCGTCCTTAAGGGGTTAATACCACACAAAATAATTACTATTTCACATATTTCATATGTCTACTTTATGTTTGCATCATTTTTTGAACATTCTTTTATTTTTATTGGACGTTACAAGGCTTAGAACCTTAGCAACAATTTCCACATTTTCAGGAACATTTGAAAAGATTATTTTTCAAGGACTATTTCAGCTCTGAAAAACTGCACCCCCTCAAAGTATTTAAAACAGCATTCAAAAAGTTTCTTAACCTTTGAGGCGTTTCACAGGAAGTAAAGCAAGGTAGAGGGGAAATTTACAAATCAATTATTTTCTTTGCCTAAATTAATTTGTAATACAATTTTTTCTGTAACACAGAAGGTTTTACCAGAGAAATGTAACTCAATATTTATTGCCCAGATTCTGCAGTTTTTTGGAAATACCCCACATGTGGCTATAGTTTGCTAATGGACTGAAACACAGGCCTCAGAAGCACATGAGAACGTAGAGGATTTTGGGGCCTTCCTTTTTTAGAATACATTTTAGGCACCATGTCAGGTTTGAAGAGGTCTTGTGGTGCCAAAACAGTGGAAACTCCCCAAAAGGAACACGGTTTTGGAAACCATACACCTTAAGGAATTTATCTAGGGGTATAGTTAGCATCTTGACCCCACAGGTCTTTTGCTATATTTATTGGAATTAGCCTGTGAAAATGAAAATCTAGAAATGTTTCATTTTTACAAGGAATAAAGAATAAAAAGCACCCGAAAACTTGTAAAGCTATTTCTACCGATTATGGCGATACCCCATATGTGGTAATAAACTGCTGTTTGGACCCACGGCAGGGCTCAGAAATGGCTCATCCTTCCCCTCTTCCTCTTCCACTTTGTTCCCCCTCCCTTCTTTCTCCCCTCTCCTCTCCCTTCCCCCTCCATTTTTCCTCCCTCTCCCCTCCCCCCGTGCGGTTTCTCATCGCAGTTACTATTGCCGCTACACTATATAATACAGAATGGCCCATGTGGCTAATATTGTTTTCCTGTTCCTCCCCGTGTGTCTTTTTGTTTCCCCCGACCCCAAGGTTTCTGTTACCTTCCTTTTCCTTTTTATTGCCTCCTATTCTATCCGTGGGTCCTCTCCTGTACAAGCACCTCCCCTTTGGTATGCACAGCAGGTCATGGTTGTTGTGACCTTAATTTGTTATGTCTCTATTATACAGTATATTCTTCATCCTTCAGCTGTGGATTGGTCTCTCTTTGGAGCGACTCGCTTTGTTCATTCCTTCTACGTTCTCCACAATTGGTGTCGGACACTGTCCAGCTGCCGGATAGCTGCTGGACAGTCTCTGTACTTACGGTTTTTACGTTATATATATATATATATATATATATATATATATATACATATATATATATATATATATATATATGTATATATATATATATATATATATATATATATGTAGGACTGATTTAGGCCCTTCTCTCCTTTTCCTTTTTCTTTTCTCCTATTTCCTTCGCCTCCCTCACTTCTATCCCCCCCTTTTTTCTCTCTCTCCCCTCTCCTTTCTTCCCTTTCCTCCTCCCCCATGTTAGGTAGATGGATCTGCTCAAGGTGGTGTCGCTGAATGTCCAGGGCCTTAATCTTCCTGAGAAATGGTCCTCCCTGCTACACCTTCTGTGGAAGAAGCAAACTTCTGTAGCCTTCTTACAAGAAACTCGTTTTCGACAAGATCAGATTCCGAGACTCTCAGACAGGAGACATGTTTTGTGGAAGAGCACGGAACACCCCTCTCTCCGTCTCAGGTTTCTCAAGATTCAGGAACTTAAGCGCATGGAGGACCTCACTTCTCACTGGATTAATCGACGTGACATTTTCTCTAAAACATGGTACCATTGGATTGTCTATCAAGACATTCCAGAATATAGGACCATCATGACTACCTGAGGCAGAGATGTCATGCCTCCTGAGGTGTGAAGCGGACCATGTGCCTACAGTAACCCCTCCCGCTCTACTTCCCGGCCCCCCATTTTTTTTTTCTGTTCGCTCCTTTTCTTTGTCTTCTCGAGCTCTCTCTCTCTGTCTATTTTCTTCTTTCTCCCTCTCTTCGATGTTGACATGCCGAATTCTGTCAGTTGTATTGACGCAATGTTGTGGACCTGCGTGTCTACTATTTGGCATATGTTATTATTCTGTTTTTCGCCCTCCCCCTTTTTCTTCTATTTGTTCCCTTGATTGACATGTGTTTGGACCCACGGCAGAGCTCAGAAGAAAAGGAACGCTGTTTGGCTTTTGGAGCTCAAATTTAGCTGGAATAGTTTTCGCGTGCCATGTCGCATTCGCAAAGCCCCTGAGGTAAAACAGTGGAAACACCCCAAAACTGACCCCATTTGGGAAACTACACCTCTTAAGGAATCTTTCTAGGGGTATAGTGAGCATTTAGACCCCACAGATTCTTTGCAGAATTTGTTAGAATTAGGCCGTGAAAATTAATATCAACTTTTTTACACTAAAATAATGATTGTTTTCATTTTCACAAAGAATAAAGGAAAAAAACACCCAAACGTTTGTAAAGCAATTTCTCCAAAGCACGCCCCACATGTGGTCATAAATGGTTTTTCATTAGAAATTAATTAACTCTTTCAGGACTGATTAATTTTTTGGTTTTTCATTTTTGTTTTTCCCTCCCAGCTTTCCGGGAGCCATAAAGTTTTTATTTTTCTGTGAGTAGAGTGGTGTGAGGGCTTATTTTTTGTGGGAGGAGTTGTAGTTTCTAGTGACACCATTTAAAGTACCATTTAATGTACTGGGAAACGTAAAATAAAGTTCTTTGCAGGCTGAAATTTGAAAAAGCTGCGATTCCTCCACTGTTTGTTTTTTTTCGCTTTTACGACTTTCACTGTGCAGTAAAACCGACAACTTAAATTTTTTTCTGAGACTTAATACGATTAAGGTGATACCAAATTTATACAGTCTTTTTTTATATCTTACTACTTTTACAAAGTAAAAACTATTTGTTAAAAACAAAAATGTTTTGTTTCACCATTTTCCGAATGACATCATGTTTTTTGGTCGATTGAGCGGTGTGAGGGCTTATTTTTTGCAGGACGAGCTGTAGTTTTTATTGGTACCATTTTTTGGTACATACAAATTTTTGATCACTATTTTTTAATATTTTTTTAAAAAGCTAAGATAACCAAAAAACAGCGATTTTGGTGTTTTAAATGCTTTCTTTTTTTGCTGTGTTCACCGTGCGGGTTAAATAATGGTATATTGTAATAGTTTGAACTTTTACGGATGCAGCAATACCAATGTTGTCAGTTTTTTATTTTTGACATTACTTTAGAGGAAAAATGGGGAAGGATTTTTTGTTGGACTTTAAATATATAATATATTTTTTTCACTAATAATAACTTTATTTACTTTTTTTTTACACATTGTATTAGTCCCCCTAGGTACTAATGAATAGCAGTATAATGTCATTTTTACAGGCTCCTGTAACAGCGCGATCAATGCGCAGCGGATGGTGCAAAGTGAAAATTTAAATTTTCTGCTGATTTGCCATTTTAATGCACAATATGTTGTGCCCAGTTTGTGCCACTGAAGACAAATACCTCATACAATGTTGAGCGGGTTCTCCCAGTTATAAAATCTCATATATGTGGACGTAAACTGGTGTTTGGGCATGCTGTGGGATTCAGAACAGAGGGAGCGGCATTTGGCTTTCGGAGCACAGATTTTGCTTGGTAGTTGTTCTGTTTGGGGTTTTGCTGGTATTTCAGTTTATAATGTAGGGGCATATGTAAGCTGTGCGGAGAACATCAGGGCATAATAAGAGGGTATAATAATGCAGTAAATAAAAAATAATTCATAGGCATGTGTCCGGTGTCGCACTGATAAATGATGCCCAAATTTAGCCGCTTTTTGAACGCTCTGCACAATTTCTGTCGCTATATTCTGAGAGCCAGAACTTTTTTATTTTTTCTCCACCGGAGCTGTGTGAGGGCTTATTTGTTGCGGGACAATCTGTAGTTTTCATTCGTACCATTTTAGGGTACATGCGATTTTTTTTATCACTTTTTATTCCATTTATTGGCAAGCAAGGTGACCAAAAACAAGCAATTCTGACAATGTTTTTTTGTCCTTTTTTAAAAAAAAAATTTTTTACATTTAACACCATGCGCTATAAATGACATTTTACTTTATTCTGCGGGTTGATACGATTATGGCAATACCATATGTAAATAGTTATTTTTTAAGTTTTGCAGAGTTTGCGCAATAAAATCACTTTTCTATAAAATAATTTATTTTTTGTGTCACCATTTTCTGAGAGCCATAACTTTTTTATTTTTCAGTAAAAAAAGCTGTGTAAGGGCTTGTTTTTTGCAGAACGGGTTGTAGTTTTTATTGGTACTATTTTGGAGTACATGCGACTTTTTGATCACTTTTATTATTTTGGGAGTGGTGGTGACCCAAAAAATAGTGATTCTAGCATTCGTTTTTTACTTATTTATTTTGCGGTGTACACTGTGTGGGAAAAATAATATAATAGTTTTATAGTTAGAGTCGTTATGAACGAGGTGATACCAAATATGTCCACTTATTTTGACACCTTTATAAAACATTTATTTTACCTTTTTTTTTTTTTGTTTTTACTTGTTTTACTTGAAGACCTGCAGCACTGATAACTGCTATAATACATTACACTATCTAGGTAGTGTAACGTATTATAAACTGTCAGTGTGACGCTGAGAGTCACACTGATAGGAAGCCTATCAGGACCAGCCTCTTGCTGGTCCTGATCGGCTCCCGTGCATGGCCGACCCGGAGGCCATTGTATGGTCTCTGGTTTTGCCATGACAATCAACGGCAGCACCGGTTCGCGGGGAGGTTTGTTGCAGCAAGCGCAGAAGTGAATTTACAGTGGGCGGTCGGGAAGCAAAAGTAATTTTATTGTGCAAACGCTGCAAAACATAATAAAACAATATACATTTGGTATCGCCATAATCATATCGACCCACAGAATAAAGTAAAAATTTCATTTATAGCGCACGGTGAACACTAAAAAAAAAGAATAAAAGACATTGTTAGAATTGCTTGTTTTTGGTCACCTTGCTTTCCAAAAATTGAATAAAAGGTGATCATAAAATCGCATCTACCCCAAAATGGTAACAATGAAAACTATAGATTGTCCTGCAACAAATAAGCCCCCACACACCTCCATTGGCAAAAAATAAATAAAGTTCTGTCTCTCAGAATATGACGACGCAAAATGTGCAGACCGCTCCAAAACCGGATAAGATTGGGCACCATTTATCAGTGCAACATCGGCCACACATCTGCAGATTATTATTTATTTACCGCATTATTATACCCTCTTATTATGCCCTGATGTACTCCACACAGATTATATATACCCTAATGTACTCCGCACAGCTATCGTATAATGTGGGGTATTGCCCCACATTACTAACTGAAATGCCAGCATAACCTCAAACAAAACTACTACTAAGCAAAATCTGCGCTCTAATATCCAAATAGCGCTCCCTCCCTTCTGAACCCTACAGCATGCCCAAACAGCGGTTTACATCCACATATATGGCATCACCATACCCGCGAGAACCCACTTAACCTGTTGCCGACACAGGACGAGAATGCTCGTCCTGAGCGGTGGGTACTTCGCACATTAGGACGAGCATTCTCGTCCTGTGTGACAGCTGTCTCTGCGCGTCATCTAGAGCGGGGCAACGGCTGTAATACACAGCCACGGCCCCGCTCTAACAGCGAAAGAGAAGTGAAACATCTTCTGTCCGCTGTTAACCCTTTGAATGCCGCAATGAAAGCTGATCGCGGCGTTCAATGAGAGGGGACTGCACTTTGATTGCGTCACAGAAAATAACTGTGATGTGATCAAAGCCCATAACTTGTATGGCCAGACAGCCAAGGGTCCATTGAGGGACCTCAGGGCTGTCTGAACATATTTCCTGTTGTTAGGGCATACTGAGGTATGCCCTAACAACTGCCTGTAACAACCTGTACAAAAAAGTATAACATTATTTATGATGATCGGTGTATGGTATAAAAAAAAATATATAAAAACTGCAGCGGAACTGCTTTTTTTCCAGAATTTTCGCCAAAATAAAAATGTATATAAATTAAACGATAATGTATTTGTACCAAAACGTGGTACCTACATAAAGTACAACTCGTCCTGCAAAAAACAAAGTCTCATACAACTACGTCGTACAAAAAATACAAAAGTTATGAGCGTCGGGATGCAAAGAGGGAAATATAAAAAATTGTTCTGTCCTCAAGGCTAAAATTGGCCGTGTCCTTAAAGGGTTAATAGTTTATGAGATATTAGTCTTGAGTGGCACAAACTGGGAACAACATATTGTGCACTAAAATGGGATATCAGTGAAAAATTGCAATTTTCCCATTGCACCATCCGCTGCACATTAATTTCTTATGTAAAAACACATGTGGGGTCAAAATGCTCACTACACCCCTTAAAATGCTCTAAGAGGTGTCGTTTTCAAAATAGGGGGTCACTACTTGGGGGTTTGTTTTACTATTTGACCTCAGAGCCCTGCAATTGTGTTCCAATGCTGTGAAAATCACCAAAATAGGCCTCAAATGCACATGTGGCTCTTCACTTCTGAGCCCTTTCACATGTCCAGGCAAATGATAAATGCATTGAGGGGTGTAGTTTCCAAAATGTGGTCACTTCTTGGGGGCTTCCACTGTAATCTGGTACCTCAGGGGTTTAGCAAACGTGACATGGCACCCAGTGGCGTAACTACCGCGGTAGCAGCAGTAGCGGCTGCTACAGGGCCCGGGGCTTGAGGGGGCCCGGTGGCGCCGCTAGCAGCCGTTATGGCTACTACAGCGGTAGCGTCGCTACTGTGGGGCCCGCGACGCCGAGCCTTACACAGGCCCTCTCATGCCTGTAGGTGTCGCTAGCACCGGAGGGGGCCCCAGTGCTAGCGGCAGCCAAATACATGTATTAGCACTGAATGGCCGGGCATGTTCCGTGCCTGACCATCCAGTGCCTTACAATGACACTGATTGGCTAGCGGCGCGATGACATCATCGCGACGCTTCCATGCTTGGAAGGTGCTGATTGGCGGGGCAAGTATTCTGCCCCGCCAATCAGCGTCATTGGAGGACGCTCGTTCAGCTCCTGCAGACATGCTCAGAAGAGAGCATGTCTGCATCGCCAGTAAACAGCGTGGGAACCGTAGAATGTGAGTATGTCAAGTTTTTGTTTTGTTATGGCATTATCTATAGTGGGGGGTGGGGGGGTGGTCTATCTACAGGGGGGGGGGGTCATCTTTATGTGGGCTATTATATATAGGGGGTCTATATGTGGGGCAGTAGCTACAGGGGGGTCTATATGTGGGGCAGTAGCTACAGGGGGGGTCTATATGTGGGGGTGTGGGCCATTATATACAGGGGGCTCTATATGTGGGCCATTATATACAGGGGGGTCTATATGTGGGGGTGTGGGCCACTATATACAGGGGGCTCTATATGTGGGCCATTATATACAGGGGGCTCTATATGTGGGCCACTATATACAGGTGGGGGTCTATATGTGGGCCACTATATACAGGGGGTCTATATGTGGGACACTATATACAGGGGTGGGTTACCTGTGGGGCACTAGCAACAGGGTGGCTATATGTAGTGCACAGTCTACAGGGTTGAGCTATATGTGGGACACTATATACAGGGGGAGCTATATGTGAGACACTATATACAGAGGTGGGCTATACGTGGAGCACTAACTATAGGGGAAGCTATATGTAGGGCAGCACGGTGGCTCAGTGGTTAGCACTATTGCCTTGCAGCTCTGGAGTCCATATGTGGGCACTATCTATAGGGGCTTCTATGTAGGTCACTATCTACAGGGGGCACGTTGTGTGTTTGTGACAGTTATATTTAGATGTGTTGAGAATTTTAACTTTGTTTATAGGTGCAGAAATGTTTTAAAAGTGAGAAGCTGAAGACATCTAAACGGAAAACTGCAGAAATGGGTCATGGCCGGGAGAAATCCATCATAGATGTCTGAACCGGAGGGAGAAGAAAAGAACTTTCTGAGCTTGGTGGTTTAAGTGGCTTGTGAACTAAGTGGAGTTCTAAAACCGGAGTTGAAAAGAGGAGTTGAAGCCCCAGTAAGTACTCTTCTTTTTCTTTGACAATTGTTCGCTGTTTTGGTGTAACTTGGATAATGGATAGCAAGATTGGAGGTTTTCTTCAGTGCACAGTTTGTCATATGTATACACGACTGGAGCCGGAGTTCCAGGGTGAATATCTCTGTGGCAGATGTGAGCATGTTGTTCACCTGGAAGCTCGTATTAGAGATCTGGAGGAGCAGAATGCAACACTGAGGAGGATAGACAATTTTGAGCGGAGCTTGCTGCTCACAGAGCATGCAGTTAGTGGGTTAGAACTGGAGGGTGAAGACATGGGTGAGCAGGATCAGGTAAGTAGCTGGGTTAATGTAGTTAGGGGCAGTAGAAAGGGGTCAAAGACAAGGAAGGCCGATCCGGTTTCTGGCATTCCAAGCAAAATTGCCAGGTTGGGTGATGATGCGAGGGTGTCAGTCTCAGAAAAGGCAGCCCTAGTGGATACTGATCTCCCTAACAGCCGGGAGAACAGCCCAGCTAGTAGTCGGCGGGATGGTAATGCAGGCAAGCCAAGACAATTGATAGTTGTAGGGGATTCTATAATCAGGAAGACGGATAGAATAATTTGTCGCCAAGACCACCTCAACCGAATGGTTTGCTGTCTCCCTGGTGCCAGGGTTCGGCATGTGGTGGAACGGGTGGACAAATTGCTGGGAGGGGCTGGTGATGATCCAGCTGTCGTGGTCCATGTCGGTACCAACGACAGAATAAATGGTAGGTGGAGGATCCTTAAGAATAATTTTAAAGAACTAGGCTACAAGCTGAAGGGAAGGACCTCCAAGGTTGTATTCTCAGGAATACTGCCTGTGCCATGCGCATCACAAGAAAGACAGCGGGAGCTTAGGGAGTTAAATGCATGGCTGAAGTCTTGGTGTAGAGGAGAAGGATTTGGGTTCCTAGAGCACTGGGCTGACTTTTCATTGGGGTACAAACTGTATTCTGCAGATGATTTGCACCTAAATGGAAGGGGGTCCGCTGTGCTGGGGGAGAGAATTCTAGCTGGGGTGGCGGAGTATTTAAACTAGGGCTGAGGAGGGAGGTCAATGTAGAAAAAAAAGGGGTAGCCAGGTTAGAGAGGGGTCAGACTATATTGGTGGGGGGAGAAAGAGCTTAATAAAATCTGTAAAAATGTAATAAAATTAGCAAAAATACAAAATGAAAGGCAGGTGGCCAAGGATAGTAAAACAAATCCTAAAAAATTCTTCAAGCATATAAATGCAAAAAAGCCAAGGTCTGAACATGTAGGACCCCTAGATAATGGTAATGGGGAGTTGATCACAGGGGATCAAGAGAAGGCAGAGTTACTAAATGGGTTCTTTAGCTCTGTATATACAACAGAAGAAAGAGCAGCTGATGTAGCCGGTGCCAGTGCTGTTAATATATCAGTTGATATACTGAATTGGATGAATGTAGAGATGGTCCAAGCTAAATTAAATAAAATAAATGTGCACAAGGCTCCGGGACCAGATGGGTTACACCCTAGAATTCTTAAAGAGCTTAGTTCAGTTATTTCTGTCCCCCTTTTCATAATATTCAGAGAATCTCTAGTGACTGGTATAGTGCCAAGGGACTGGCGCAGGGCAAATGTGGTGCCTATTTTCAAAAAGGGCTCTAGGTCTTCCCCGGGTAATTATAGACCAGTAAGCTTAACATCCATCGTGGGGAAAATGTTTGAGGGGCTATTGAGGGACTATATACAGGATTATGTGACAATAAATAGCATTATAAGTGACAGCCAGCACGGTTTTACTAAGGACAGAAGTTGTCAAACTAACCTAATCTGTTTTTATGAAGAGGTGAGCAGAAGTCTAGACAGAGGGGCCGCTGTGGATTTAGTGTTTTTGGACTTTGCAAAGGCATTTGACACTGTCCCCCATAGACGCCTAATGGGTAAATTAAGGACTATAGGTTTAGAAAATATAGTTTGTAATTGGATTGAGAATTGGCTCAAGGACCGTATCCAGAGGGTTGTGGTCAATGATTCCTTCTCTGAATGGTCCCCGGTTATAAGTGGTGTACCCCAGGGTTCAGTGCTGGGACCACTATTATTCAACTTATTTATTAATGATATAGAGGAAGGGATTAATAGCACTATTTCTATTTTTGCAGATGACACCAAGCTATGTAATATAGTTCAGACTATGGAAGATGTTCATGAATTACAGGCAGATTTAAACAAACTAAGTGTTTGGGCGTCCACTTGGCAAATGAAGTTTAATGTAGATAAATGTAAAGTTATGCATCTTGGTACCAACAACCTGCATGCATCATATGTCCTAGGGGGCGCTACACTGGCGGATTCACTTGTTGAGAAGGATCTGGGTGTACTTGTAAATCATAAACTCAATAACAGCATGCAGTGTCAATCAGCTGCTTCAAAGGCCAGCAGGATATTGTCGTGTATTAAAAGAGGCATGGACTCGCGGGACAGGGATGTAATAATGCCACTTTACAAAGCATTAGTGAGGCCTCATCTAGAATATGCAGTTCAGTTCTGGGCTCCAGTTCATAGAAAGGATGCCCTGGAGTTGGAAAAAATACAAAGAAGAGCAACGAAGCTAATAAGGGGCATGGAGAATTTAAGTTATGAGGAAAGATTGAAAGAATTAAACCTATTTAGCCTTGAAAAAAGAAGACTAAGGGGGGACATGATTAACTTATATAAATATATTAATGGCACATACAAAAAATATGGTGAAATCCTGTTCCTTGTAAAACCCCCTCAAAAAACAAGGGGGCACTCCCTCCGTCTGGAGAAAAAAAGGTTCAAGCTGCAGAGGCGACAAGGCTTCTTTACAGTGAGAACTGTGAATTTATGGAATAGCCTACCGCAGGAGCTGGTCACAGCAGGGACAGTAGATGGCTTTAAAAAAGGGTTAGATAATTTCCTAGAACAAAAAAATATTAGCTCCTATGTGTAGAAATTTTTCCTTCCCTTTTCCCTTCCCTTGGTTGAACTTGATGGACATGTGTCTTTTTTCAGCCGTACTAACTATGTAACTATGTAACTATGTAACTAGAATCTGAGACGTCACCGGTGAGTCACTTAATGTAAATGTTTATTCTGCCTCTAATCAGTAATGTAGTCACTGTATGATCTGCAGCGAGATGATGGTGATAGGATTTTTTTTGTGAAACCGCATCTCCCAGCATATCCTTACCATTGTTCCGGCCATGCTGGGAGCTGTAGTTTTACGCCGTACAAACCTATACGCAGTGGCGTAACTACCGCTATAGCAGCCGTAGCAACTTCTACAGGGCCTGCAGCATGAGGGGGCCCGTGCCACCCGCCGGCACGGCCCCCTCCCATGGCCGCAGGCTCCGCTAGCAGCCGCTATGGCTGCTACAGCGCGACGCCACTGAAGTGGTTGTTCCTACATAAGACATGTATCCCCTATCCACAGGATAGGGGATACATGTGTGATCGCTGGCAGGGATGAGGAGAACGGGGGACCGAAAGTCCCCCCTAAGTTCTCCATGACAAACCTCGGACTTCCGGGGTCTGTGTCGGCAGCTCCGTAGAAATTAATGGAGCGCCGGTCGCGCTTGTGCGCATGCGTGACCAGCGCTCCTTTCATTTTTATTGAACTGCGCAGATGCCGGAAGTCCGAGGTTAGTCATGGAGAACTTCGGGGGACTTTCGGTCCCCCGTTCTCCTTATCGCTGCCAGCGATCACACATGTATCCCCTATCCTGTGGATAGGGGATGCATGTCTTTTGTAGGACAAACTATAGGCCGTTTTTTTTGGGGGGGGGGGCTATATGGCATTATCTACAGAGGGGTTCTGTATGGCGTTATCTACAGGGGGGGCTGTATGGCGTTCTCTACAGGGGGGACTGTATGGCGTTCTCTACAGGGGGGACTGTATGGCGTTCTCTACAGGGGGGACTGTATGGCGTTCTCTACAGGGGGGACTGTATGGCGTTATCTGCAGGGGGCTGTGTATGGTGCTATCTATAGGGGGGCGCTGTGTGGTGGAATCTATAGGGAGGCACTATCTACAAGGGGGCAGTTGTGTGATACCCAGCAGAGGGGGGGCCCCAGTCAAAAGTTTGCTATGGGGCCCAGTCTTTCCTAGTTACGCCCCTGATGGCACCCAAAAACCAATCCAGCAAAATCTACATGCCAAATTGCGCTCCTGCCTTTATGAGCCCTGCCATGAATCTAAACAGCAGTTTATGACCACATGTGGGGTATTGCCGAACTCGGTTGAAAATGCCTTACAATTGTTGGGGTGCTTTTGCTCCTTTATCATTAGTTAAAAAATTAATTCTACAATTTATTGAAAAAAAATAATTTGATTTTCATTTTTACGGCTTAATTCCAATAAATCCTGCAAAAGACTTGTGGGGTCTAAATGCTCACTATACCCCTAGATAGATTCCTTGAGGGATGTAGTTTCCCAAATGTGTCACTTTTGGGGGGTTTCTACTGTTTTGGCCCCTCAGGGGCTTTGCAAATGCAAATGTAACATGGCACACAAAAAACAATCCATCAAAATTAATAGACACAATATTTAAGTTAGTGGCTCAGTTTGTGGGCATGGAAGCTGCCAGTTTCTTGACCAGACACTACTGGGGACTGGAGCTGACAGAATTCCACATGATTCAAATGATGATGTTGGATGATTGCAGTTCCTCCTTGCAAACCACCGTGGCTCAGGGAACTTTTGTTGAAGCATTGAGCGCCTTCTGCTATCATATAGTGCTACTTCGCTTCCAAAGCACAAGATTGATCTACAGGGTGCCTATAATTGCCCTGACTGTCACTTTATTGGCATATGCAGGTAAGCACCAATATACTTATTATTCATTTACTTTGCTTACTACTGTGTCCTTTGGTTCTGTTCACATTTGCATTGAAGCCACACCGCTCTGCCAAGTTTCCATCATTTTGTCAGGAAGATTAGTGTTGCTATTCTGATAGAATTTGCAACGGAGGTTCCAAACCGAACCCCCGATGTGAATGTGAACAGAAGTGATTTAATGTTGAACATAAAATAAGCAAATCTAATCAGAAGATTTTTCACATTTACGTTGGTCGCTATATTACATATTTTGGAATATCAGACGCAGATTTGAAGAAAGCATAAAGGCTCTATTACACAGGCCGATGATCAAGCAAACGAACGTTCATATGAATGCTCGATCCCGATTATTGCCCTGTGTAATCAGGGCAACGATCAGCCGATAAACAAGCAAACGCTCATCGGCTGATCTGCTCTTTTATGCAACATTCAAAACTATTGTTGTCGGCAGCACATCTCCCTGTACATAAGCAATCATTGCTCCGTGTGAAAGTCGCAAACGGGCGCCGATAAATGAGCTGTCCCGTTGATCGGTACTCATTTAAATGGCCCACGTCGGAACGTGTAATAGGACCCTATTATTTAACATCAGGCTATTGGGTATTTGGGTGTTGGGTCTTACAACAGAGACGGGGGATCTATTAAGATTTCTATTGTCTGCGTTTAGACTTGTTTGATTAGTTTGATAGACGCTTAACAAATGATTGGGTAAAAAAAAAAAATATATGTAGATAATGTGTTCTCCCAGTGCCTGGAAGGGTTCATTATTGCATATGGTTTAGGGCAAATTAACGAAGGTTGCTGAATGCAAAGCTGCCATGAAACATGACTTCATTCCATTCAGTACAATGGTCAGAACCCCTCTCACTTTTCCAAACTTTCTAAGAAATTGGTTTTAGTGTGAATATTATACAGGTATTAGATCTGCTGTAAAGGATCTGCCAGACACAGCTTCTGTGTCGACGCCCGTGGTTAATCAGTCTGCATCTGCTCCTAGGTCTGATAGAGTGACTCGATCTGCTACCACTCAGGCTGGTAGGCCGAGGAGTGGGAGAACCTATCACAGCCTGGCCAGACGGTTCTAGCTCCCGCCCTCGGTCTATGTATACCTACATTTGCTTCTTGTCTTTGCCTGTGATTCTCTCTTGCTTCCTGGCTCTGCTGTTCCAGCTATTACTATTGACCTCAGCTTCATATTGATCCTGACTTTACTGACTATGCTCCTGCTCTGCGTTTGGTACCTCGTACACTCCTGTTTTGACTCGGCTCGTTCACTACTCTTGTTGCTCACGGTGTTGCTGTGGGCAACTGCCCCATTTTCCTTAGCTTCTGTGTACCCTTATCTGTTTGTCTGTCATGCACATATTGAGCGTAGGGACAGTCACCCAGTTGTACGCCGTCGCCTAGGACGGGTCACGCAAGTAGGAAGGGACTGAGTGGCGGGTAGATTAGGGCTCACCTGTCTGTCTCCTTACCCCGTCATTATAAAA
This sequence comes from Rhinoderma darwinii, assembly GCF_050947455.1. NCBI lineage: Eukaryota > Metazoa > Chordata > Amphibia > Anura > Rhinodermatidae > Rhinoderma > Rhinoderma darwinii. The sequence continues at coordinate 78,372,797 of NC_134690.1, forward strand.
TCACAGGCCCATATACCTTTTCTACCCTGGTTCCTACTACTATGGACCCCTTGAGACCCTGGCTCAGCAAATGCAGGGTCTCTCCCTACAGGTCCAAGCCCTGGCTAAAAGGTGCGACCAGCGTGATGCTAACCAGCTAGTGCCCTCCACCTCACCTCTTGAACCCCATCTCAAGTTTCCTGACTGGTTCTCAGGGGACCGGAAGACTTTTTTTCTCCTTTCGGGAGAGTTGTAAACTCTATTTCCATCTAAGGCCCAACTCCTCAGGTTCTGAGAGCCAGCGAGTTGGTATAATTGTCTCCCGGCTCCAGGATGGCCCACAAGAATGGGCTTTCTCCTTGGCTCCTGATGCCACTGAACTTTCCTCTGTTGACCTTTTTTTTTCCCGCTCTCGGGCTCATCTATGACGAGACTGACAAGACTGCCTTTGCCGAGAGTCAGCTGGTGACCTTACGTCGGGGTAAGAGACCCGTTGAAGAGTACTGATCTGACTTTAGGAAGTGGTGAGTAGATTCTCGCTGTAATGATCCTGCCTTGAGGTGCCAGTTTAGATTGGGTCTGTCGAACGCCCTGAAAGACCTGTTAGTTCGCTATCCCTCTTCTGACTCTCTAGATCAGGTTATGGCTTTAGCGGTACGTCTTGACCGACGTCTCAGGGAACGACGACTTGAAAGTTTTTGTGCCTTCTCCTCTGGCTCCCCCATGATGGCTCCCGAGGTTCCGTTGCTTCGTTCTTCCACGGAAAACTCGGATGAACCAATGCAACTCGGGGCCTCCGTGTCTCCCCAACAACGTAGAGAGCTCCACAGGAAGAATGGTCTCTGCTTCTACTGTGGGGATGACAAGCATCAAGTGAACAACTGTCCTAGGCATAAGAATAAGCAGCCGGAAAACTTCTGCGCCTATGTGACCATCGGGCAGGTCGCTTGGGTTCACAGGTATTTCTCGTAAATATGAAACCTAATAAGATCTTGCTTCCCTTTCATGTCTCTTTTGAGGGTAGGTCTGCCACCGGCAGTGCCTTCGTAGATTCAGGGTCTCCTGCTAATATTATGTCTGTGGAATTTGCTATGTCTCTATCTATGCCATTAATTGATTTGCCTAAACCTGTCCCGGTAGTGGGTATAGACTCCACTCCACTTGCTAATGGTTATTTTACGCAGCATACCCCTGTTTTTGAACTCATTGTTGGCACCCTTCATTTGGAGCAGTGTTCTGTACTGGTGATGCAGGGTTTATCGTCCGATTTGGTTTAAGGCATTCCCTGGTTACAGATGCATAATCCCATGTTTAACTGGAGTACTGGGGATTTTACTAAATGGGGTAATGAATGCATGACGTCCTGTTTTTCTGCTAATTTTATTTCTCTCCCTGAGGAGGTGAACACTCTACCTGAGTTTATTCAGGACTTCGCTGATGTTTTTTCTAAAAAGGCCTCTGAAGTGTTACCTCCTCATAAAGAATACGATTGCACAATCAATTTGGTACCAGGAGCTAAGCTCCCTAAGGGTAGGATATTTAATCTCTCTTGTCCCGAACGTGAGGCCATGAGAGAATATATCCAGGAAAGCCTGGCCAAGGGCTACATTCGCCCCTCTACTTCTCCGGTAGGTGCTGGCTTCTTCTTCGTAGGGTAGAAGGATGGTGGTCTTAGGCCGTGCATCGATTACCGAAATTTGAATAAGGTCACTGTAAGGAACCAGTATCCCCTTCCTTTGATTCCTAATCTCTTCAATCAGGTTCAGGGGGCCCAATGGTTCTCTAAGTTTGATCTTCGGGGGGCTTATAACCTTATCTGAGTCAGAGAAGGGGATGAGTGGAAGACTGCGTTTAACACGCCCGAAGGACATTTTGATTACCTCGTCATGCCCTTTGGGTTGTGTAATGCTCCCGCAGTCTTCCAGAATTTCATAAATGAAATTTTAAGAGACTACTTGGGGGTATTTCTTGTAGTGTACCTTGATGACATACTTGTGTTTTCCAAGGACTAGTCCTCCCACATTGAGCATGTCAGGAAGGTGCTCCAGGCCCTTCGGGAAAACAAACTCTTTGCTAAATCCGAAAAATGTGTGTTTGGGGTGCAGGAGATACCATTTTTGGGTTAAATCCTCACTCCTAATGAATTCCGCATGGACCCTGCCAAGGTTCAGGCTGTGGCTGAATGGGTCCAACCTGCCTCCCTGAAGGCGTTACAGTGCTTCCTGGGGTTTGCTAATTATTACAGGAGATTTATTGCTAACTTCTCGGTCATCGCTAAGCCTCTTATGGATCTTACTCGCAAAGGTGCTGATCTCCTCCACTGGCCTCCGGAGGCCATCCAGGCTTTTGAGAACCTTAAAGGACCAGTGTCACGAAAAAAAATTTTTTTAGATCAATTTGATTTTAGTATTGTATTAAACATTTTTTTATTTATTTGTGTGTTTGTGTTTTACTTTTTTTATTTTTTCACTTTTTCTTCCCTATGCGGGCTGCCATTTTTTTTCCCATCTCTGTATGTGTCGATTAACGACACATACAGACATGGAATACGGCACATACAGTCCCATAGTGGATGCGAATGGGGCCCGTTCCATCCACTATGCTGTACGCCGTCTGTGTGGGAACGGCGCATGCGCCGCTCCCACACAGTCTAAGTTGAACTGTGCGACGTCCGGCGCCATTTTCCTGTGGACCGGAAGTCGCGGCCGGACAGTAAGATTACTACTTCCGGTCGCGGCTTCCGGACTTGTGCACTTGGAGCGGAGGTAGCAGACAGAGCGGACGGACCGGAGGGAGCAGCGGCGGCAGGAGCAGGTAAGTTATTTCTATGTATGTTCGTGTTTTAGTGTGTGTTTATTACTGTATGTTAACCTACTACACTGTGTCGACACACAGTGTAGGAGGTTTGACCGTTCAATCCCCTCGTTTCTCCCGGCACTAGCCAGGATAAAGGAGGGGGGAATTTGAGAGCTCACTAGAGCAAGTGAGTTTTCTCAAATTTTGCAGCATAAAGCAATGTGGTTGCTTTACCACATGCAATGCTGCAATTTTGGGAATTGCTCCATCTAGTGACCAGCGCTGGGAAATATTATAAATTAGAATCTAATTTATAATATTTCCTGACTCGTGAAAAAAATGTAAAAAATTAGAACAATGTTTAATCACCTATACACTAATTGTTTAACTAAAAAAAAATACATTTTTTTCTAGCGTCGCTAGACTTTATCTCTGCCCCAGTGCTGATTCAGCCTAATCAAACCTTGTTTGTCAAATGCATCCTGCGTCTCCATGGGGTTCCTGTCAATATTGTTTCTGACAGAGGGGTACAATTTGTTTCATTGTTTTGGAGAACTTTCTGTAAAAAGTTGGAAATTGATCTGTCCTTCTCCTCGGCCTTCCGTCCTGAAACTAATGGCCAAACTGAGAGATCTAATCAGTCTCTAGAACAATATTTAAGGTGTTTTATCTCCGACTGTCAATATGATTGGGTCTCCTTCATACCCCTTGCCGAATTTTCCCTTAATAACCGGGTCAGTAACTTGTCAGGGGTCTCCCCCTTTTTTTGTAATTTTGGGTTTAATCCACGGTTCTCCTCCGTTTCAACTGGTGGTTCCAACAATCCCGAGGTAGATGTAGTTCATCGGGAACTGTGCACAGTCTGGGCCTAGGTTCAGAAGAACCTAGAGGTGTCCCAGAGCATACAAAAGACAGGCAGATAAAAGACGTTCTGCTAACCCCTTGTTTGTGGTCGGGGATCTGGTGTGGCTGTCTTCCAAAAATTTGCGTCTTAAAGTTCCATCCAAAAAATTTGCTCCCCGGTATATAGGGCCGTATAAGGTCATTGAGGTCCTTAACCCTGTCTCCTTCCGGCTGGAGTTACCCCCGTATTTTCAAATACACAACGTGTTTCATGCCTCCCTCCTGAAACGCTACTCCTCGTCCTCTGCTACCTCGAGGAAACCTCCGGTCCCTGTTCTCACCACTAAAGGGGTAGAATTCGAGGTGGCCAAGATTGTGGACAGTACGATGGTCAAAGGCTCCCTCCAGTACCTCGTCCATTGGAGAGAATACGGGCCTGAGGAGAGGACTTGGGTACCCGCCCGGGATGTTCACACTGAGGTATTGCTCAGGAGGTTCCATCTTCGGTTCCCCAATAAGCCAGGTCCACCTTGGAAGGGTCCTGTGGCCCCTCATAAAATGGGGGGGAACTGTAAAGGATCTGCCAGACACAGCTTCTGTGTCGACGCCCGTGGTTAATCAGTCTGCATCTGCTCCTAGGTCTGATAGAGTGACTCGATCTGCTACCACTCAGGCTGGTAGGCTGAGGAGTGGGAGAACCTATCACAGCCTGGTCAGACGGAGCTAGCTCCCGCCCTCGGTCTATTTATACCTTCATTTCCTGCTCTTCCTTTGCCTGTGATTCTGTCTTGTTTCCTGGCTCTGCTGTTCCTGCTAGTACTATTGACCTCTGCTTCAAGTTGATCCTGGCTTTACTGACTATGATCCTGCTCTGCGTTTGGTACCTCGTACACTCCGGGTTTGACTCGGCTCGTTGACTACTCTTGTTGCTCACGGTGTTGCCGTGGGCAACTGCTCCATTTCCCTCAGCTTCTGTGTACCCTTGTCTGTTTGTCTGTCGTGCACTTATTTAGCGTAGGGACCGTCGCCCAGTTGTACGCCGTCGCCTAGGACGGGCCATGCAAGCAGGCAGGGACTGAGTGGCGGGTAGATTAGGGCTCACCTGTTTGTCTCCCCACCCCGTCATTACAGTACCTGTAAATAAAAGGCATAGGTTTCATGAGGGGTTAGGAACACACTAGATATGTATATCCTACAGCAAAACCACAGCGTTTTAAAACATAAACTTATATAGATGCTTAATAAAAACAAACTAATTTATTGATCTTCGTGAAAAGCATGGCACATAAGCATAATATATAGTCAAATACATAATACATGCACATTGAACTGTTAGCTAAACTCCCATTTCTACGTTTTTCAATAATCCGCTCTATCTGTAAGTAACTAATAGATGGAGAAATAGCTATATAGTTCAAAAAGTAGCAACTTATCTTGAGGAAAAGTAACTTTATGCCAAAGTGCTCCAACTCGTGTTTTGCCACAGCCTCGTCGCCATCTGACCCCTCTGGTCCAGAGAATCCATAAAGGCAGTAAACTGGGGTAGTGAAACAGTTACTGGTAACATCCATGGAGGTCTAGGGCACTGAAGGGTTTAATGGTAACATTCCTGGTGGTCTAGGGCGAGAGAAGAGGTAAATTATAACATCTCTGGTGATCTAAGGCAGTAAAAGGGTTAAAGGTAACATCCCTACTGGGTTAGGCATGCCTCGCAACTTTCAAGTATGGCAAAGAGGGACACATTTTTTTCCTTTTAATCCATTCCTCTAACCCTGCCCAATCCCCACCCTTAGACTCCTGGTTCAGCACACACACAGTATCAGGCTCCAATAGTGCCACCTCACAGTATAATGCCCCCATAGAACCCCACCCACAGTATAATGCCCCTATAGCTGCCCCCACACCGTATAATGCTCCCATAGATGCCCCCATACAATATAAAGCCAACATTGATGGCACACAAAGTATAATGTCCAGACAAATTACCCCATACAGTTTAATGTCCCATAGCTGCCCCATACAGTATAATGCCCCCATAGCTGCCCCATATAGTATAATGCCCACATAGATGCCCCATATAGTACTATATAATGCCAACACAGATGCCCCTATACAGTATAATGCCCCCATAGCTGCCCCATACACTATAATGCCCACACAGATGCCCCCATACAGTATAATGCCCACACAAATTCCCCCATACAGTATAATGCCAACACAAATTCCCTCATACACTATAATGCCCCATAGCTGCCCCCATATAGTATAATGCCCCATAGCTGCCCCCATACAGCATAATGCTCCAATAACAGCCCCCACAGTTGCTCCATAATATATAAATGGATAGTGATGGATATATGGGTGTAGTGGGACGTAGTCGGCGCATGCGCAGTAGAGTCGATTCGACCTATGAAAATTCAGGGCTGTACTGCACGTGCACGATTCAGAAGCCAAGGCGCGGGCGTGCTTAGCAGAATACGCGGCCAGGCGTGGTCACGGCTTCTACACTGCCTGACCCTGTCAATCAAAAAAAGAAGGGTGGGACGGACTGGGGACAGAAGTTGGAACTGTTTGGCACAATGGTGAAGCCCTCGTTGCTGAAAAAAGCTAATTTACATATGAAGAATAAAGTTATAATCGCTGCAACAGAGCCACACGTCTGAAAAATTAAAACAGCGTTATATTCAGGTGAGGCTACACTATATTACTGTGCTGCTGATTTGATAGGCCAATTTCTGGTCACAGACTCCCTTTAAAGTGGACATGAATTGTGCTAGGTATGTACAACCGGGCGTTATTTGCTAGCCTACTACATATTCTCCATCAGTTATGTGCCTTGCATCATAAATATGTATGATGTGAGTCACTGCCTCCCCGCGAAATATACCCTGGTGCTCTAGCGCCACCACTTCGGATCTCCCCGCCGCTGTTTATTGACATAACTACAGAGAGGACGTGCTTGCCAATCACTGGTTTCAGTGGGTTTACGGCACATCATAGCTGCAGCAATGTTAATAAACAGTGGCGGGGAGGACCGGTGCGGTGGTGCTGGAACGCCGGTGCATCTGTGAGGTGAGTAATGCTTCTAGATTGCATCATTTCTTCCTTGACCACTTTTTTGAATAAGTCACAAAACCCCTTTAGGCCAGGATCACACACACACAGTTTTGATGAAGACGTTTTTGTGGCGGTTTTTTTCAGTTTTTTTAGCCAAAGCCGAAAGTGGATCCAAAAGGAAGGAAAGGTATAAAGAAAAGACTGATATATTTTTTTGCTTTTGCATCCACTTCTGTATTTGGCTTAAAAAAACTGAGACAAAAACTGCACCTTAAGATTTTGAAATAATTTGTAACTGTAAGGGCATGGGCAGACGTGGCGGAATTGCTATGGAATTCCGCTGCAGCCAGTTCGCTGCGGAAATCCGCAGCGGACATTTTCTTCATTGGTTTCCACACCTTTTTAGTGAGGTTCGTGCACACGTGGCGGGAAACTCAGATGTGGACCATAGGCTGTGGTGCGGAATTTGGTGTCCGCAGCATACACTGTCTGTTGCGGACGTGTAGCGGACCTGTTGCGGAATTATTGCGGAATTTCTCCATTGACTTCAATGGAGTTTCAAAATTCCGCAATGAAATCCGCTCATGTTATGTGTGTTGCATTGCATATTGGTTTTACAAAGAGGATATTTCTTCATTCTGGCTGGACCTATGTGTTTCGAGGTCTATAGCCAGACTGAGGGCTCATGCACACAAACGTATTTTTTTCCTCCCGTAAATACTGGCGTTAATACGGGTCCTTGGTCACATGTATTCGACTTGTATTGCACCAGTATTTACGGAACCGTGCCTGTAAATACGGGTCCGGTGTCACCAGTATTCCACCCGTATTTACGGGCACGTTTTCGCTGCAAAATTGCACTGCACTAATCGGCAGCCCCTTCTCTCTATTAGTGCAGGATAAAGAGAAGGGTCAGCCCTTTTCGTAGTAAAAGTAAAAGAAATTCATACTTACCCGGCCGTTGTCTTGGTGACGCGTCCCTCTTTCAACATCCAGCCCGACCTCCCTGGATGATTCGGCAGTCCATGTGACCGCTGCAGCCTGTGATTGGCCTGTGATTGGCCTGTGATTTGCTGCAGCGGTCACATGGGCTAAAACGTCATCCCGGGAGGTTGGACTGGAGGAAGAAGCAGGGAGTTCTGGGTAAGTATGAACTTCTATTTTTTTTACACGTTGATCTATATTGTGATCGGTAGTGACTGTCCAGGATGCTGAAAGAGTTACTGCCGATCGTTTAACTCTTTCAGCACCCTGGACAGTGACTATCCCCTGACGTCGCCTAGCAACGCTCCCGTAATTACGGGTGCACACACGTAGTCACCCGTAATTACGGGAGCCTCATAGACTTCTATGTGCCTGCCCATGCCGTAATGATGGCCTGTGATTACGGGAGTTTTTACGTTCGTGTGGATGGGGCCTTAGATGAAATGTTTTAAAAAACAGCAGGAAGTACTCTTCACCTGAATACGCAACGGCTAATCCGCATCAATTTACTGCACATTTTATGCTAAGCCACAACAGAATCTGCAATGCAGATTATGTGCGGCATTGATGCGGACAATGTCTGCAGAAATACGCCACAACTGGCCATGCCCTAACTGGGAGTTGCAAAGTTTGCTTTCCATGCATTATCTCTAATTGTATCCTATTTGTTTCTTTTTTGAAAATGAAATAAAAAACTACAAACAAATAAATAGTAAGACCTAAGGCACGGGTCAGGCAGCAGGGGTCTGAAAATCTGAAATTAAAGTTTTGTCTGATTTTAAACAACTTTTAAGTAGATTTTTATTTAAAATATATATATATATATATATATATATATATATATATATATATATATATATATATATATATTTTAATATAAGTCTTCTATGTATCCTGTATAGTAGAAGCTGTTTCGTTCTGTCTAAGCTGATTCCATCAGGTCACCTGTACTGACGGCTCGGCTGAAAGCTGGTCCTCTGTGTCTCTGACATGCAGGATCCAGCTAATAATAATTATATCTAAGTACATGAAAAAAATCTATTTAAAAGTTGTTTAAGATCAGATAAAACAATGATTTATTTAAAAAACTAATTTCACTTCAAAGGTGTACATAGCCTTCAAAGCAAATGCATTAACAAGTTACTGCCACCCCCTTTCCCTCAATGGGAAACTATAACTTCCAGCATGCTTTGACAGCTGTAGACCTTGGGATCTGCTGGGAGTTCTACTTTTTCCCTAGATTGCATTCAACAAGGAACTTCTTACCTTTTTAAAGTGATATTCCCATCTTGTATCTTGTAAGTGATGGCATATTGCTAGGATATGCTATCACTCAAAGGCAGGGGCGTAACTAGGAAAGACTGGGCCCCATAGCAAACTTTTAGACTGGGGCCCCCCTCTCCTGTAGATAGTGCCTTTTTTACAGCCCCCCTGTAGATAACGCCATACAGTCCCCCCTGTAGATAACGCCATACAGCGCCCCACCTGTAGATAACTCCATACAGTCCCCACTGTAGATAACGCCATACAGTCCCCCCTGTAGATAACTCCATACAGCCCCCTCTGTAGATAACGCCATACAGTCACCCTGTAGATAACGCCATACAGCGCCCCCCTGTAGATAACGCCATACAGTCCCCCCTGTAGATAACGCCATACAGTCCCCCTGTAGATAACGCTATACAGCGCCCCCTCTGTAGATAACGCCATACAGCCCCCTCTGTAGATAACGCCATACAGCCCCCCCTGTAGACTGTATGGCGTTATCTACAGGGGGGGGCTGTGTGGCGTTATCTACAGGGGGGACTGTATGGCGTTATCTACAGAGGGGGACTGTATGGCGTTATCTACAGAGGGGGACTGTGTGGCGTTATCTACAGGGGGGACTGTGTGGCGTTATCTACAGGGGGGACTGTGTGGCGTTATCTACAGGGAGGACTGTGTGGCGTTATCTACAGGGGGACTGTGTGGCGTTATCTACAGGGGGACTGTGTGGCGTTATCTACAGAGGGGACTGTGTGGCGTTATCTACAGGGGGGACTGTGTGGCGTTATCTACAGGGGCGGCTGTGTGGCGTTATCTACAGGGGGGACTGTATGGCGTTATCTACAGGGGAACTGTATGGCGTTATCTACAGGGGGACTGTATGGCGTTATCTACGCCATACAGCCCCCCCTGCTGGGAACGCCATACAGCCCCCCCTGCAGGGAACGCCATACAGCCCCCCCTGCAGGGAAAGCCATACAGCGCCCCCCCTGAAGGGAAAGCCATACAGCGCCCCCCCCTGCAGGGAATGCCATACAGCGCCCCCCCTGCAAAGAACGCCATACAGCGCCCCCCCTGCAGGGGATGCCATACAGCGCCCCCCCTCTAGGGAACGCCATACAGCCCCGCCCCAAAAAATTTGACCTATAGTGTGTCCTACAAATAACATGCATCCCCTATCCACAGGATAGGGGATACATGTGTGATCGCTATCATTGATAGGGAGAACGGGGGACTGAAAGTCCCCTGAAGTTCTCCATGACTAACCTGTGACTTCCGGCGTCTGTGTCGGCAGCTCAAGAAAAATGAAAGGAGAGCTGGTCACACATGCGCACAAGCGCGACCGGCGCTCTATTCATTTCTACAGAGCTGCCGACACAGACCCCGGAAGTCCGAGGTTTGTGATGGAGAACTTAGGGGGGACTTTCAGTCCCCCGTTCTCCCTATCGCTCCCAGCGATCACACATGTATCCCCTATCCTGTGGATAGGGTATACATGTCTTTTGTTTAATGGCAGAGCGGGGAGATATCTCCCTGCTCTGCCGTAGTGTTCAGAGGCGTCCCGCTGTAGCAGCCATAGCGGCTGCTAGCGGAGCCTGCGGCCATGGTGGGGGCCCGTGCCGGTGGGCGACACGGGCCCCCTCATGCCGCGGGCCCCGTAGCAGTCGCTACGGCTGCTACGGCGGTAGTTACGCCACTGCTCAAAGGGGTTCTCTACTTTGGACAGTCCCAACTTGTTAGAAGGGTTCCTTGACGTAAGCTGAAAACAAAGTGTCCAGCTGCTCACCTTCCCCCCAGTGTTCAACTGTAAGCTGTGGGGGCATTTGGCACTAAGTGTTCAATTTCCCTGCAGCGCCATCACATGGGAAATTAAGCATTACACAGTGTCTATTCATATCAATGGGTTGTCTGTATAATGGAGGACAGGACAGGTTCACCAAAGTGAGAGATAATCTTTGTAACCACTTTTCACTATGTCCAATAGATGAGAATCCTGAACAGAGGATCCACCAACTGTTAACTCAGAACTCCCTAAGGGCATGTTCACATGTGGCGGAGTTTCTACGCTGCAAATGTTGGTGCAGATTTGGGGCAATTACACAACGAATCTGCACCAACATTTGCATATTTGACAGGTAATTCAGACGTTGCAGATATCACAGCGGACTTGCCACAAATTTCAGTTTTTGCATTGCAAAGGCTGAAATCCGCAGTGAAATTCCGCTTCTTCTCCGCAACAGTCAGTGCATGCTGCGGAGGGAGAATTCTGCACCGCAGCCTATGGTCCGCAGCAAAGTTTTCTGCAATGTCTGAACTAACTTGCCTAAAAATGTATTGAAACAAATGTAAAAAACGGCCGCTGGTGAATTCCACTGTGGATTGTGTACAGCGGAATTTCACCGCAATTCCGCCACGTGTGACCATGCCCTAATAGGGTGTCTGAAAATGGGTTTTCTAAACTGGACAACCCCTTTAATGATCGGTGAGCATCCAACCACTGACTAATAAAGATTTTTTTTTTACTTCTCAGACATTGAGTTGTTTATAGATTGTTTTCAAAAGATTGTATGCCCGTCAGAGAGTACAAAAAGTGCCAAATTTATTAAGAGACATGCACCCTATAATAATTTAAGCCCAACTCCCACCCACCACCCCCTCCATTTTGACTGCCATAAAATATGCCAATGTTAGTAAATGTGTGCCATTGACTCCATTATTCTATATCCCATGTAACCTTATTATTGCTGGTACCTGCCAACAAGGTGGTGACCTGTAGCGCAGTACACTTTGTTACATCATAAGATGACATCAACATTGTGACATCACAGGATTCCATAAAACTAATGCTGCTCTGTGTAACCGGAGCTCACATCAGGAGATGAAGATGAGAAGAGAGGGCAGAATACAGAATGCACGTAAGTCCATCACTTTCCTGAAGTCATGACATACAACATACGACATCTACAGAATAAATAATTAGATAGCAATAGAATTTATCATTATCTTTCTAATATTTATTTATTAATTGCCTCAAATCCATTACATGTAGCATGACACAGTAGAATAGGAGATATATGTATAGTACAGTAGGGAGAATTTCTGCCTATAATCCCCCCCCCCCCTCTATTCACTCATTGAATAAATTGCTGTATGTGGTTACGTGGTATATAATACACATTCTAATATTATAGTCTCTGTATGATCAGGACATAGATAAAGTATATTATATATTATACGGGGTGTAGGAAAACTAGTGCAGACAAACAGTGGTGTTGCCCATAGCAACCAATCATAATCCAGGATTTTATATTATAGGTCGCTATGGGCAACAAACGCTTTTTTCATCCTCTCTTGTTATTAGAGAGATTTACCAGAAGTAGTGCAATGGAAAAGTGGACATGTGACCTACAGGAACCAATCAAGTTGCTGATTTAAAATGACAAAAGGCCACTGAAAAATAAAAGCTGATTGGCTGAGATGACAGACCCACCACTTTTCTCTGGCTTTACATTCTCCACAGCAGAGCAGTGAATATGTATATTTCATCATCATACTTATTAACCCCTTAGCGCACCAGGACGTACCGGTACGTCCTGCATTGAAGTGCTTTAAGGCACAGGGACGTACCGGTGCGTCCTGGCTAAAAACTGTCACCCTGTCAAAGGACAAGGTGACAGAACTGTGCCGTCAACTGTTTATGACAGTTGATCGGCACAGTAAGACGGCAGGGGACCATTCACAGCGGTCTCCTGCCGGCGATCGCTGTGATTGGTCAGTCAAAGCAGACTGACCAATCACAGCTCTATGACGTGTGTATGTGATGACGCTGGCTCAGAAGCTGAGCCAGCGTTATCACCGCCGGGAATCAGCTGCCCGACGCCCCTCTGCAACGGCCAGGACCGCAGCTAGGCTCCGATCCGGCCGATTAACCCCTTCGATGCATCGATAAACGTGATCGATGCATCGAAGTGGCTTGTAGCCCTGTCGGCAACCACGATGGTTGCCACGGGCGCGGGTGTCAGCTGTTTGTCACAGCTGACATCGTGCACTAACGGCCAGGACCGGAGCAAGGCTCCGATCCGGCCGATTAACCCCTTAGATGCAGCTATCGCTGCATCTAAGTGATTAGATCGTACCCTATGGTTGCTAATAACAACCATCGGCACCCGCGAGTGTTCTGATGGTTGCTATGGCAACCATAGCCTAACAATCGCTTCCTAGTACGGAAGGCTATTAGGCCCCGCCGGGAGGCGAAGCCTAATAGGCTTGCTGTCAGTGAATAGCTGACAGCTCTAATACACTGCACTATGTAGGTAGTGCAGTGTATTAGAATAGCGATCAGGGCTTCATGCCTTCAAGTTCCCTAGTGGGACAAAAGTAAAAGTTAAAACAAGTTAATAAAAATGTTGTAAAAAAGTAAAAAAAAAATAAGTTTCATGTTAAAAAACACTATAACAGCCTTTTTTCCTATAATAAGTCTTTTATTATAGGAAAAACCAAAAAACATAAATAAAAGTACACATATGTGGTATCCCCGCGTCCGTAACGACCCAAACTATAAAAATATCACGCTATTTTACCCGTACGGTGAACACCGTAAAAAAATTAAATAAAAAACTATTCCAGAATCGCTTTTTGTTAGTCACTACCCCTTGCAAAACAGAATAAAAAAAGGGATCTAAAAATTGCATGTACCCCAAAATTATACCATTAAAAAACGCAGCCCGTCCCGCAAAAAACAAGCCCTCCCGCAGCTTTTTTGACGGAAAAATAAAAATGTTATGGCTCTCAGAATCTGGTGACACCAAAAATAAATTATTTGAAACAAAAGTGATTTTATCGTGCAGACGCTGCAAAACTTAAGAAAAACTATATATATATGGTATCGCCGTAATCATACCGACCCGCAGAATAACGTAAAATTGTCATTCATAGCGCATGGCGAACGCCGTAAAAAAAATAATAATAAAAATCATCAGAATTGCAGGTTTTTGGTCACCTTGCTTGCCAAAAAAATTTAATACAAAGTGATCAAAAAATCGCATGTACCCCAAAATGGTGCCAATGAGATCTACAGATTGTCCCGCAACAAATAAGCCCTCACCCAGCTCCAGTGAAAAAAAATAAAGACGTTTTGGCTCTCAGAATATGGCGATGCAAAATGTGCAGAGTGTCCAAAAGCGGATAATATCGGGCGCCATTTATCAGTGCAACACCGGCCACGTCTGCGGATTATTATTTATTTACTGCATTATTATACTCTCTTATTATACCCCTGATGTTCTCCACACAGCTTACATATGCCCCCACATCATAAACTGAAATACCAGCAATACCCCAAACAAAACAACTAGCGAGCAAAATCCACGCTCCAAAAGCCAAATGGTGCGCCCTGCAGCGTGCCCAAGCAGCAGTGTACGTCCACATATATGGCATCGCCATACCCGGGAGAACCCGCTTAACAGTTTGAGGTATTTGTCTTCAGTGGCACGAACTGGGCACAAAATATTGTGCACTAAAATGGCACATACCTGTGGAAATTTGCAATTTTCACTTTGCACCATCCACTGAGCATTCATTTCTAATAGAAAAAAAAAAAACCTGTGTGGTCAAAATGCTCACTACACCCGTTAATAAAATGCCTTCAGGGGTGCAGTTTCCAAAATGGGGGTCACTACTTGGGGGTTTGTTTTACTATTTGACCCCAGAGCCCTGCCGTTGTGGGCTAATGCTGCGAAAATCACCAAAATTGGTCTCACATGCGCCTTTCACTCCTAAGCCGTCATATGTCCAGGCAAATGATAAATGCCTTGAGGGGTGTAGTTTACCAAATTGGGTCACTTTTGCCGGGTTTGCAGTATTTTGGCCCCTCAGTGGCTTTTCAAATGTGACATGGGGCCGCAAACCATTCCAGCAAAACTTGAGCTCCAAAAGTCAAATGGCGCTCCGTCCTTTCTAACTTCCGCCATGTGTCCAAACAGCAGTTTATTACCACATATGGGGTATTGCTGTGCTCAGAAGAGTTTGCTTTACAAATATTGGGGTGTGTTTTCTCCTTTATCTGTTGTAAAAATGAAAAAATCTGAGCTAAAACGACATTTTATTAGAAAAAATTTAGATTTTCAATTTCACGGCATAATTCCCATAGATTCAGCAAAAACCGTGTAGGGTCCAAATGCTAACTATACCCCAAGAAAAATTCCTTGAGGGGTGTAGTTTCCAAAATGGGGTCACTTTTGGGGAGTTTCCACTGTTATGGTCCCTTCAGGGCTTTGCAAACACGGCATGGCACCGAAAACCATTCCAGCAAAATCTGCGCTCCAAAATCCAAATGGCCCTCCTTCCCTTCTGAGCCCCGCTGTGGGTCCAAACAGCAGTTTATTACCACATATGGGGTATTGCCGTAATCGGGAGACATTGCTTTACAAATGTTGGGGTGCTTTTTCTCCTTTATTCCTTGTAAAATCTAAAACATTGTATGTTTTTCCAGAAAAAAAGTAGATTTTCATTTTCACAGACCAGTTCCAATAAATTTAGCAAAAAATCTGTGGGCTAAAAATGCTAAATATACCTCTTGAAAAAATCCTTGAGGGGTGTAGTTTCCAAAATGGGGTCACTTTTGGGGAGTTTCCACTGTTATGGTCCCTCCAGGGCTTTGCAAACACGACATGGCACCGAAAACCATTCCAGCAAAATCTGCGCTCCAAAATCCAAATGGCCCTAGTTCCCTTCTGAGCCCTGCCGTGGGTCCAAACAGCACTTTATTACCACATATGGGGTATTGCCGTAATCGGGAGACATTGCTTTACAAATGTTGGGGTGCTTTTTCTCCTTTATTCCTTGTAAAAACGAAAACATCGTATGTTTTTTCAGAAAAAAAGTAGATTTTCATTTTCACAGACAAGTTCCAATAAATTTAGCAAAAAACCTGTGGGCTAAAAATGCTAACTATACCCCTAGAAAAATTCCTTCAGGGGTGTAGTTTCCAAAATCGGGTCACTTTTGGGGGGTTTCCGTTGTTTTGGCACCACAAGACCTCTTCAAACCTGACATGGTGCCTAAAATATATTCTAATAAAATAGAGGCCCCAAAATCCACCAGGTGCTCCTTTGCTTCTGAGGCCGGTGTTTCGGTCCTTTACCGCACTAGGACCACATGTGGGATATTTCTAAAAATTGCAGAATCTGGGCAATAAATATTGAGTTACATTTCTCGGGTAAAACCTTCTGTGTTACAGAAAAAACTGTATTACAAATGAATTTAGTAAAAAAAAATTGAAATTTGTAAATTTCACCTCTACTTTGCTTTATTTCTTGTGAAATGCCTAAAGGGTTCTAATAATTTCTGAATGCTGTTTTGAGTACTTTAAGGGGTGCAGTTTTTAAAATGGGGTGTTTTATAGGGGGTTTCTAATATATAAGGCCCTCAAAGCCACTTCAGAACTGAACTGGTCCCTGAAAAAATAGCCTTTTGAAATTTTCTTGAAAATATGATAAATTGCTGCTAAAGTTCTAAGCCTTGTAACGTCCTAGAAAAATAAAAGCACGTTCAAAAAACAATGCAAACATAAAGTAGACATATAGGAAATGTTAACTAGTAACTATTTTGTGTGGTATAACTATCTGTTTTACAAGCAGATACATTACAATTTAGAAAAATGCAGATTTTTGCAAATTTTCTCTAAATTTTGGTGTTTTTTACAAATAAATATTGAATTTAACGACAAAATTTTTTCAGTATCATAAAGTCCAATGTGTCACGAGAAAACAATCTCAGAATCGCTTGGCTAGGTAAAAGCATTCCGGAGTTATTACAACATAAAGTAACACATGTCAGATTTGAAAAAATAGGCTGTGTCCTTAAGGCCAAAACAGGCTGTGTCCTTAAGGGGTTAATATTATTATTATTATTATTATTATTATTATTATAACATACCGGGGCATAGTATAGACACAAAGGGGGACGAGTTAACCACATCAACCAATCAGAGTTGAGCTTTCAGGTTCTACATTGCACAGGAGAAATAAGACATGGAATCTGATTGGTTGCTATGGGTAACACATCCATTATGTGTCAGACAATTCTAATGTGGCTGTGACATCACAATATGTCTGGGGGGGGGGGGTCTTATCATGCAGTGTAAAGCTGGGCTGTGTTGTTTACAGGTCACCTCAGGAGATGACAGGAAAGCCTTGGATCATCACATTTTCATATTTGGAGAAGAAGCCAAACCAGAATACATAAAGCACAACAGCTCTGTCCATGGAACGCAGCCGCCCGTGTGCAATGAGCAGGAGCTCACAGTTTATCAACACTAGGTAGAATTAACACCACACATGGAAAAAATATTACAACTGCACAATAAATGTAACATAAATATTGTAAGATAATATTAAACATGATATAACACAAATAATAATACAATTTCATGTACATTAATACCAAGTATTAACCTGTAATAATAGTCACAATAACGCGGCACAATAGTATGCTAACAACATACAATAATATATACAGTAATACCATACAATATATACATTAATACCAAACAATAATATATAAAGTAATAGCATACGATAATATATACAGTAATACCATACAATATATACATTAATACTAAACAATAATATATAAAGTAATAGCACACAATAATATATACAGTAATACTAAACATTAATATATACAGTAATACTAAACAACAATATATACAGTAATACTAAACAACAATATATAGTAATACCACACAATAATATATACAGTAATACTAAACAATATCTACATTAATCCTAAACAATAGTATATAGTAATACCATACAATCATATATACACTAATACCATACAATAATATATACATTAATACTAAACAATATGTACAGTAATACTAAATAATAATATATATACAGTAATACAATAAAATAGTATATACAGTAATACCAAACAATAGTACATAGTAATACCACACAATAATATATACAGTAATACCACACCTTAATATATACAGTAATACCACACAATAATATATACAGTAATACCACACAATAATATATACAGTAATACTATAAAATAATATACACAGTAATACCACACAATAATATATACATTAATACTAAACAATATGTACAGTAATACTAAATAATAATATATATACAGTAATACAATAAAATAGTATATACAGTAATACCAAACAATAGTACATAGTAATACCACACAATAATATATACAGTAATACCACACCTTAATATATACAGTAATACCACACAATAATATATACAGTAATACCACACAATAATATATACAGTAATACTATAAAATAATATACACAGTAATACCACACAATAATATATACATTAATACCAAACAATAGTATATTTGGCAATACCACAAAACAATATTAACAATGATATGAAAATAATACTCATATTCTTCCATAATATCACACCATGCATTAAAGGTTATATGGTCGTGAGTTACGTAAACTGTGCAGCTCGCTGAGCTACGCTGTTTCAGTAAGTCCCATAGAACTGAATGGTAGTTACGGAAACAGCATAGCTCGCATGCTACGTTGCTTCCATAACTGTTTCCGTAACTACCATTCAGTTCTATGGGACTTACGGAAACAGCGTAGCTCAGCGAGCTACGTTATTTACGTAACTCACGACCATATAACCTTTTTCATGGTCGGAATTCACCTCATTCAGCCACAACACAGAGCGACTGAACGGGGTTTAGGGAGCCCCTTTCAGGAGATAGGTGCGGATCCCAGAGGTGGGACTTGCATCTATCTGACCTTTATGACATATCCTGCGGATATGTCATAAATGTCTCTCATGGGAAAACCCTTTTAATATAAGCTACACAATAATACAAAACAAATACTTAATGATATAGGCGCTAATGCGTCGGAGGAGGTATAAGTCGGGAGTATTTCCCGACATATTCTCTACCTCTGCCAGATGCCAATGCATACAATTGTGAAGGCATACAGTGGCATTCCTAGCCCATAGGCTCCCATGTAAAAAAATTAAGATCGTGGGGTACAACTTTTTTTTACTGAATACCTCTGTATGGAACAGAACAGCAGATTGTCCTATTCCATACAACAGAGAAAAAAGGTATACCGACATATACCAGTGCGATCGAGGCAAAATGGACACTCTTATGGATATGCCTATTGATATGCTTGACAAATATGCCAGAAGCTTTGCCAGCAGCCTGATACAACTAATAACACTTAAAAACACAAATACCTCATGAAATAAAGACAATAAAACCCTCACAATAATAAAATATCTCATAATATTGTGAACACAAAGAACTTGCATTAATATACACTGTAATACCTCAGAATACAATAATTATATAAAAATATTTCATAATTTCATGAACACTGCTAGCCGAGGTTAATATAATCATTAATATTGCACAAAATAAGAACATTAAGGCTATGTTCACACAGCCTTTTTTGTCTGGCAGAAAAATATCTGCCTCAAAATTTTAAAAGGGTTGTCCTCTATCGGACAACTGATGACCTATCCGCCGAATAGGTCATTTGTATATGATCTATGGGGGTCCGACACTCGGATCCCGCACTGATCAGCCAATTTTTTTTCCGGAGATCGCAGAAACCGGGGTAAAAAGCCACGGAAAAACCTGAGAGGTCAGAGGTGGAAACCGCTCAATTAAAGAGCATGCAGCTTTTCTCTTCTGCAAGAGGCCAAGAGCCGCACGGGGAAAAACGCCTCTGCTTCACATTGAAATCATTGGGGGCAATTTGGGGAGTTTCTCAGAAATTTTGATTGCCTCTGCCACAGGAACATGCAGTTAGGCATCTTTTAGGTCCACTGTGACAATGCACATTCTACAAGGAACACTACAGAATGGATGGTCTCGCTCTGAAACATACCTTGGATTGGATTGGAAAATACACTCCTGTGCCAAGCTCTGTTTGCAAAGGGACTAAAGTTAAAGCAAACTTGTCTCTGGACCAGATGGCGAAGTCTATAGAGTAGACGTGTTGTATTATATCTAGCACCTACTTAGCCTAGATTTGATCTCGCCACTAATGTAACTTGAACTCAGCCTGTACCTTGACCATCCGTGCCTGCTGCCTGCCCATACCTTTTGTCTTGTTACCTACCCATGATGAACTATTGTCGCCTGCACTGACCATTAACTACATGACTCGTTTTGTACCTTGCTACGTGACTCGTTTTGTACCTTGCAGTCAGACCTTCCCCTATACCTGACCCCGTTATCTGTCTCTACACCTGTTACGTTGGCCGTCACCAAGGGAGACTACTCTGGGGGTAACAACCTGGGGATCCCCTGCAGCGAAGTCCAGATCACTGTATAGGACTTAAAGGCTGAAGACCAGGGATTCCCTTAGACTTTGCTCCCCGGTTTAGCCCCAAGTCAAATCCATTGGTGACAAGGTGCATTAACACCACCCTCTGCTGACCCCATGGCAGATACTCCCTCGAGCTCCTGCGACAGCCAACTCAAAAGGGGGCAATAACCACTTTAGCCTGAGCTGCCCAAAAAGAAAAAGAGAGCTTAAAAGCCAGGTTCCTGTTTCCAATCCAGAGCGTTCTTCAAACTGGTGCCATCTTCCAAAGGGACCACGGGGCTTTTAGAGAGCTTAGCCATGGCTACATCCACTTTAGGCAGAGAGCTCTACTCTTCTAGCTGATCTTCTTGTAGTAGATATAGGAGGTTTAAACCGCCTGTAAATAAACTGTGTTTTTCAGGAGTCTTCCATTCTGAGACCATGCTCTGTTTAGAGGCATGTTCCACCTTCAATGTTTTAGGCCTGCCTCATGAGTCCCGGTCATCATAGGACAGAGAAGGATCTTTATCCTCTAACTTGCCCGCTTTGATAAGATTATGGATTGTATCCACCAGGAAAGAGAGGCTTTAGAGTCGTCTTTCTTATTTGAAGAAGAGAAGACTTGATCCACCATCCCAAGGTCATGCCATGCACCGTGGACATCACTGAGCTGCTCCTCCTTCTGCTATGCCTACTAGACTCAGACCACTGGACGTTTGGGCCAAAACATCTTTTCTCAAGCTAGCAGAGAGGAGGCAATAAACAACCGTAGAGAGCAATTCTACTTCAAATATAGAGTTCTTACTCTTCCATGGGTGATTAGACGAAATCTTTAACACAGTCCATGACTTCCTAGGGTGCGGACGATGAATGACCTGACTCCCATCTGAGACAGTGCATGCAAAGCCTGCAGTCATAGCTTTCAGGCAGGGTCACATCACATTTATGACATCAGAAATGTTTCCTTTTAGAAGAGCTGAGACATCTGAGGACAGAAAACAACAATGGAGATTGCAGTGCCTGCCTAGTAAGATGCAGACGGCATCATGCCAGTATACCATGTAAGAAATAACAGCAGCTACATGCTCAGCATCCAACATACGAGCAAGAGCGTACAATGACAGGCTAGTTTCCATATAAAGCAGAGGCCCAGCCTCCCCTGGGGCTGTCCCTGGTCTGACAGCGACCTATATAAAATATGGCTGAAGTATGCCACATAATGAAAACCAAAGCGAGTATAATATGTAGAGTTGCCAGAGCAATTACCCTGCAGCGGTGCGACCTGCCCGCCGGATAGAGGAGGAATCCTGAAGCAGAAACTGGAGAACCGGACTCTGAACAGCAACACTGGCCACAAAAAATGGTGCCTGAAGAGTCAGGACGCCAATGAGGCAGAGCGCAACCAGCACATGTGCCAGAAAAACCGAGCGCAAGAGGGGTGACGCTTCCTCCGATCAGAGCGAGAAATAAGGCAAATAAAAAAGAAACACAGTAACTGGCAGCAGGGAAATGTAATCCCATATGTGCTGCAGAGGGGACGTTCAGGAGATAAACACTAATTCCTCTCAATATTATAAACTCTAATAACTCACTATAATATAAACACTGTTACCTCAATATAATATAATCACTAATACCTCACTATAATATAATCACTAATACCTCACTATAATATAATCACTAATACCTCACTATAATATAATCACTAATACCTCACTATAATATAATCACTAATACCTCACTATAATATAATCACTAATACCTCACTATAATATAATCACTAATACCTCACTATAATATAATCACTAATACCTCACTATAATATAATCACTAATACCTCACTATAATATAATCACTAATACCTCACTATAATATAATCACTAATACCTCACTATAATATAACCACTAATACCTCACTATAATATAATCACTAATACCTCACTATAATATAATCACTAATACCTCACTATAATATAATCACTAATACCTCACTATAATATAATCACTAATACCTCACTATAATATAATCACTAATACCTCACTATAATATAAACACTGTTACCTCACTATAATATAATCACTAATACCTCACTATAATATAATCACTAATACCTCACTATAATATAATCACTAATACCTCACTATAATATTTTTTTTTATAATATAATTTTTTATTGCTGTCGAATTATATAAAAGAAAACTAAGAAAATGTTACATTAACATTATATTAAACAAAATATTATGTAGTAAAGACACTATCCCAAAGTCAATGCTGGAAAATCAACAATCTCCCCCTAAAACCCTGGAAAATATCACGTGGGGAGGGGAGAGAGAGACATTGAAAGAAAAAGAAAAAAGAGGAACAAACAAACAAAAAACAAAATGAAAAAACATGGCTCCTCAAACAGCTACTAACACATTTTAAACCAGCCCTAAGGTCTTTTTCTGCTTGGGGGATAGTTCCACTATTCATCTGTTCCAGATCTTATATAAAAAAAATTCCCCTTCCTCTTAAGGGCACGGCCAGACGTGGCGGAATTGCTGTGGAATTCCGCTTTGGACAGTCCGCAGTGAAATTCTCCAGCGGACGTTTTTTACAGTTGTTTCAATACATTTTGAGGCAAGTTATTTAAGACATTGCGGAAAACTCCGCTGCGGACCATAGGCTGTGGTGCGGAATTTTCCCTCCGCAGCATCCACTGACTGTTGCGGAGAAGAAGCGGAATTTCACTGCTTATTTCAGCCATTGCAATGCAAAAACTGAAATCTGTGGCAAGTCCGCTGTGTTTTCTGCAACGTCTGAATTACCTGTCAAATATGCAAATGTTGGTGCAGATTCGTTGCGTAAATGCCCCAAATCTGCACCAACATTTGCAGCGTAAAAACTCTGCCGCGTCTGGCCGTGCCCTAATACCTAACTATAATATAAACACAAATTTATCACTATCATATTCAAACTCATATCTCTCAAGAATATTAAGCTTTGACACCTCACTATAATACAAATAATTAGGCCCAGTTCACACAGCGTTTTTTGGTGCCGATTTTGACTGGGAAACCGTGGTTTAGCGGTTTTTGTTTGGTTGCGGAAAAAAAACATCAGGCCCTATATTAGAGCTAAACTTCCATTGAAATCAATGGGAGGGGGAAAAAAAAGACGCTGTTAGTTTGGAGAGGTTTTTGACCAAATACCACCACGGTTATTTTAGTTGCAAAATAAAATAAAAAACCGTGCATTTTAAAATTCAAAAGAAAAGTTTGAGGCAGATTATTTTCTGCCTGTCAACTCAACTCTGTGTGAACTAGGCCTCATGCTTCACAATAATATAAACGCTAATACCTCCCCAAAACCACTGTAAATGACGTATGCAGAGCACAGGTACACAGGACAGATCATTCCCAGCTACTCACTGCCCGAGTAACTAGCATAGGATGGTACAGAACAGACGATCAGTAAGGGCACATTCAGACGTGGCGGAATTGCTGTTGAATTCCGCTGTGGACAGTCCGCAGTGTAATTCTGCTGCAGCCGTTTTTTACATTTGTTTCTATACATTTTTAGTAAACTTAGTTTAGACGTTGCGGAAAATAACAGTGCGGAATGTAGGCTGCGGTGCAGAATTTTCCCTCCGCAGCATGCTCATTATGTTGCGGAGAAGCAGCGGAATTTCACTGCGGATTTCAGCCTTTGCAATGCAAAAACTGAAATCTGTGGCAAGTCCGCTGTGATATCTGCAACTTCTGAATTGCTTGTCAAATATGCAAATGTTGGTGCAGATTCGTTGCGTAATTGTCCCAAATCTGCACCAACATTTGCAGCGGAAAAATTCTGACACGTCTGAACATGGCCTAACACAAGATGTACTAGGATTAGCGCCTTTGATCCAGGGTTTTTAACTGATCGCCATTTTCTGGGGTCAAGAAGGAATTTTTCCCCTGTGATACTAATTGGCCACATTTGTCCAGGGTTTTTGCCTTCTTCTGGATCAACAGGTTTAGGTATAGGGTTGTCATTCACATTAATAAAATATACAAATAAAATATATCAAATAAATATTTTTAAATATTACAATTCTCTTGTGTCTTTATTTCTCAGCATGTGGTGGAGTTCAATATCCTTTTAGGCTAAGTCCATACATTTGTTACATGCGGATTTTGCAGCGGATTTGTCGTGGTTTTAATTTTTCGCATTGCAAAGGGTGAAATCTGTGGTGAAAATCCACTGCAACAGAATATACATGGTGCAGACTCTAAAATCAGAAGTGTGCACTGATTTTCACACAGAATTTTTTCGACTACATGTGGATGGGGTTTTGAAAACCTCCATGTATTGTACTGTAAAGTTCCATGGATTAGGGGTGCGAAATCTGTATCGCAAATCCACAGCAATTATGCCACATCTGAAAATTCTAATCATGTTTATTTCTATCTGCCTCTGGAACATTGATCAGGGGATTAACTCTATGAGGTCCATATACCCTAATAGGATATTACCCAATATGGAAAGTTGTTGTGATGAGATACCATTTTAATGGGACGTTCTTGTCATGCATGGATCTCTCTCTTTTGTAGCAGCACAGTCCTATGGCTAACAAACAGGGCTTCGGAACCCTGGGACTCCCCTCTGTTACCTATGTCTTGATAGGGCATATGTAAAGAGAAGGTAAATAAAAGACAAGATAACTGTTAATATGTTCACACATGGTCAGTGGTGTATATAGAAGGCAGGGGGTCCACAGCAAAGACCAATATGGTCCCCCATTATAGTGCCAGGTTTTGACACTCCAAAAGAAAAGAAAAGCCAGGTGCCAGGTATGTTTCCTCTTCCACGCCCTTTCAGCAATTATTGAGCTTATTCCCCACTCTCTCGATTGCCAGCAAAGGTAATGGGACAAACTAACACTGGACCCTCCTCTCTCCCAGGGTCTCACAGCAGCAGCATGGTCTATGGTGTGTACAGTGCATATTCATTAACCCCTTAACCCACCATGACGCAACTGTACGTCATGGTTTGTACTGCCGTAAGGCACCATGAGGTACGGGTTATGTCATGGATTTATTCTGTCGCTATGTCAAAAGACATGGTGACAGAACAGTGATATAAGCTGTCACAGACAGCCAATAGTCACTATGATGCGGTGGGGGACCAATCCTGGCGCGGCGCAGCCCGTGATCGCTGTGATTGGTCATTAGTGACTGACCAATCACAGCATTGCCAATTTGTTAGCCGATCGGCTGTTGGCAAAAGGATGCCTAACAATGGCCTCCTGTCTGCCAAGTATGGAGGACTGTTAGACTCCGCCCAGAGGCAGGGCTTCAAAAGCTTCCGGCCGCAAACGGAAGATGGCGGCGGGCTCAGAAACTGAGCCTGCGCCATCAGCTGTGGGTGTCAACTGTATTTTACAGCTGACACCCTGCTGTAATGGCAGGGATCAGAGCTAGCTGTGATCCCTGTCGTTAACCCCTTAGATTCCGTGATCAAAAGTGATCGCGGCATCTTAGTGGTTTCTAGCCAATAGGCATGGCCACAATGTGATCGCGTGGGTGCCGATCATTGTTGTGGTGGCCTACAGGTCTGCCATGTATGAAAGCTTATTAGACCCCGCACAGAGGAGGAGCCTAAGCCTGCTGTCAGTGAATAACTGACAGCTCTAATGCATTGAACTACGTGGGTAGTGCAATGTATTAGTGTAAAGATGAGAGGTGCAGGCCTCCAAGTCCCCTAGTTGGACAAAAAAAGTTCAAAAAAAGTTATAAAACTGTTGTACAAAAGTCTAAAAATAAAAGTTACAGCCTTTTTCCTATAATAAGTAATTTATTATAGGAAATAAATGAAAACGTTACAGAAAGTACACATATTTGGTATTCCCGTGTCCGTAATGACCCAAACTATAAAACTATAATGTTATTTATCCCGCAGTGAACACCACAAAAATAAAAATAAAAAACAATGCCAGAATCACTATTTTTTGGTCACCCCCCCCCCCAAAAAAAGTTGCATGTAACCCAAAATAGTACCAATAAAAACTAAATCCCTTCCCGCAAAAAACAAGCCCTTGCACAGCCTTGTTGACGCAAAAATTAAAACGTTATGGCTCTCAGAATATGGTGACACAAAAAATAAATAATTTTAACCCTTTTCGGGACCAAGCTCATTTTGGGCTTCATGACCTGCCCCATTTTTTCAAATCTGACATGTGTCATTTTATGTGGTAATAACTTTGGAATGCTTTTACCTATCCAAGCGATTCTGAGAATGTTTTCTCGTGACATATTGTACTTTATGTTAGTGGAAAAAGATGGTCAATAAATTCATTGCTTATTTATGCAAAACACCAACATTTTAAGAAGGCTTGCAAAAATTATGATTTTTCTCATTTTTAATGTATCTGCTTGTAAAATAGATATTAATACCACACAAAATAATTACTATTTCACATATTCCATATCTCTACTTTTTTTGAACATTCTTTTATTTTTATAGGACGTTACAAGGCTTAGAACTTTAGAAGCAATTTCCACATTTTCAAGAACATTTCAATAGATTATTTTTCAAGGACTATTTCAGCTCTGAAAAACTGCACCCCTCAAAGTATTTAAAACAGCATTCAAAAAGTTTCTTAACCTTTGAGGCGTTTCACAGGAAGTAAAGCCAGGTAGAGGGGAAATTCACAAATGTATTTTTTTTTTGCTGAAATTCATTTGTAATACAATTTTTTCTGTAACACAGAAGGTTTTACCAGAGAAACGCAACTCAATATTTATTGCCCAGATTCTGCCGTTTTTAGAAATACCCCACATGTGGCTATAGTTTGCTAATGGACTGAAACACAGGCCTCAGAAGCAAAGGAGAACGTAGAGAATTTTGGGGCCTTCTTTTTTTAGAATACATTTTAGGCACCATGTCAGGTTTGAAGAGGTCTTGTGGTGCCAAAACAGTGGAAACTCCCCAAAAGTGACACGGTTTTGGAAACTACACACCTTAAGGAATTTATCTAGGGGTATAGTTAGCATCTTGAACCAACAGGTCTTTTGCTATATTTATTGGAATTAGTCTGTGAAAATGAAAATCTAGAAATGTTTCATTTTTACAAGGAATAAAGAATAAAAAGCACCCGAAAACTTGTAAAGCTATTTCTCCCGATTATGGCGATACCCCATATGTGGTAATAAACTGCTGTTTGGACCCACGGCAGGGCTCAGAAATGGCTCCTCCTTCCCCTCTTCCTCCTCCACTTTGTCCCCCCTCCTCCCTCTTTTTTTCCCCCCTCTCCTCTCCCTTCCCCCCTCCATTTTTCCTCCCTCACCCCTCCCCCCGTGCGGTTTCTCCTTGCAGTTACTATTGCCGCTACACTAGATAATCCAGAATGGCCCATGGGGCTAATATTGTTTTCCTGTTCCTCCCAGTGTGTCTTTTAGTTTCCGCCGACCCCAAGGTTTCTGTTACCTTCCTTTTCCTTTTTATTGCCTCCTATTCTATTCGTGGGTCCCCTCCTGTACAAACACCTCCCCTTTGGCATGCACAGTTGGTCATGGTTGTTGTGACCTTAATTTTGTTACGTCCATGGCCGGGGATCGCCGTTCTAACTCACCCCCTGACGATCCCGGCCATGGACACCTCTCTGCTCGGCGTCCTCCTCCCTCTGGCAGGCGCCGGCACTGTCTTCCGGGTCCTCGCGCCGTTCCCCGCAGGGCGCGCGCGCCCGCGCGTGCACGGCCTTAAGGGGCCAGTACGCGTCCAGCTGCCAGTAATCAGCTAAAAGCCAAGTCGTGTCTTCCGCCGCATCCGCAGCGTCACCTGCTGTGAAAGCAAAGTCGTGCCTTCCCGCTGCATCCGCGGCGTCACCTGCTGTAAAAGCCAAGTAGTGTCTTCCGCCGCATCCGCGGCGTCACCTGCTGTGAAAGCCAAGTCGTGCCTTCACGCTGCATCCGCGGCGTCACCTGCTGTGAAAGCCAAGTCGTGATCCTGCCACTGTCTACTATTGCGTCAGGTACCCGTTTTGAACTATAGACATTGTTTTGTACCTAGTTGGCCAGCTGCTACCCCGCCACGCGGTTCGGCCCAGTGGGTCGACACCCCGCGCCGTGACAAATTTGTTATCTCTCTATTATACAGTATATTTTTCTTCCTTCAGCTGATTGGTCTCTCTTTGGAGCGACTCGCTTTGTTCATTCCTTCTACGTTCTCCACAATTGGTGTCGGACACTGTCCAGCTGCCGGATAGCTGCTGGACAGTCTCTGTACGTACGGTTTTTCCGTTATATATATTTATATATATATATATATATATATATATATATATATATATATATATATATATATACAGTGAAGGAAATAAGTATTTGATCCCTTGCTGATTTTGTAAGTTTGCCCACTGTCAAAGACATGAACAGTCTAGAATTTTTAGGCTAGGTTAATTTTACCAGTGAGAGATAGATTATATAAAAAAACAAACAGAAAATCACATTGTCAAAATTACATATATTTATTTGCATTTTGCACAGAGAAATAAGTATTTGATCCCTTTGGCAAACGAGACTTAATACTTGGTGGCAAAACTCCTCTTTGCTGATCATCTGTAAATCATTAAGATTTCGAGGCTGTCGCTTGGCAACTCTGATTTTCAGCTCCTTCCATAAGTTTTCGATGGGATTAAGGTCTGGAGACTAGCTAGGCCACTCCATGACCTTAATGTGCTTCTTTTTGACCCACTCCTTTGTTGCCTTGGCTTTATGTTTTGGGTCATTGTCGTGCTGGACGAACCAGCCACGAGCCATTTTTAATGTCCTGGTGGAGGGAAGGAGGTTGTCACTCAGGATTTGACGGTACATGGATCCATCCATTCTCCCATTGATGCAGTGAAGTAGTCCTGTGCCCTTAGCAGAGAAACACCCCCAAAACATAATGTTTCCACCTCCATGCTTGACAGTGAGGACGGTGTTATTTGGGTCATAGGCAGCATTTCTCTTCCTCCAAACATGGCGAGTTGAGTTAATGCCAAAGAGCTCAATTTTAGTCTCATCTGACCACAGCACCTTCGCCCAATTACTCTCAGAATCATCCAGATGTTAATTTGCAAACTTCAGACGGGCCTGTACATGTGCCTTCTTGAGCAGGGGGACCTTGCGGGCACTGCAGGATTTTAATCCATTACGGGGGAATGTGTTACCAATGGTTTTCTTGGTGACTGTGGTCCCAGCTGCCTTGAGATCATTAACAAGTTCCCCCCGTGTAGTTTTCGGCTGAGCTCTCACCTTCCTCAGGATCAAGGATACCCCACGAGGTGAGATTTTGCATGGAGCTCAGATCGATGTCGATTGACAGTCATTTTGTATGTCTTCCATTTTCTTACTATTGCACCAACAGTTGTCTCCTTCTCACCCAGCGTCAACCTTATGGTTTTGTAGCCCATTCCAGCCTTGTGCAGGTCTATGATCTTGTCCCTGACATCCTTAGAAAGCTCTTTGGTCTTGCCCATGTTGTAGAGGTTAGAGTCAGACTGATTAATTGAGTCTGTGGACAGGAGTCTTTTATACAGGTGACCATTTAAGACAGCTGTCTTTAATGCAGGCACCAAGTTGATTTGGAGCATGTAACTGGTCTGGAGGAGGCTGAACTCTTAATGGTTGGTAGGGGATCAAATACTTATTTCTCTGTGCACAATGCAAATAAATATATATAATTTTGACTATGTGATTTTCTTTTTTTTTTTTAATATAATCTATCTCTCACTGGTAAAATTAACCTAGCCTAAGAATTGTAGACTGTTCATGTCTTTGACAGTGGGCAAACTTACAAAATCAGCAAGGGATCAAATACTTATTTCCTTCACTGTATATAGGACTGATTTAGGTCCTTCTTTCCTTTTCCTTTTCTCCTATTTCTTTCACTTCCTCACTTCTATCCCCCCCTTTTTTTCTCTCTCTCCCCCTCTCCTTTCTTGCCTTTCCTCCTCTCCCATGTTAGGTAGATGGATCTGCTCACGGTGGTGTCGCTGAATGTCCAGGGTCTTAATCTTCCTGAGAAATGGTCCTCCCTGCTACACCTTCTGTGGAACCCCCCTCTCTCCGTCTCTGGTTTCTCAAGATTGAGGAACTTAAGCGCATGGAGGACTTCACTTCTCACTTGATTAATCGACATGACATTTTCTCTAAAACATGGTACCATTGGATTGTCTATCAAGACACCCCAGAATATAGGACCCTCATGACTACCTGAGGCAGAGATGTCATGCCTCCTGAGGTGTGAAGTGGACCATGTGCCTACAGTAACCCCTCCCGCTTTACTTCCCGCCCCCCCCCCGTTTTTTTTCTTTTCGCTTCTTTTCTTTGTCTTCTCGAGCTCTCTCTGTTTATTTTCTTCTTTCTCCCCCTCTCTTCGATGTTGACATGCCGAATTCTGTCAGTTGTATTGATGCAATGTTGTGGACCTGCGTGTCTACTATTTGGCATATGTTATTATTTTGTTTTTAGCCCTCCCCCTTTTTCTTCTTTTTGTTCCCTTGATTGACATGTTTTTGAATTGAAAAATTGTAAAATAAATAATTTACAAAAAAAAAAAAGAAAGGAAGGAGCGCCATTTGGATTTTGGAGCGCAGATTTTACTGGATTGGTTTTCAGTGCCATATCGTGTTCGCAATGCCCTGGAGAGACCAAAACAGTGGAAACCCCCCCACAAGTGACTCTATTTTGGAATCTACACCCCTCAACGAATTTTTGTAGGGGTATAGTTAGCATTTTGAGCCCACAGGTTTTTTTTGCTGAAGTTAGTGGAATTAGACCATGAAAATTAAAATCTACTTTTTTCTGAAAAAACATAGACATGTTTAATTTTTACAATGAAAAAAGGAGAAAAAGAACCCCAAAATTTGTAAAGCTATTTCTCCTGACTACGGCGATATGCCATATGTGGTAATAAAGTGCGGTTTGGACCCACGGCAGAGCTCAGAAGGGAAGGAGCGCTGTTTGGCTTTTGGAGCTCAAATTTAGGTGGAATAGTTTTCGGGTGCCATGTCGCATTCGCAAAGCCCCTGAGGTAAAACAGTGGAAACACCCCAAAACTCACCGTATTTGGGAATCTACACCTCTTAAGGAATCTTTCTAGGGGTATAGTGAGCATTTAGACCCCACAGATTCTTTGCAGAATTTATTAGAATTAGGCCGTGAAAATTAATATCAACATTTTTTTACATTAAAATGTTTATTGTTTTCATTTTCACAAAGGATAAAGGAAAAAAACACCCAAACGTTTGTAAAGCAATTTCTCCAAAGTACAGCTATACCCCACATGTGGTCATAAATGGTTTTTCATTAGAAATTCATTAACTCTTTCAGGACTGATTAATTTTTTGCTTTTTCATTTTTGTTTTTCCCTCCCAGCTTTCCGGGAGCCATAAAGTTTTTATTTTTCTATGAGTAGAGTGGTGTGAGGGCTTATTTTTTTGTGGGAGGAGTTGTAGTTTCTAGTGACACCATTTAAAGTACCATTTAATGTACTGGGAAACGTAAAATAAAATTCTTTGCAGGCTGAAATTGGAAAAAGCTGCGATTCCTCCACTGTTTGTTTTTTTTGTTTTTACGGCTTTCACTGTGCAGTAAAACCGACAACTTAAATTTTTTTCTGAGACTTAATACGATTAAGGTGATACCAAATTTATACAGTCTTTTGTTTATATTTTACTACTTTTACAAAGTAAAAACTATTTGTTAAAAACAAGAATGTTTTGTTTCACCACTTTCCGAATGCCATAATGTTTTTTGGTCGATTGAGCGGTGTGAGGGCTTATTTTTTGCAGGACGAGCTGTAGCTTTTATTGGTACCATTTTTTGGTACATACAAATTTGTTATCACTTATTTATTTTATTTTTTTCTTAAAAGCTAATATAACCAAAAAACAGCGATTTTGGTGTTTTAAATGCTTTTTGCTGTGTTCACCGTGCTGGTTAAATAATGGTATATTGTAATAGTTTGAACTTTTACGGATGCAGCAATACCAATGTTGTCAGTTTTTAATTTTTTACATTACTTTAGAGGAAAAATGGGTAAGGATTTTTTTTGGACTTTAAATATATTATATATTTTTTTCACTAATAATAAAAAATAATTCATAGACATGTGTCCGGTGTCGCACTGATAAATGGTGCCCAAACTTAGCCGCTTTTTGAACACTGCACAATTTCTGTCGCTATATTCTGAGAGCCAGAACTTTTTTATTTTTTCTCCACCGGAGCTGTGTGAGGGCTTACTTGTTGCAGGACAATCTGTAGTTTTCATTCGTACCATTTTAAGGTACATGCGATTTTTTTTATCACTTTTTATTCCATTTATTGGCAAGCAAGGTGACCAAAAACAAGCAATTCTGACAATGTTTTTTTGTTCTTTTTTTATAGCATTTTTTTACATTTAACACCGTGCGCTATAAATTACATTTTACTTTATTCCGCAGGTCGATACGATTATGGCAATACCATATGTAAATAGTTTTTTTTATGTTTTGCAGTTTGCGCAATAAAATCACTTTTCTATAAAATAATTTCTTTTTGTGTTACCATATTCTGAGAGCCATAACTTTTTTATTTTTTCAGTAAAAAAAGCTGTGTAAGGGATTGTTTTTTGCGGAACGCGTTTTAGTTTTTATTGCTACTATTTTGGGGTACATGCGACTTTTTGATCACTTTTTATTATTTCGGGAGTGGTGGTGACCCAAAAAATAGTGATTCTAGCATTAGTTTTCTACTTATTTATTTTGCGGTGTTCACTGTGTGGGAAAAATAATATAATAGTTTTATCGTTTGAGTCGTTATGAACGAGGTGATACCAAATATGTGTACTTATTATTACACTTTTCTAAAACATTTATTTTACCTTTTTTTTTTTTTTTTTTTTTTTTAGTTTTTTCTTGCTTTTCTTGGAGACCTGCAGCACTGATAACTGCTATTATACATTACCCTACCTAGGTAGTGTAACGTATTATAAACTGTCAGTGTGACGCTGAGGCTGGGTTCACACAACCTATTTTCAGACGTAAACGAGGCGTTTTACGCCTCGATTTACGTCTAAAAATACAGCTCCAATACGTCGGCAAACATCTGCCCATTCATTTGAATGGGTTTGCCGACGTACTATGCCGATGACCTGTCATTTATGCGTCGCTGTCAAACGACGACGCGTAAAAAAGACTGCTCGTCAAAAGAAGTGCAGGACACTTCTTGAAACGTAATTTGAGCCGTTTTTCATTGATTCCAATGAAGAACAGCTCCAAATTACGGCCGTAATTGACGCCTCGCAAAACGAGAGTACATGCAATTATGTCTGAAATTACGGAGCTGTTTTCTCCTGAAAACAGCTCCGTAATTTCAGACGTAAATGCAGTTATCGTGTGCACATACCCTGAGAGTCACAGGCTCCCGTGTATGGCCGATCCGGAGGCCATTGTATGGCCACTGGTTTTGCCATGACAATCAACGGCAGCACCAGTTCGCGGGAAGGTTTGTTGCAACAAGCGCCGAAGTGAATTTACAGTGGGCGGTCGGGAAGCAAAAGTAATTTTATTGTGCAAACTCTGCAAAACATAATAAAACAATATACATTTGGTATCGCCATAATCATATCGAGCCACAGAATAAAGTAAAAATTTCATTTATAGCGCACGGTGAACACTAAAAAAAAAAGAATAAAAAACATTGTCAGAATTGCTGGTTTTTGGTCACCTTGCTTTCCAAAAATTTTATGAAAAGTGATCATAAAATCGCATGTACCCCAAAATGTTAGCAATGAAAACTACAGATTGTCCCGCAACAAATAAGCCCCCACACAGCTCCGTTGGCAAAAAAAATAATAGAGTTCTGTCTCTCAGAATATGACGACGCAAAATGTGCAGAGCGTTCCAAAACCGGATAAGATTGGGCACCATTTATCAGTGTGACACCGGCTACACATCTGCAGATTATTATTTATTGTTAAACATTCAATTTTTATTGAAAATTTTACCGCCAATAGACAACATTTGACACAGTATGCAATAACATATATCCTGTACACCAACATTGTCATTTACATTGCTTCATCTTGTTCTTTTAACTTTTCTAGAAACTGTAAACAGGGGGGGGGGGGGAAGAAATCAGGGGACTTGGGGAGGTGAGGGAAAAATTGCAGATATCTGTGTCACTTCCAGTGCTACTTTATGGTACAATATCCAGGGATTCCAGAAGGCCATATATGATTCGATTCTATTCTGCTTAAGATAAAAAATACGTTCGTATACGCAATGTGTTGACACTCTCGACACCACCTCTTCACATGTGGGGGGAGTTGGAGACTTCCAGGACCTGGCTATCAGCAATTTAGCGGTAAGCAGAACGTGGCACACTAGGCGTCGAGAAACCGGTGGGATCTTTCTTATCCCTAAAGACAGTATGGCCAGCCCCGGATCTTGGGGAATGGGAAACTCCATCACTTCTGATAATAACCTAAAAATTTTGGACCAATAGTTTGTCAGGTGCGGACATCCCCAGAATATATGATATAACGACCCTTCGTGTCCGCAACTACGCCAACATAAGCTAGAAGTATGAGGGTATATCCTCGCTAATTTGGACGGCGTGAAGTACCATCTCAATAGAACCTTATGGAAGACTTCCAAGCGATTCATACATACTGAAGATTTCAGAGTCCAATTGATTGCCACTTCCCATTGCTGCATAGTGAAGGACTTACCCAAGTCCCTCTCCCAATTTAGAAAGTGTGCTCGCCTGGAAGTCTTCACATCCCCATTCAAGGTATCGTATGTTCTAGCCGTAAGGTTCCCCCCTCCCCAACCCGACCCAGAGAGCAGAGCTTTAATCGACGGGGAAAACTGAAGATCTGTCATAGGTGAAGCTTTCCAGTAAGACTTGATCTGAGTGTATTTATACATATCCCTATCTGGAACCTGGAATTGCTTCTGTATATCCCCAAAGGATTTAATATTCGCTCCGGAAAGTAAATCTGAAATGTAGTGGATACCCGCCCGAGGCCAATGATTGATTCCCAGATTGGGAATTAGTACCTCCAGCACCCCTAGCGGGATCTGTATTCCACTGCTCCCAGGTAGTCTAGAGGGCCTCGCTATAAAGTGGAGCCAACTTTGTACAGCCGCTCTAACTGTAGGCACATTGGGAAGGGGGAGCTCAGGTCTCAAGGCATATGCCAATAGAACATGCGAAAGAGGTCGGTCCCCTATTAAATAGCTTTCAATTGTGGGCCAGCTAACCCCGGTGGGGGCACTAAACCATTTTTCTGATTGTTTAATTATTAATGCCCTGTGGTAGGCTATTAAATTAGGCACCCCCAGCCCTCCTCTGTGTTTCTTTTTCATCAAGAGGGATGCTGCAATTCGAGGTTTCTTTCCTCCCCACAGGAAATTTTGGAGTTGCTTCTGGAATTTCGGCATAGGGATTGGTAGCGTTCGCAGGTAATATAATATTTTGGGCAATATGAACATCTTGTAACACACATTACGGCCTAGCCATGAGGGTTCATGTGAAGCTATTTGATCCAATTCTTTCTGTATAGAAGCCAGGAGTGGGACAAAATTGATTTTGGGAAGTCGGGACAACGGGTATCCAATTTGGATTCCCAGATAGGGAATGGAGGACTCTTCCCATTGGTATGGGAACTCAGTTGTTATGGACTTTTTCAGGCTTGGGGAAATAAATAACCCCAGAATTTGAGATTTAGATGCATTCACTTTATAGTAAGATACCAATCCAAACTTAGCAATAATTTGTGAGATTTCTCTCAGAGAAGACAAAGGATCAGTAATAGTCAGAATAATATCATCCGCGAATAAGCCAATTTTATGTTGGCGAAGTCCCACTGGAATGCCTCGGATTTGGAGGTTAGATCTTATAGACTCTGCCAGTGGTTCCATAACCAGTGTAAACAACAAGGGGGATAATGGGCATCCCTGCCTAGTGCCATTGGTAATATGGAAGGGGGTGGACAGGAACCCATTCGAAAGGACTTTAGCCGTAGGTTTGGTATATAGCGCTTGTATAGCTTTAAATATGTTCCCTGCAAATCCAAACTTTGTCAAGGTCGAAAATGCAAACCCCCAGTGTATTCTATCGAACGCCTTCTCTGCGTCCAGGGTAAGGAGGAGAGAAGACGTCCGAGATTGTCCCACCCTAGTTATGAGATTAATTATCCTTCTAGTCCCGTCAGGAGCTTGTCTCCCTTTTGTGAACCCAACTTGATCCGAATGTACTAGCGTGGGCAGGATGTCTATTAATCTGGTGGCTAAGAGTTTAGCATATAGCTTAGTATCACAGTTAAGAAGGGAGATGGGTCTAAAGTTGGCCGGTGTTGTAGGAGACTTCCCTGGTTTCGGGATCGTCACTATCGTGGCTTCTAACATTTCCTGGGGCATACTTCCCTCTGTCATTGCTTTATTGAAAACTTCGGTTAGATGAGGAGTCAGAATATGCCCAAAAGTTCTGTAGTATTCGTTAGAAAACCCGTCTGGGCCAGGGGATTTATTGGCTTTAGATAAATGTATTACTTTGGATACCTCTATAGGAGATATAGGGGCATTTAAACTTCATAGTTGTTCTTGAGACAAGGAAGGTAGTTGAACCGAGTCTAAAAAAGCTTGGATATTCTTATCTAGTGGTTGTTTAATGTGGGGATCTGACCTCAAATTATATAATTTAGAGTAATAGTCGCTAAATTGATCCGCTATTGTTTGGGGGTTGATAATTTTTGATCCGTCTACCAATGAATCTAGATGCGTAGTTTTAGTTTTGAGTTGACGCTGTTTCATTCTTCTCGCCATTTGTTTACTAGTTTTATTATAGGAAGTATAATAATTCAAATTTAGGGCTGCAGTTTTTTTGTCAAATTCGTCTATGAGGAGAGCTTTCAAATTTCGTCTAAGAGTCATGAGTTTGTCATGTAGGGCGGATGTCTTATTTTGTTGGAGTTCCATTTCCACAGAGCGCATTTCCTCCAGCAGAGATGTCAAAGCTGCTGCTTTCAATTTTTTATATCTTGCCCCTTGTTGTATCAAGAACCCCCTCATAACCGCTTTATGTGCATTCCATAGTGTGAATGGACTTAGGTCTGGGGCTCCGTTTAAGAAGAAGTATTCCCGCAATTGGGAGGAAATGCTCTCTCTGTACTTAGGAAGATTAATAAGAAAATTGTTTATCCGCCATGAATATCTAGGTGAGGGAGCAGAACTTAAAGAGAGAAGGAGATATGTGGGAGCGTGATCTGACCATGTTATTTGTCCTATCTCAGAAGTTTTAATTTCTGATACAGAAGATCTATCCACTAAAAATAGGTCTATTCTGGAGAAAGACCGATGTCTTGTGGAATAGAAGGTGAATTCTCTAGAAGAGGAGTTCATACAACGAAACGTGTCGTATAAATCCTCTTTGAGTAACCATGGTGAAAGAGTCAGGGGAGAGCTTCTAGCCTGATTAGTTGAGTCCCATTCAGCATTCGGGATTAGGTTGAAATCTCCAGAAATTATAAGCTTCCCTTTCATTACCTTCCTTATTTTACGCATAGTTTTGTTGAGGAAGCGTATTTGGGACGAGTTTGGTGCATATATGCTAGCAATGGTGACTTGGCAATTGTTGAGCATACCCACCAAAATTAAAGATCTCCCCCGTTCATCAATAACCGAGGATTGCAGTTGAAAGGACACTGTATCTTTAAAGGTTATCAGCACTCCCGCCTTTTTTTTGTCAGCATTGGATGTATATGTAATCGGAAATCTATGGTGGGTGAATTTGGGACTATGGTCCTTGGCAAAATGCGTTTCTTGTAAGCATACAATGTCGGTATTAGAAGCTAAAACATCTCTCCATACTGAAGCTCTCTTAAAGGGAGAGTTAAGCCCTCTGGCATTCAATGACATAAATTTAACTGCCATAATCTGTACATATACATTCCTCTCTATAAATCCAAAACAGAATTAGATATTTGCCGTTACATACCCACATCATGTTGGACACAAATAACAGTATTCTTGTATAAGCAATTTCAAGGGAAAAGGACAGGGAAAGGAAGGTGAAACTGAAAAACTGTAAAAAGAATAACATTATTTAGTGAGAAAGGTGACTCCGCCAGACAACTTGGCTGCGAGTCACCTAAGACCAATGGGGGAAAGAGTCTCTTGGACACCATCTCGATCTCCATTCTAGCCCAAATACTCCGGAAAGACATCAGGTTCGAGAATTCTCAAACCATTCCTGCGGAAGTCTCTTTGGGGACCTCCTAGCAGGGACCGCAGCAGGTGATATAGGTGTAAGTCCCCATTTGTGAAGTAGGGCTGATCCTCCTTCTATATCCACCATGGTGTGCAGGACGCCATTCTTGTACACCAGTAATTTGGTAGGAAATCCCCATCTGTATCCCACGTCGTTCTTCCTCAGGGCCAGCGTAATAGGTAGAAATTTCCTCCTCGCTTGTAATGTCATTTGGGACAAATCCGCGTAAACATGAATCTTCTCATAGGGAGTAGGTAGAGCAGGCAGTCGTCTGGTGGCGGACATCAGAGAATCTTTAGTGTGGAAAAAGTGGATCCTTGCTATCACATCTCTCAGCAGATCATTAGGAATAGATTTAGGTTTCGGGAGCCTATGAGCTCTATCAATAATGAGATCCTCTGGTTTGGAGGAAGGTATCACTTCTTTTATAAGTTGCTGCAAATATGCAGTGAGGTCGTTAGGTTGAACAGACTCAGGAATTCCTCTAAATTTAACATTATTTCTCCTATTGCGATCTTCCAAGTCTGCCAATTTGTGTTTCAGACTTTGCATTTCTTCTTCAAGGGATACGTGAGCATCTACCACCTCATTATGAGCATTAGTGAGTTCACTCATTTTAACCTCCACGTGATCTACCCTTTCTCCCAGGCCGTCAATGGCGTTAGAGAGCTTTGTGGAGAATCTTAAAAGATCACTCTGAAAGGACCCCCTCAGGGCTAATATCACATTTTTAATAAAGGCCTCTGAAGCAGCTTGGTTAGAGGAAGGGATATCTTCTATAGCTCCAGGTTGTGCAAATAAATCTTCTGTACCCAGGCTGTGGGCTGCTATGAGACCTGCAGGGCTGGGGAGGGGAGATCCCCCTGAGGCACGAGGGGCGGACGCCATTTTAGGTATGGGAATGGCTGATGTTACAGCAAAGCGTCTCTTCCCTATATCAGCTATGGCTGGCGATTCTTCTTCTCCTTCCCCCCGGGGCATGCACTCACCCTCCTGTGATGTCCTGGAGACCTCTTCCTCCCCTTCTCCCTCAGGCGAGGAGGGACAGACAAGCGGGATACCAGCAGAGGAAGTCGCGTCGCCGCCATTTTTGTTCTCCCTTGCGGAGAAGAAGTCCGTGAGGCGCTTGGGTCCCGTTTTTAAAGATTTCGTCCGGGTCATCATGATGCTTCCTTTCCGAGGATAGCAATCTGGCATTCCGGTAATGGTCCGGTAAGTATTCCTTGTTGCTATGGTCGTCGCTTGGAGATCTCAGCGCGGAGCTCAAGGAGATGCGACCGCTCTGTTCGGCATCCAAGCCACGCCCCCCAGATTATTATTTATTTACCGCATTATTATATCCTCTCATTATGCCCTGATGTGCTTGTGACAGATTATATATACCCTGATGTACTCAGCAAAGCTAACATGTAATGTGGGGTATTGCCCCACATAACTGAAATGCCAGCATAACCTAAAACAGAACAACTACTAAGCAAAATCAGTGCTCCAATATCCAAATAGCGCTCCCTCCCTTCTGAACCCTACAGCATGCCCAAACAGCGGTTTACGTCCACATATATGGCATCACCATACCCACGAGAACCCGCTTAACCTGTTGCCGACACAGGACGAGAATGCTCATCCTGAGCGGTGGGTACTTCGCGCATTAGGATGAGTATTCTCGTCCTGTGTGACAGCTGTCTCTGCGTGCCATCTAGAGCGGGGCCACGGCTGTAATACACAGCCACGGCCCCGCTCTAACAGCGGAGAGAAGAGAAACATCTTCTGTCTGCTGTTAACCCTTTGAATACCGCAATGAAAGCTGATCGCGGCGTTCAAGGAGAGGGGATTGCACATTGATTGTGTCACAGAAAATAACTATGACGCGATCAAAGCCCATAACTTGTATGGCCAGACAGCCAAGGGTCCATTGAAGGACCCCAGGGTTGCCTGAACATATTTCCTGTTGTTAGGGCATACTGAGGTATGCCCTAACAACTGCCTGTGTACAATCCATACACAGGCTAATGTACTAGCATATAGATCTATGCCAGTACATTACAGTTAAAAAAATCTAAATCAAAATGAAAAATCCCTTTATGGGATTAAAAAAAAAAGTTAAATGAGTGTAAGAAAAGTTTGTGATAACTAAATAAATAAATAAAAAGTAAAAAAAATACACAGAAACACATTTTTTTTATAATAATTAAACTTTTTTAAATATAAGTCCCAAAACATGAAATAATATAGACATATTTGGTATCGCCACGACCGTTACAACCTGTACAAAAAAGTATAACATTATTTATGATGATCGGTGTATGGTGTAAAAAAAAATATATAAAAACTGCAGCGGAACTGCTTTTTTTCTGCATTTTTGCCAAGATAAAAATTTATATAAATTAAACGATAATGTATTTGTACCAAAACATGGTTACCTACATAAAGTACAACTTGTCCCGCAAAAAACAAAGTCTCATACAACTACGTCGTACAAAAAATACAAAAGTTATGAGCGTCGGGATGCAAAGAGGGAAATATAAAAAAATTGTTCTGTCCTCAAGGCCAAAATTGGCCGTGTCCTTAAGGGGTAAATAGTTTATAAGATATTTGTCTTGAGTGGCACAAAATGGGAACAACATATTGAGCACTAAAATTGCAATTTTCACTTTGCACCATCCGCTGCACATTAATTTCTTATGTAAAAACACATGTGGGGTCAAAATGCTCACTACACCTCTTAAAATGCTCTAAGAGGTGTCGTTTTCAAAATAGGGGGCCACTACTTGGGGATTTGTTTTACTATTTGACCTCAGAGCCCTGTAATTGTGGGCCAAAGCTGTGAAAATCACCAAAATAGGCCTCAAATACACATGTGGCTCTTCACTTCTGAGCCCTTTCACATGTCCAGGCAAATGATAAATGCCTTGAGGGGTGTAGTTTCCAAAATGTGGTCACTTCTTGGGGGCTGTCACTGTAATCTGGTACCTCAGGGGTTTTGCAAATGTGACATGGCACCCAAAAACCAATCCAGCAAAATCTACATGCCAAATTGCGCTCCTGCCTTTATGAGCCCTGCCATGAATCTAAACAGCAGTTTATGACCACATGTGGGGTATTGCCGAACTCGGTTTAAAATGCCTTACAATTGTTGGGGTGCTTTTGCTCCTTTATCATTAGTTAAAAAATTAATTCTACAATTCATTGAAAAAAAAATTAGATTTTCATTTTTACGGCTTAATTCCAATAAATCCTGCAAAAGACTTGTGGGGTCTAAATGCCCACTATACCCCTAGATAGATTCCTTGAGGGATGTAGTTTCCCAAATGTGTCACTTTTGGGGGATTTCTACTGTTTTGGCCCCTCAGGGGCTTTGCAAATGCAAATGCAACATGGCACACAAAAACCAATCCATCAAAATTAATAGACACAATATTTAAGTTAGTGGCTCAGTTTGTGGGCATGGAAGCTGCCAGTTTCTTGACCAGACACTACTGGAGACTGGAGCTGACAGAATTCAACGCAATCCAAATGATGATGTTGGATGATTGAAGTTCCTCCTTGCAAACCACCGTGGCATAGGGAACTTTTGTTGAAGCATTGAGCGCCTTCTGCTATCATATAGTGCTACTTCACTTCCAAAGCACAAGATTGCTCTACAGGGTGCCTATAATTGCCCTGACTGTCAATTTAATGGCATATGCAGGTAAGCACCAATATACTTATTATTCATTTACTTTGCTTACTACTGTGTCCTTTGGCTCTGTTCACATTGGCATTGAAGCCACACCGCTCTGCCAGATTTGGTGCCTGATGGACACCATTGACAAATAATGGGGTTCCTTTGTGGGGTCCATCATTTTGACAGGAAGATTAGTGTTGCTATTCTGATAGAATTTGCAACGGAGGTTCCAAACTGAACCTCCGATGTGAATGTGAACAGAAGTGATTTAATGTTGAACATAAAAGAAGCAAATCTAATCAGAAGATTTTTCACATTTGCGTTGGTCGCTATATTACGTATTTTGGAATATCAGACGCAGATTTGAAGAAAGCCTAAAGGCTCTATTACACAGGCCGATGATCAGGCAAACGAACATTCATATGAATGCTCGATCCCGATTAATGCCCTGTGTAATCAGGGCAACGATCAGCCGATAAACAAGTAAACGCTCATCGGCTGATCTGCTCTTTTATGCAACATTCAAAACCATTGTTGTCGGCAGCACATCTCCCTGTACATAAGCAATCATTGCTCCGTGTGAAAGCCGCAAACGGGCGCCGATAAATGAGCTGTCCCGTTGATCGGCGCTCATTTGCATGGCCCACGTCGGAACGTGTAATAGGACCCTATTGTTTAACATCAGGCTATTGGGTATTTGGGTGTTGGGTCCTACAACAGAGACGGGGGATCTATTAAGATTTCTATTGTCTGCGTTTAGCCTTGTTTGATTAGTTTGATAGTCGCT
Source organism: Rhinoderma darwinii (assembly GCF_050947455.1). NCBI lineage: Eukaryota > Metazoa > Chordata > Amphibia > Anura > Rhinodermatidae > Rhinoderma > Rhinoderma darwinii. The sequence continues at coordinate 78,415,757 of NC_134690.1, forward strand.
TAACAAATGATTGGGTAAAAAAAAAAATATATGTAGATAATGTGTTCTCCCAGTGCCTGGAAGGGTTCATTCTTGCATATGGTTTAGGGGAAATTAATGAAGGTTGCTGTATGCAAAGATGCCATGAAAAATGCCTTCATTCCATGCAGTACAATGGTCAGAACCCCTCTCACTTTTCCAAACTTTCTAAGAAATTGGTTTTAGTGTGAATATTATACAGGTATTAGATCTGCACTAAGTGTTTAAATGTACATAGAATTTCATCTTATTTAATCTTATTAGTGTCACGGCGTGGGGTGTGGACCCACTGGGCCGCACCGCGTAGCGGGGTAGCAGCTGGCCAACAAGATACAAAGCAATGTCTATAGTTCGAAACGGGTACCTGAGGCAATGTAGACAGTAGCAGAGGCACGACTTGACTTTCACAGCAGGTGACACCATGGGTGCAGCGGAAGGCACGACTTGACTGGATCAGCAAGTGGCACCGTGGATGCAGCGGAAGACACGACTTGACTTTCACAGTAGATACGATAGCACGGGATACAGCGTACAGGCAGCAGGAACGGGTAACACTGGGAACTGGAAAACACTGGGAGACCATTTGCAAGACAAACTTAGGTATACAACAACGCTCAGATGAGGAACAAGTGGGCAGAGCCCCTTTCTGTAGTCCAGCAGCCATTTGGGCTAATTATTGATGGGTGACAGCTGGACGCGTACTGGCCCTTTAAGGCCGTGCACGGGCGCGAGCGCTCTGCGGGAAACAGTCCGAGGACCCGGAAGTAAGTGCCGGCGTCTCCCTGGAGCGAGCAGACGCCGCATAGACAGATCTCTATGGCTGGGGCCGTCAGAGGGTAAGTCTGAACGATGGCCCTCGGCCATAGACGTTACAATTAGGTTCAATGTTTTCTACAAATTTCAGAATAAATCTTAATAGGGGTAGAAGCTGCAGTATTCTGATACATAGCCTCGAATACCCTGACCACTTGAATGACCAAGACAAAAGGTATAGTTACAATGCCCTCCCCCTCCCCTATATAGTGCTGTCAGTAGTTTTGAAGCCTCAAAACTGCTGACAGATTCCCTTTAAGTGGTCAAAAAATTTACCCACAAAATGTCTACAGCTTTATTCTTATTGTTTTGTTGTTCCATTTCTCAGGTGGCCCATACACTGCTTCTTACTTCAACCCTGTTCTGGCTTATACTTTGACATTCAACTGTCCTGGGAAGACATTGCGGGAATACTCGATTGTTTATTTTGCCGGCGCTTTAATTGGTGAGTAGAGGATTTTAGAGAAATTTAATAGCAATTACTATTTTATAAATGGTGCATGAATACACGCAAAGTTAGAGAAAAACGTAGCAGTAGTAGTAGTGTATTATGACTGACACAATATTGAACCTCTTTTTTTAAGCCCATTTGAGTTTGTCCATGTGGTTGCTAGTTTCGGGCCACTTAGTGATTGGCTAGAAGTACGGATGTACAATACAACAATCATGTAACAGCAGTAGTACCATTGTCATTCTCCTACCCTTAAAGTTGTGATACACTATATTGGACAAATAAAACGCATAACTACGTGCGTGCTATTGTTTATTTTTTGGATTTAGTGGATCTAGAACAAATTCCTGTGCGGACTATACATCCAGTTTTGGGTATATTGACTACAAGGTGCTGTTCTTTTCTCCATTTGGATTTCTCCTGTTCTGGTTCATTGCTCTAGCTATAGATGCTGAAAAAAAGCTGAGTGCAACCAGTCTGTAGCAGGCACATAATGCTTGGGATCCTGTCACAGGTAGAAGACAACAGCAAGGAAATGACTTGTTAATCCACTAGATCACTAGGAATGCTATTTCTATAGTAGATTACATGAAGTATATAACCTATTAAATCACTAGACTACCATGGATTTTTTTTTTATTAACCCACTGGGCACCCAGGAATATTCTTCACTAAAACACTAGACGACCATGGATATGATCCATTACACCACCAGACATTGAAAATAGAATAACCCACTTGACCTCCATTTTACCGCTGCAGCCAGTTTTTGTTTGTTTTCCTGTAAAAAACAAAAATCATTGCAAGCAGGCTCACCACGCTTCTCCTGTTGGTGTTGTAGTTCTTCAGACTCTGGACTGCACTGAAATAAGCTTGTGGGCTTCCAAGGGTAATCCGTATAGGTAAAAGAAAAAGTATTATCTATCACCTCCTTGTATAAAGTAGAATCCTTTATTAGCAACTCATTAAAAGGTATAGAGGAAGCAAAGCTATGGCCTTCTGACACTTACGCGTTTCGTACATGACTGTTCTTTGTCATAGCTATAACTGCCTTTTAATGAGTTGCTAATAAAGGAGGAGCTGGATAATACTTTTTCCTACCTGACTTCCAAGAGCCATACCTTTTTTTTCCCTAGACATAGCCGCATGAGGACTTGTTTTTTACAGGACGAATTTTTTTTTTTAATGGCACTATTTATTGTACCATATAATGCATTGAGAAACTTTTTAAAAATATTTTGAGTGGAATATAAATGTTTTTTTTTGAGGTTTTGATTTTACGGCATTAACTGCTTGCTAAAAATGACATGTTAAATTTATTCTGGCTAGCAATAAAACAATCTATTTTTTTTAATATGTTTTACTACTTCTACAAAATGAAAATAATTTGTTTTTGGATTTTTTTTTTTTTTAAATGTCACTATATTGCTTAATCAGTTTTTTAACCTGCTTTTTTGACAACCAATTTAATTGGTAGTCAAATTAAATTAAAGTGTCTCTGAAGTCAGCAGTATGAGCACCAAAAATATATACCAGGAACAGTGATTTACATACAGTGGCGGATTAAGTGTACCATGGGTTGACACAACTTGGGCACCCTCCTTCCCCCTCACATTCATTATAATAGCTCCATACACTGTGTCTCACACACACACACACACACACACACACACACAATGGCGGATTATAATATGGGCGTTTCGGGCGGTCGCCCGGGGCCCGAGGCTGCCAGAGGGCCCGAGGCTGCCAGGGAGCCCATCGCGGCCCGAACCGCACACAAACGTCAAAAACTATGGAGCGCTGCCGCGCTGCCCGCTTCCAACTGAATCTGCATCCGCAGGACGCAGATTCAGTTGGGTTGAATGCTGGAGCCTCGCTCCAGCATTCACTCTGCCGTGAGCGGCTCGGTGCAGGCAGGCACGATGTAGTGACGTCATCGCGCCTGTCTGCACAGAGTCACTCACAGCACAGTGCAGAGGAGGAGAAGCATCGCATCCCCCACCGTCGTGGGAACCGGGATAGGTAAGCAATTATGTTTTCTTTTTTTATTAGGTACGCACATATGGGGCATTATACTGTGTCAGCTATGGGGCATTATGCTGTGTCAGCTATGGGGCATTATACTGTGTCAGCTATGGGGCATTATGCTGTGTCAGCTATGGGGCATTATACTGTGTCAGCTATGGGGCATTATACTGTGTCAGCTATGGGGCATTATACTGTGTCAGCTATGGGGCATTATACTGTGTAGCAGCTATGGGGCATTATACTGTGTCAGCTATGGGGCATTATGCTGTGTCAGCTATGGGGCATTATACTGTGTCAGCTATGGGGCATTATACTGTGTCAGCTATGGGGGTATTATACTGTGTCAGCTATGGGGCATTATACTGTGTCAGCTATGGGGCATTATACTGTGTCAGCTATGGGGCATTATACTGTGTCAGCTATTGGGCATTATACTGTGTAGCAGCTATGGGGCATTATACTGTGTCAGCTATGGGGCATTATACTGTGTCAGCTATGGGGCATTATACTGTGTCAGCTATGGGGCATTATACTGTGTCAGCTATGGGGCATTATACTGTGTCAGCTATGGGGCATTATACTGTGTCAGCTATGGGGCATTATACTGTGTCAGCTATGGGGCATTATACTGTGTCAGCTATGGGGCATTATACTGTGTCAGCTATGGGGCATTATACTGTGTCAGCTATGGGGCATTATACTGTGTCAGCTATGGGGCATTATACTGTGTCAGCTATGGAGGCATTATACTGTGTCAGCTATGGGGCATTATACTGTGTCAGCTATGGGGCATTATACTGTGTCAGCTATGGGGCATTATACTGTGTCACCTCTATGGGGCATTATACTGTGTCAGCTATGGGGATATTATACTGTGTCGCAGCTATGGAGGCATTATACTGTGTCGCAGCTATGGGGGCATTATACTGTGTCGCAGCTATGGGGGCATTATACTGTGTCGCAGCTATGGGGGCATTATACTGTGTCACATCTATGGGGCATTATACTGTGGGGGCAGCTATGGGTGGCAATATACTGTGGGGCAGCTACGGGGGACATTATACTGAGCAATTACAAGAGCTGCATGTCCAAGGTGGGAGACGCTGTGTAGCACTATATACAAGGAGGGATTGTTGTATAGCACTATATAGAAGGGAGCGCTGTGTATCACTATATCTAAGGGGGATTGCTGTGTAGCACTATATACAAGAGGGGGAGGGCTATGTGACGCTATTTACAGAGGGGGAGGACTGTGTAGCGCTATTTACAGGGGGCTGTGTGTGGTGCTATCTACAGTGTTTGGCACAATTATATTCAGGGGCGCAGTCTATGGTGCTATAATATTTAGGGGCACAGTGTTTGTACTATTTTATTCAGGGGCGCAGTGTTTGGTGCTATTATATTTAGGGGCACAGTGTGTGGCACCATGATAATATTATCATTGTTTATAGGTGTGGAAATGTTGGAAAAGTGAGGAGCCAAAGACATCTGAGTGGCAAATTCTGCAGAAATGGGTCATGGCCGGGAAAAGTCGTCATGAAGTCTGGACTGGATGGAGAAGAGGAAAAAAACTATGTCGTCACCTGTGAGTCACTAGATTTATAGAGAATCTGTCACCTCTCCTGACATGTTTATTATAGGAAATCCTTGTATTTCACAAAAAGTCTTTCTGCAGTCCAGGACTGATAGACAATTCCCCTTGTCAGGAGGATGTGTCCCTGCACAGTGTGATACTGTCAGTATGTGGGGACACAGCCCTGTGACAAGGGGAATCGCAACACTGTTAATGCTTGCCCCAAAAAGTAGTGTTAAAAATAGTTACAGTGCGGCAGGGCGGCGGTGAGGAAGGGGGGCCCAAGTTTGGGTAACAGCCCAGGGCCCATGGTCTACTTAATCCGCCACTGCACACACACACACACACACACACACACACACACACACACACACACACACACACACACAGTGCCCCATAAAGCCCCCTGTAGATAGTGCCCCCTAAAGAATTATAAAAACACATTACTGAGTCTGAAGTGAGAACTGGGAGAACCCCTTTAAGACATATGGCTTAAATTTCTGTTGGTCAAAACCAATAATTGTTACAGAAGGTACATATGCTAACTCGCTAGCAATATTGTAGAAATATCATCTGTTGCTTCCCAGGTGAGTTGCATCTATACATTTTGAACCCTTTCATTATGAACAGCTGTGTCATCTGATCTCAGTCTGACCACTAATATAGACCATGCTCTTATATGTAAACAGGTCATCAGTTTCTCCCGTGAGGCTGACTTCTTGTGAATTACAGAATTACATAAGAATTTATCAAATCCCTCCTGGCAGCTCTGAGATGCCTCCCCTTCCCACCCAGCCCCACCCTCTTTGTTCCCCTGTATGTCCCCCATGCAAATGGTGCTGCTGAAGACATTATTTATGCCCTATTTAAGACATATGGCTTAAATTTCTGTTGGTCAAAACCAATAATTGTTAAAGAAGGTACATATGCTAACTCGCTAGCAATATTGTAGAAATATCATCTGTTGCTTCCCAGCTCAGTTGCATGTATAAATTTTGAACCCTTTCATTATGAACAGCTGTGTCATCTGATCTCAGTCTGACCACTAATATAGACCATGCTCTTATATGTAAACAGGTCATCAGTTTCTCCCGTGAGGCTGACTTCTTGTGAATTACAGAATTACATAAGAATTTATCAAATCCCTCCTGGCAGCTCTGAGATACCTCCCCTTCCCACCCAGCCCCACCCTCTTTGTTCCCCTGTATGTCCCCCATGCAAATGGTGCTGCTGAAGACATTATTTATGTCCTATTTAAGGGACCAGGAGTGCAATGATATAAAAGTTAAGTCCATACAATGATTAGCTGCACAGTTAAAAAACAACAACTCCCCTGACTTACACTAACTGTTATACTATATGTTTCTGCTTTGTGTAGAATTTCCAGTATATTTCTTTGAGATGCAGCTTTACACTACTCTCCCCTGTCTCCCGCTTGTAAGAGCTGACAGAGATAAATCTATCACAATCAGGAGGCAGGGAAGACTGAAGCTGCATCACGTAGAACACACTGACTGCAGAGAGAGTTAGGGGACAGCAGTTCTACAGTATGTCACTAATGAATCACAAGTAGAAGGCAGAGGAGATAGGCTGAAGCTGCATCACATAGGATACACGGACTGCAGTGTGGGAACAGTTCTATATTACTAATCTATCACTTGCTTCACTTAGATAGGACACAGAGCAGAGCAAGTGCAGTGTGATGAGACTCCACCCCCACTGCCTCTACAAAGCCAGAGGCATGATGAGAAATGCATGGCAAAAAAAAGAACCTAAGTCTAATCAAACATCTATAATAGCTACATTAAATTTGTAAGTTAGAATAAAGCCAACCTGAAGGAATAAATTTGTGTATAGAGTTATTGTACATGTTAAATCAACAAATGGTCACAACAGTTGAGGTGTCTATTACAGTGCAAGCCACAGTAAGCCCATTCTGCCTCTCTACCTTAGCATGGCCTGTTTTGCCCTGGCTTCTAATTTCCAGATCACAATGACTTCCATCTTAGTTCATAAGGGTACATTGTAGATGTGCAAGGAAAATGCATGAAACCATATATTAATATAATTAAATTCCTAGTTCTAAGAAACACATATTTGTAGCTTAGTTCATAGGTCAGGATAACCATAAATTCAGAGTGAGCGCACCTCTGTGAGCTTGAAGCGCATGTGATGACACATTATATCATAGTTTGGCCATATTTTCATTAAAAAGTCTTCCACAAAGTAAGCCTTGAAATAATTGGGAAATTGTTTTGACCCCATTTTACCTAGGGGTACGTGGCTGGATAGACAAATACCAGGCACTTTTAGATGTGGTAGCTGTAAAGCTTGTGACTTCATTCTCAAAGGGAATAGCTTTACCAGTGTTGCAACACAGGAAAAGTACAACATTCGGGATTTTGTCAATTGCAAAACAGCGGGGGTGGTTTACCTTATTACATGCCCATGCCCCCTAAATTATGTGGGCAAAACGGCACGACAATTTCGGCGCCGGATAAGGGAGCATGTCGGAGATATTATCCATGCTAGGGACACCCCAATATCTAAGCATGTGCATGCTAAACACCAAGGCCATGCAGCATGTTTAAAGTTTCAAGCAATTGAACTCATTAGACCCCCAAAAAGAGGAGGTGACTGGGACAATTTAATTCTATGCAAAGAAGCCCAATGGATCCATAGACTGGCATGCATACAACCAGCGGGTTTAAACGAGCAGACTAATTATACGTGTTTTATCTAATATGTAATACCATTCCTCTTTAGGCGGCCAATATTCACCCTGGGTTGCCTTTTGGGTGGGTGGTTTTATTTTGCATAGTGTACTATGTTTGATATGGCCATATTGGCCAGCCAACATATAAAGAGATCTTTTGTCAGAATTTCCAAATGGGAGGGACTCCGTAATCTTGTCCACCTAATATGTGTTTATAAACTAAAGAGTTGCTTTTTGAGGTAGTCCACTTGCGGTGGGTAACTGTCCCGCAAGACATACTTACAAATAAATTATCGTTTTGCTCTTACCTTCCTCTTACTTGGCAGTCCGGGCGATACGTCCTTGGCTTCTACTGTGCCTGCGCGTTCGGCTTGATGCGGTCGATGATGACCCCTGGCTGTCAGCTGACGGCGGGGGGTCACATGGGCAGGTGTCACGAATCGAGAGGGTGCTGTGATTGGTCAGTTCATGTAGCGCCGCCAAATACGAGGGGTGGAGTTTTGGTGCTTATAGTAACCCAGCGCCTGCAATGAAGTATGCCGTTGACATCGATACGAGCATCTTCCCGTGACGCACAGCAGAATATCTGCTGTTGAATATTATTATCGCTGGTGATGAGGCCAGAGTGACCAAGATACGGACCCCTGAGGATGAGTATCTGAAATGCGTAGGGTCGTTCATTGTACATGGAATGTCTGCATAGGGGACAATAGCATTGTGTTACACCCAGCGCTAGGAGATCCGGTGTTTGTTTACGGACACTGGTGCATTTTGGGGATTGTACTATTGTTGTGCCCAGGATAAATGCTGGTTCCAGTAAAACATTGTTACAAACACTGAGATATATTTATCATAATGACTCAGTGTTTCTTGTTTAATACGTTTTTAAATTTTCACGGTGGGGCTTACTTCACAGTGGTGTGTTACCCCTGTTTTTAAAACGAGTTACTATTAAAAGGTATATTTTACTCAGTTGTCACTTCAGTGAACCGTCTATTACAGTGCAAGCCACAGTAAGCCCATTCTGCCTCTCTACCTTAGCATGGCCTGTTTTGCCCTGGCTTCTAATTTCCAGATCACAATGACTTCCATCTTAGTTCATAAGGGTACATTGTAGATGTGCAAGGAAAATGCATGAAACCATATATTAATATAATTAAATTCCTAGTTCTAAGAAACACATATTTGTAGCTTAGTTCATAGGTCAGGATAACCATAAATTCAGAGTGAGCGCACCTCTGTGAGCTTGAAGCGCATGTGATGACACATTATATCATAGTTTGGCCATATTTTCATTAAAAAGTCTTCCACAAAGTAAGCCTTGAAATAATTGGGATAAAAGAACTGTGTATAATTGGAAGATGGTAGCGCAAACGTTAAGTTGCGCGATTCTCCGAACCGGAACAGAATATTCATGATGGTACTACTCGCCGTCTTATGGATTTTTAGGAAGAATATATGTGTGTGAGGCTGGCAAGATTTGGCCTCTATTATTTCCACTTTAGAGGAGCTCTTTTGACCCGTTTTCATTTGTTCACATGACCCCTCCACAAGCTTCCTGTATATGCATCAGGATTCTTAGGGTACCTGTAAATAAAAGGCATAGGTTTCATGAGGGGTCAGGAACACACTAGATATGTATATCCTACAGCAAAACCACAGTTTTGAAACATAAACTTATATAGATGCTTAATAAAAACAAACTAATTTATTGATCTTCGTGAAAAGCATGGCACATAATCATAATATAATGTCAAATACATAATACATGCACATTGAACTGTTAGCTAAACTGCCATTTCTACGTTTTTCAATAATCCGCTCAATCTGTAAGTAACGAATAGCAGGAGAAATAGCTACATAGTTCAAAAAGTAGCAACTAATCTTGAGGAAAAGTAACTTTATGCCCAAGTGCTCCAACTCGTGTTTCGCCACAGCCTCGTCGCCATCTGACCCCTCTTGTCCCGAGAATCCATAAAGGCAGTAAACTGGGGTAGTGAAACAGTTACTGGTAACATCCATGGAGGTCTAGGGCACTGAAGGGTTTAATGTTAACATTCCTGGTGGTCTAGGGCGAGAGAAGAGGTAAATGATAACATCTCTGGTGATCTAAGGCAGTAAAAGTGTTAAAGGTAACATCCCTACTGGTTTAGGCATGCCTCGCAACTTTCAAGTATCACAAAGAGGGACACATTTTTTTCCTTTTAATCCATTCCTCTAACCCTGCCCAATCCCCACCCTTAGAATCCTGGTTCATCACACACACACTGTATCATGCTCCAATAGTGCCACCTCACAGTATAATGCCCCCATAGAACCCCACCCACAGTATAATGCCCCTATAGCTGCCCCCACACCGTATAATGCCCCCATAGATGCCCCCATACAATATAAAGCCAACATTGATGGCCCACAAAGTATAATGCCCACACAAATTACCCCATACAGTATAATGTCCCATAGCTGCCCCATACAGTATCATGCCCCTAGCTGCCCCCATACAGTATATTGCCCCCATAGCTGCCCCATACAGTATAATGCCCACATAGCTGCCCCATACAGTATAATGCCCACATAGATAATGCCCATACACTATAATGCCCCATAGCTGCCCCCATATAGTATAATGCCCCATAGCTGCCCCCATACAGCATAATGCTCCAATAACAGCCCCCACAGTTGCTCCATAAAATATAAATGGATAGTGATGGATATATGGGTGTAGTGTGACGTAGTCGGCGCATGTGCAGTAGAGTCGATTCGACCTATGAAAATTCAGGGCTGTACTGCACGTGCACGATTCAGAAGCCAAGGGGCAGGCGTGCTTAGCAGAATACGCGGCCAGGCGTGGTCACGGCTTCTACACTGCCTGACCCTGTCCATCAAAAAAAGAAGGGTGGGACGGACTGGGGACAGAAGGTGAAACTGTTTGGCACAATGGTGAAGCCCTCGTTGCTGAAAAAAGCAAATTTACATATGAAGAATAAAGTTATAATCGCTGCAACAGAGCCACGCGTCAGAAAAATGAAAACAGCGTTATATTGAGGCTACACTATATTACTGTGCTGCTGATTTGATAAGCCAATTTCTGGTAACAGACTCCCTTTAAAGTGGACATGAATTATGCTAGGTATGTACAACCGGGCGTTATTTGCTAGCCTACTACATATTGTGGTGCACGCCACTTTGCAAATTCCAATTGTCCCCCGGTATGTGGTGAAGGAGAGCCTCACGCTATTTGAGGGCCGCCATAAATGGACTGCTCCATACCATAAGAACGCTAAAGCCTCATGCACACGACCACTGGCGTAGCTATAGGGGTCGCAGCGGTCGCAATTGCGACCGGGCCCCGAAGCCAGGGGGGCCCACGGCCCCCCGCACCACATCAATAAAAAGTTACTATTGTAACTAGGGCCGCGGGCTATAGTAACTATACTTTACTTACCTTCCTGGTTCCGGATGGCAGCGGAGGTCCTGACGTCAGGCGCTGTGCGCAGCGCATGACGTCACAGCGCTATGCGCCGCGCACAGCATCGAGACGACAGAACTCCCGCCGCGGCCGAAGAGGAAGGTAAGATTAGCCCTGACTGGCGGGGACCGACTCTCGGGACCCGCCAATCAGCTGTTTTGAAGGGGACGCAGCACTCGTACGAGAGCTGCTCCCCTTCATTCCGGTCACTTCATTCCGGTCACACTGTGAATCGGTGTCGGCGATGCACAGTGTGAGCGAGTAGGGAAATGAAGGGGAAGCAGCTCACGTACGAGTGCTGCGGCCCCTTCAAAACAGCTGATTTGCGGGTCCCGGGCGACACATCAGCTACTGATGGCCTATCCTGTGGATAGGCCATCAATGTTTAGGGACTGCACAACTCCTAAGCCTAGGATGTAGCAGGCTTAGGGGGCCCATGAGACAGGATCACAGATTGTGTGATCCTGTCTGCTGGGCCCTGTATCTAAGCCAATCACATGGTAAGCTTAGATACATGGCCCATGTGTGATCCTGTCTGCTGGGCCCTGTATCTAAGCCAATCACATGGTAGGCTTAGATACATGGCCCATGTGTGATCCTGTCTGGTGGGCCCTGTATATAAGCCTACCACACTGTAGGCTTAGATACATGGCCCATGCGTGATCCTGTCTGCTGGGCCCTGTATCTAAGCCTACCACACTGTAGGCTTAGATACATGGCCCATGCGTGATCCTGTCTGATGGGCCCTGTATCTAAGCCAATCACATGGTAGACTTAGATACATGGCCCATGTGTGGTCCTGTCTGCTGGGCCCTGTATCTAAGCCTACCACACTGTAGGTTTAGATACAGGGCCCCAGCACACAGTAATCTTATACTGTATAAGATTACTGTCTGCTGGACCCTGTATCTAAGCCTACGTTGTGGTAGGCTTAGATACAGGGTCCCACAGACAGTATCACACATGGGCCCTGTATCTAAGCCTAATACACGTGTTACTAATCATTTTTTGTGTTTTCTTACAGGTTCGGTCGTTGGACTACGTCGGATTCCAGGACTACTTCGATGACGGCTTTTTTTTTTATTATCAATAAAATGGTTAATGAGGGTTGTGTGTGTTTTTTTTTTATTTCAATAAAATATTTTTTCTATGTCTTTGTGTTTTTTTTTAAACTATATTACTACCGCCTTAGTAATGGCCGCCGGCTGATTGACGATGTCCATTGCTAAGGCGGGGCTTAGTGTTAGCCGGTGCAGCGGCTAACACTAACCCCCTTTATTACTCCGGTACCCACCGCCACCAGGGGTGCTGGGAAGAGCCGGGTACCATCCATTACCTGACCATCTGTAGTGATGGTTGGCCACTGGGGTGGCCGCAGGCTGGTATTATCAGGAGGGGAAAGGCCAAAAACAGTAGCCCTTCCTACCCTGGTGATGCTAGGCTGCTGCTGCTTTATTGTATCTGGCTGGTTATGAAAAATGGGGGGGACCCCACGTCATTTAAAGAAAAAAAAAAATATTTGGAAAGAACGATGTGGGGTCCCCCCCAATTTTCATAACCAGCCAGATGCAACACAGCAGAAGCAGGCAGCATTACAAGGGTGGGAAGGGCCACTGTTTTTGGCCTTCCCCAGCCTAATACTACCAGCCTGCGGGGTAATAATGGGGGTTAGTGTTGGCCTCTGCACCTGCTAACATTAAGCCCCGCCTTAGTAATGGAGGTTGTCAATCAGCCGGCGGCCATTACTAAGGCGGTGATAATAAAGTTTAAAACGATACAAGCACATAGAAAAAATATTTTATTGAAATAAAAAAACACAACCCTCATTAACCATTTTATTGAGAATAAAAAAAAACGCCGTCATAGAAGTCCTCGTATCCGAAGTCCAACAACCGAACCTGTAAAAAAACACAAACACGCAAAAATAATCAGTAACACATAAAGAAGCAAAATTATTATTCTTACCTGTCCTGGGTCCAGCGCTGGAGCCGCAATGTCAGCGAGCTGGGCCCTGTATCTAATCCAATCATGTGTGATACTGTCTGCTGAGCTGTGTATCTAATCCAATCATGTGTGATACTGTCTGCTGAGCTGTGTATCTAATCCAATCATGTGTGATACTGTCTGCTGGGCCCTGTATCTAATCGTATCTTGTGTGATACTGTCTGCTGAGCTGTGTATCTAATCCTATCATGTGTGATACTGTCTGCTGAGCCACTGTATCTAATCCTATCATGTGTGATACTGCCTTCTGAGCCACTGTATCTAATCCTATCATGTGTGGTACTGTCTGCTGAGCCACTGTATCTAATCCTATCATGTGTGATACTGTCTGCTGAGCTGTGTATCTAATCCTATCATGTGTGATACTGTCTGCTCAGCCACTGTATCTAATCCTATCATGTGTGATACTGTCTGCTGGGCCACTGTATCTAATCCTATCATGTGTGATACTGTCTGCTGAGCTATGTATCTAATCCTATCATGTATGATACTGTCTGCTGATCTGTGTATCTAATCCTATCATGTGTGATACTGTCTGCTGGGCCCTATATCTAATCCTATCATGTGTGATACTGTCTGCTGGGCCACTGTATCTAATCCTATCATGTGTGATACTGCCTTCTGAGCCACTGTATCTAATCCTATCCATAGTTTATAGGGTAGTAGTGCTATAGATATGCTATGCTGTCTCATATACACACATTTTTTTGGGCGGACACATATGTATTGGGGCTATTTTCCCTGACATTTTAAGCCCTGAGGGTATGCTCACACGGCAGCGTCCGTTACGGCTGAGATTACGGAGCTGTTTTCAGGAGAAAACAGCACCGTAATTTCAGCCGTAATGGCATGTGCAGGCGTCTTTCGCTGCGTCCATTACGGACGTAATTGGAGCTGTTTTTCTATGGAGTCCATGGAAAACGGCTCCATTTACGTCTGAAGAAGTGACAGGCACTTCTTTGACGCGGGCGTCTTTTTTACGCACCGCCTTTTGACAGCGGCGCGTAAAAAAAATGACCGTCGGCACAGAACATCGTAAGACCCATTTAAATGAATGGGCAGATGTTTGCCAACGCTTTTTAGCCGCATTTTCGGACGTAATTCAATGCTAAAACGCCCGAATTACGTCCGTAAATAGGGTGTGTGAACCCAGCCTTAGTGACGCCCCCGGCTGCTAGTGCTGCATTGTTGGGTCACTTAGGAGACCCAGCGATGCAGCTGAAAGCAGCGGACCGTCGGCCATGAGAAGTTTGCGGGGGGGGGGGGGGCCAGTAAGAATTCTTGCATCGGGGCCCATGAGCCTTTAGCTACGCCCTGCACACGACCGTGTTCGGTCTGAATATAACGGTATGTTAGTCGGATTTCCCGGACCGAAAACAGTTCAGGGAGCTGGGATCCTAGCATCATAAATATGTATGATGTGAGTCACTGCCTCCCTGCGAAATATACCCTGGTGTTCTAGCGCCACCACCTCGGATCTCCCCGCCGCTGTTTATTGACATAACTACAGAGATGACGTGCTTGCCAATCACTGATTTCAGTGGGTTTACGGCACATCATTGCTGTTAATAAACAGTGGCGGGGATGACAGGTGCGGTGGTGCTGGAACGCCGGTGGATCTGTGAGGTGAGTAATGCTTCTAGATTGCATCACTTCTTCCTTGACCACTTTTTTGAATAAGTCACAAAACCCCTTTAGGCCAGGATCACACACACACAGTTTTGATTAAGCTTTTGTGGCAGTTTTTTTCTCAGTTTTTTTTAGCCGAAGCCAGAAGAGGATCCAAAAGGAAAGAAAGGTATAAAGAAAAGACTGATGTATTTTTTTGCTTTTGCATCCACTTCTGTGTTTGGCTTAAAAAACTGAGACAAAAACTGCACCAAAACTGTGTGTGTGATCCTGGCCTTAAGATTTTGAAATAATTTGTAACTGTAAGGGCATGGCCAGACGTGGCGGAATTGCTCTGGAATTCCGCTGTGGCCAATCTGCTGCGGAAATCCGCAGCGGACATTTTCTTACTTGGTTTCCACACACTTTTAGTTACGTTCGTGCACACGTGGCGGAAAACTCCACTGCGGACCATAGGCTGCGATGCGGAATTTGGTGTCTGCAGCATACACTGGGTGTTGCGGACATGTAGCGGAATTGTTGCGGACTTATTGCGGAATTTCTCCATTGACTTCAAAGGAGTTTCAAAATTCCTCAATGAAATCCACAGATGTTATGTGTGTTGCGTTGCGTATTGGTGTTACAAACAGGATATTTCTTCATTCTGGCTGGACCTATGTGTTTCGAGGTCTATAGCCAGACTGAGGCCTCATGCACACGAACATATTTTTTTCCTCCCGTAAATACTGGCGTAAATACAGGTCCTTGGTCACATGTATTCGACCCGTATTGCACCAGTATTTACGGACCCGTGCCCGTAAATACGGGTCCGGTGTCACCAGTATTCCACCCGTATTTACGGGCACGTTTTCACTGCAAAATTGCACTTCACTAATCGGCAGACCCTTCTCTCTATCAGTGCAGGATACAAAGAAGGGGCAGCCCTTTCCATAGTAAAAGTAAAAGAAATTCATACTTACCCGGCCGTTGTCTTGGTGACGCGTCCCTCTTTCAACATCCAGGCCGACCTCCCTGGATGACGCGGCAGTCCATGTGACCGCTGCAGCCTGTGATTGGCCCGTGATTGGCTGCAGCGGTCACATGGGCTGAAACGTCATCCCGGGAGGCCGAAGTGGAGGAAGAAGCAGGGAGTTCTGGGTAAGTATGAACTTCTATTTTTTTTACATGTTGATCTATATTGTGATCGGTAGTCACTGTCCAGGGTGCTGAAAGAGTTACTGCTGATCGTTTAACTTTTTCAGCACCCTGGAGAGTGACTATCCCCTGACGTCACTTAGCAGCGCTACCGTAATTACGGGTGTACACACGTAATTACGGGAGCCTCATACACTTCTATGGGCTGCCCGTGCCGTTATTACGGCCCGTGATTATGGGCGTTTTTACGTTCGTGTGCATGGGGCCTTAGATGAAATGTTTTAAAAGACAGCAGGAAGTACTCTTCACCTGAATACGCAACGGCTAATCCGCATCAATTTACTGCACATTTTATGCTAAGCCGCAATAGAATCTGCAACGCAGATTATGTGCGGCATTGATGCGGACAATGTCTGCAGAAATACGCAACGTCTGGCCATGCCCTAACTGGGAGTTGCAAAGTTTGCTCTCCATGCGTTATCTCTAATTGTATCCTATTTGTTTCTTTTTTGAAAATGAAATAAAAAATGACAAACAAATAAATAGTAAGACTGTTAAGGATCTGCCAGGCACAGCTTCTGTATCTACGCCCATAGGTAATCAGTCTGCACCTGCTTCTATGCCAGTGAGACTGACTCCATCTTCCACCACTCAGGATGGCAGGCTTAGGAGTGGGAGAGCCTATCACAGCCTGGCCAGACGGAGCTAGCTCCCGCCCTCTGTCTATTTATACCTGCCTTTCCTGTTCCTCCTTGCTTGTGATTCTTTTTGTTTGGTTTCCTGGCCCTGCTGCAGCTTCTTTGACTATTTGACCCTGCTTCATATTGACCCTGGCTTGCTGACTACTCTCCTGCTCTGCGTTTGGTAACTCGTGCACTCCTGGTTTGACTCGGCTTGTTCACTACTCTCCTGCTCTGCGTTTGGTGCTTCGTACACTCCTGGTTTGACTCGGCTCGTTCACCACTCTTGTTGCTCACGGTGTTGCCGTGGGCAACTGCCCCTTTTCCCTTGCTTCTGTGTACCCTTATCTGTTTGTCTGTCGTGCACTTATTGAGCGTAGGGACCGTCGCCCAGTTGTACCCCGTCGCCTAGGGTGGGTCGTTGCAAGTAGGCAGGGACTGAGTGGCGGGTAGATTAGGGCTCACTTGTCTGTTTCCTTACCCCCATCATTACATAATCACAAGCCCTTATACCTAGTCTACCCTGGTCCCTCACACTACTATGGACCCCCTTGAGACCCTGGCTCAGTAAATGCAGGGTCTCTCCTTACAGGTCCAGGCCCTGGCTCAGACGGTCAACCAGCCTGACGCTACCATGGTAGTGCCCCTCACCTCACCTCTTGAACCCCACCTCAAGTTGCCTGACCGGTTCTCAGGGGACCGGAAGACTTTTCTCTCCTTTCGGGAGAGTTGTAAGCTCTATTTTTGCTTAAAGCCCCAGTCCTCAGGTTCTGAGAGTCAGCGGGTGGGTATAATTATGTCCCGGCTCCAGGAAGGGCCCCAAGAATGGGCCTTCTCCTTGGCTCCTGACGCCCCTGAACTTTCCTCCGCTGATCTTTTCTTTTCTGCTCTCTGACTCATTTATGACGAGACTGACAGGACTGCCTTTGCCGAGAGTCAGCTGGTGACCTTACGTCAGGGTAAGAGACCTGTTGAGGAGCATTACTCTGACTTTAGGAAGTGGTGCGTAGCTTCTTGGTGGAATAACCCTGCCTTAAGGTGCCAGTTTAGGTTGGGTCTGTCGAACGCCCTGAAAGACCTGCTAGTTAGCTATCCCTCTTCTGACTCCCTAGACCAGGTTATGGCTTTAGCGGTACGACTTGACCGACGTCTCAGGGAACGACAACGTGAAAGTTTTTGTGTTTTCTCCTCTTACTCCCCCATGATGCCTCCCGAGGTCCCGTTGCTTCGCTCTTCCACGGAAGACTCGGAGGTACCTATGCAACTCGGGGCCTCCGTGTCCCCCCAACAACGTAGAGAGTTCTGCAGGAAGAATGGTCTCTGCTTCTATTGTGGGGATGACAAGCATCAAGTGAACAACTGTCCTAGGCATAAGAATAAGCAGCCGGAAAACTTCCGCGCCTAAGTGATCATCGGGGAGGTCACTTGGGCACACAGGTATTTCCCGTAAATATGAAACGTAATAAAATCTTGCTTCCCTTTCAGGTCTCTTTTGGTGGTAGGTCTGCTACCGGCAGTGCCTTCGTGGATTCAGGGTCTTCTGGTAATATCATATCCGTGGAAATTGCTATGTCTCTAGCTATGCCTTTTATTGATTTTCCTAAACCTGTCCTGGTAGTGGGTATTGACTCCACTCCTCTTGCTAATGGTTACTGTTGATGCAAGGATTATCGTCCGATTTGGTTTTAGCCCTTCCCTGGTTGCAGTTGCATAATCCCACGTTTGACTGGAATACTGGGGATCTTACCAAATGGGGTAATGAATGCTTGACGTCATGTTTTTCTGTTAATTCTATTTCTCCCCCTGAGGAGGTGAACACGCTACCTGAGTTTGTTCAGGACTTTGCTGATGTTTTCCCTAAGGAGGCCTCCGAAGTGTTACCTCCTCATAGAGAATACGATTGCGCTATCGATTTGGTACCAGGAGCTAAGCTCCCTAAGGGTAGGATATTTAATCTCTCTTGTCCCGAATGTGAAGCCATGAGAGAGTATATCCAGGAATGCCTGGCCAAGGGTTACATTCACCCCTCTACTTCTCCGGTAGGTGCTGGCTTCTTCTTCGTAGGGAAGAAAGATTGTGGTCTTAGGCCATGCATTGACTACCGTAACTTGAATAAGGTCACTGTAAGGAACCAGTATCCCCTTCCTTTGATTCCTGATCTCTTTAATCAGGTTCAGGGGGCCCAATGGTTCTCTAAGTTTGATCTACGGGGGGCGTATAACCTTATCCGCATCAAAGAGGGGGATGAGTGGAAGACTGCGTTTAACACGCCCGAAGGTCATTTCGAATACCTCGTCATGCCCTTTGGGTTGTGTAATGCCCCCGCGGTCTTCCAGAATATCATAAATGAGATTTTAAGAGACTACCTGGGGGTATTTCTTGTAGTGTACCTTGATGACATACTTGTGTTTTCCAAGGACTGGTCCTCCCACATATGAGCATGTCAGGAAGGTCCTCCAGGTCCTTCGGGAAAACAAACTGTTTGTGAAGACCGAAAAATGTGTGTTTGGGGTGCAGGAGATACCATTTTTGGGTCAAATCCTCACTCCTCATGAATTCCGCATGGACCCCGCCAAGGTCCAGGCTGTGGCGGAATGGGTCCAACCTGCCTCCCTGAAGGCGTTACAGTGCTTCTTGGGGTTCACTAATTATTACAGGAGATTTATTGCTAACTTCTCGGTCATCGCTAAGCCTCTTACGGATCTCACTCGCAAGGGTGCTGATCTCCTCCGCTGGCCTCCTGAGGCTGTCCAGGCTTTTGAGGTCCTTAAGAAGTGCTTTATCTCGGCCCCGGTGTTGGTTCAGCCCAACCAAATGCAGCCATTTATCGTGGAGGTTGACGCGTACGAGGTGGGAGTGGGGGCTGTCTTGTCCCAGGGTACCAAGTCCCTCACCCATCTCCGTCCCTGTGCCTACTTCTCCAGGAAGTTTTCGCCCACTGAGAGTAACTATGATATTGGCAACCGCAAACTCCTAGCCATTAAATAGGCATTTGAAGAGTGGCGCCACTTCCTGGAGGGGGCTAGGCACCAGGTAACTGTCCTTACCGACCACAAGAATCTGGTTTTCCTAGAATCTGCCCGGAGGCTAAGCCCGAGACAAGCTCGATGGGCGTTATTTTTTACCAGATTCAACTTTTTGGTTACCTGTAGGGCTGGGTCTAAAAATATTAAGGCCGATGCACTGTCACGTAGCTTCATGGCCAGTCCTCCTTCGGAGGAAGATCCTGCTTGTATTTTGCCTCCAGGTGTTATCATTTCCTCTATTGATTCTGATTTAGTTTCTGAAATTGCTGCTGATCAAGGTTCAGCTCCCGGGAACCTTCCTGAGAACAAGCTGTTTGTTCCCCTGCAATACCGGCTAAGGGTACTTAGGGAAAATCATGACTCCGCACTATCTGGTCATCCAAGCATCCTGGGTACCAAGCACCTCATTGGCAGAAACTATTGGTGGCCTGGGTTGCCTAAAGACGTTAAGGCCTACTTCGCCGCTTGTGAGGTTTGTGCTAGGTCCAAGACTCCCAGGTCCCGACCAGCGGGCTTACTACGTTCTTTGCCCATTCCCCAGAGACCTTGGACCCATATCTCCATGGATTTTATCACCGATTTGCCTCCATCTCAAGGCAAGTCGGTGGTGTGGGTTGTAGTAGACCGCTTCAGTAAGATGTGCCACTTTGTGCCCCTCAAAAAACTACCCAATGCTAAGACGTTAGCTACCTTGTTTGTCAAACACATCCTGCGTCTCCATGGGGTCCCTGTCAATATTGTTTCTGACAGAGGGGTACAATTTGTTTCATTGTTTTGGAGAGCCTTCTGTAAAAAGTTGGAGATTGATCTGTCCTTCTCCTCTGCCTTCCATCCTGAAACTAATGGCCAAACTGAGAGGACTAATCAGTCTCTAGAACAATATTTAACGTGTTTTTTCTCCGACTGTCAATATGATTGGGTATCATTCATTCCCCTTGCCGAATTTTCCCTTAATAACCGGGTCAGTAACTCGTCAGGGGTCTCCTCCTTTTTCTGTAATTTTGGGTTTAATCCACGGTTCTCCTCCGTTTCACCTGGTAGTTCCAACAATCCCGAGGTAGATGTCGTTCATCAGGAACTGTGCACAGTCTGGGCCCAGGTTCAGAAGAACGTAGAGGCGTCCCAGAGCATACAAAAAACTCAGGCAGATAGAAGACGTTCTGCTAATCCCTTGTTTATGGTCGGGGATCTGGTGTGGCTATCGTCAAAGAACTTGAATCTTAAAGTCCCGTCCAAGAAGTTTGCTCCCCGGTTTATAGGGCCGTACAAGGTCATTGAAGTCCTCAATCCTGTCTCCTTCTGACTGGAGTTGCCCCCATCTTTTCGAGTACACGACGTGTTTCATGCCTCCCTCCTTAAACGCTGCTCCCCGTCCTTGGCTCCCTCGAGGAAACCTCCTGTCCCCGTTCTCACCCCTGAGGGGGTAGAATTCGAGGTGGCCAAGATTGTGGACAGCAAGATGGTCCAAGGCTCCCTCCAGTACCTGGTCCATTGGAGAGGATACGTGCCTGAGGAGAGGACTTGGGTACCCGCCCGGGATGTTCACGCTGGGGTATTGGTTAGGAGGTTCCACCTTCGTTTCCCAAATAAACCAGGTCCATCTAGAAAGGGTCCGGTAGCCCCTCATAAAAGGGGGGGTACTGTTAAGGATCTGCCAGGCACAGCTTCTGTATCTACGCCCATAGGTAATCAGCCTGCACCTGCTTCTATGCCTGTGAGACTGATTCCATCTTCCACCACTCAGGATGGCAGGCTTAGGAGTGGGAGAGCCTATCACAGCCTGGCCAGACGGAGCTAGCTCCCGCCCTCTGTCTACTTATACCTGCCTTTCCTGTTCCTCCTTGCTTGTGATGCTTCTTGTTTGGTTTCCTGGCCCTGCTGCAGCTTCTTTGACTATTTGACCCTGCTTCATATTGACCCTGGCTTGCTGACTACTCTCCTGCTCTGCGTTTGGTACCTTGTGCACTCCGGGTTTTGACTCGGCTTGTTCACTACTCTCCTGCTCTGCGTTTGGTACTTCGTACACTCCTGGTTTGACTCGGCTCGTTCACCACTCTTGTTGCTCACGGTGTTGCCGTGGGCAACTGCCCCTTTTCCCTTGCTTCTGTGTACCCTTGTCTGTTTGTCTGTCGTGCAATTATTGAGCGTAGGGACCGTCGCCCAGTTGTACCCCGTCGCCTAGAGCGGGTCGTTGCAAGTAGGCAGGGACTGAGTGGCGGGTAGATTAGGGCTCACTTGTCTGTTTCCTTACCCCCATCATTACAAAGACCTAAGGCACGGGTCAGGCAACAGGGGACTGAAAATCTGAAATTAAAGTATTGTCTGATTTTAAACAACTTTTAAGTAGATTTTGCATTTAAAATATATATATATATATATATATATATATATATATATATATATATATTTTAATATAAGGCTTCTATGTATCCTGCATAAGTAGAAGGTGTTTAGTTCTGTCTAAGCTGATTCCATCAGGTCAGCTATACTGACGGCTCGGCTGAAAGCTGGTCCTCCGTGTCTCTGACATGCAGGATCCAGCTAATAATAATTATATCTAAGTACATGAAAAAAATCTATTTAAAAGTTGTTTAAAATCAGATAAAACAATGATTTATTTAAAAAAACAAATTTCACTCCAAAGGTGTACATAGCCTTTCAAAGCAAATGCATTAACAATTTACTGCCACTCCTTTCCCTCAATGGGAAACTATAACTTCCAGCATGCTTTGACAGCTGTAGACCTCGGGATCTGCTGGGAGTTGTACTTTTTCCCTAGATTGCATTCAACAAGGAACTTTGTAAAGGATCTGCCAGGCACAGCTTCGGGGTTAACTCCCATAGGTAATCAGTCTACACCTGAATCTACGTCTCTGAGACTGACTCCATCTTCCACCACTCAGGATGGCAGGCTTAGGAGTGGGAGAGCCTATCGCAGCCTGGCCAGACGGAGCTAGCTCCCGCCCTCTGTCTATTTATACCTGCCTTTCCTGTTCCTCCTTGCTTGTGATTCTTTCCGTGTGGTTTCCTGGCCCAGCTACAGCTCCTAACTATTTGATCCTGCTCCATACTGACCCTGGCTTACCGACTACTCTCCTGCTCTGCGTTTGGTACCTCGTGCTCTCCTGGTTTGACTTGGCTCGTTCACCACTCTTGTTGCTCACGGTGTTGCCGTGGGCATCTGCCCCTTTCCCTTTGCTTTGTATTCCCTTGTATGTTTGTCTCGTGCACTTACTGAGCGTAGGGACCGCCGCCCAGTTGTACCCCGTCGCCTAGGGCGGGTCGTTGCAAGTAGGCAGGGACAGAGTGGCGGGTAGATTAGGGCTCACTTGTTCGTTTCCCTACCCCCGTCGTTACATAATCACAAGCCCATACCTAGTCTACCCTGGTCCCTGACACCACTATGGACCCCCTTGAGACCCTGGCTCAGCAAATGCAGGGTCTCTCCCTACAGATCCAGGCCCTGGCTCAGAAGGTCAACCAGCCTGATGCTACCTTAGTAGTTCCCCTCACCTCACCTCCTGAACCCTACCTCAAGTTGCCCGACCGGTTCTCAGGGGACCGGAGGGCTTTTCTCTCCTTTCGGGAGAGTTGTAGGCTTTACTTTCGCTTAAAGCCTCATTCCTCAGGTTCTGAGAACCAGCGGGTGGGTATAATTATGTCCCGGCTCCAGGAAGGGCCCCAAGAGTGGGCCTTCTCCTTGTCTCCTGACGCCCCTGAACTTTCCTCCGTTGATCGTTTCTTTTCTGCTCTCGGACTCATTTATGATGAAACTGACAGGACTGCCTTTGCCGAGAGTCAGCTGGTGACCTTACGTCAGGGTAAGAGACCTGTTGAGGAGTATTGTTCTGACTTTAGGAAGTGGTGCGTAGCTTCTCGGTGGAATGACCCTGCCTTAAGGTGCCAGTTTAGGTTGGGTCTGTCGCATGCCCTGAAAGACCTGCTAGTTAGCTACCCCTCTTCTGACTCCCTAGACCAGGTTATGGCTTTAGCGGTACGACTTGACCGGCGTCTCAGGGAACGACAACGTGAACGTTTATGTGTTTTCTCCTCCGACTCCCCCATGATGCCTCCCGAGGTTCCGTTGCTTCGTTCCTACCCGGAAGACTCAGAGGTACCTATGCAACTCGGGGCCTTCGTGTCCCCCCAACAACGTAGAGATTTCCGCAGGAAGAATGGTCTCTGCTTCTACTGTGGGGATGACAAGCATCAAGTGAACAACTGTCCTAAGCATAAGAATGCAGCCGGAGAACTTCCGTGCCTAAGTGATCATCGGGGAGGTCACTTGGGCGCACAGGTATTTCCCGTAAATATGAAACGTAATAAGATCTTGCTTCCCTTTCAGGTCTCTTTTGGTGGTAGGTCTGCTACCGGCAGTGCCTTCGTGGATTCATTGTCCTCTGCCAATATCATGTCTGTGGAATTTGCTATGTCTCTTGCTATGCCTTTGATTGATTTGCCTAAACCTGTCCCGGTAGTGGGTATCGACTCCACTCCTCTTTCTAATGATTATTTTACACAGCATACCCCTGTTTTTGAACTCCTTGTTGGCTCCATGCATTTGGAGCAGTGCTCTGTACTGTTGATGCAGGGATTATCATCCGATTTGGTTTTAGGCCTTCCCTGGTTGCAGTTGCATAATCCCACGTTTGACTGGAATACTGGGGAGCTTACCAAATGGGGTAATGAATGTTTGACGTCATGTTTTTCTGTTAATTCTATTTCTCCCCCTGAGGAGGTGAACACGCTACCTGAGTTTGTTCAGGACTTCGTTGATGTTTTCTCTAAGGAGGCCTCCGAAGTGTTACCTCCTCATAGAGAATACGATTGCGCTATCGAATTGGTACCAGGAGCTAAGCTTCCTAAGGGTAGGACATTTAATCTTTCTTGTCCCGAACGTGAAGCCATGAGAGAGTATATCCAGTCATGCCTGGCCAAGGGTTACATTCGCCCCTCTACTTCTCCGGTAGGTGCTCGCTTCTTGGATTTATTGCTAACTTCTCGGTCATCGCTAAGCCTCTTACGGACCTCACTCGCAAAGGTGCTGATCTCCTCCACTAGCCTCCTGAGGCTGTCCAGGCTTTTGAGGTCCTTAAGAAGTACTTTATCTCGGCCCCAGTGCTGGTTCAGCCCAACCAAATGGAGCCATTTATCGTGGAAGTTGACGCATCCGAAGTGGGAGTGGGGGCTGTCTTGTCCCAGGGTACCAGGTTCCTCACCCATCTCCGCCCCTGTGCCTACTTCTCCAGGAAGTTTTCGCCCACTGAGGGTAACTATGATATTGGAAACCGCGAACTCTTAGCCATTAAATGGGCATTTGAAGAGTGGCGCCACTTCCTGGAGGGGCTAGGCACCAGGTAATGGTCCTTACCGACCACAAGAATCTGGTTTTCCTAGAATCTGCCCAGAGGCTAAACCCGAGACAAGCTCGATGGGCGCTATTTTTTACCAGATTCAACTTTTTGGTTACCTATAAGGCTGGGTCTAAAAATATTAAGGCCGATGCACTGTCGCGTAGCTTCATGGCCAGCCCTCCTTTGGAGGAAGATCCTGCTTGTATTTTGCCTCCCGGTATAATCATTTCTTATATTGATTCTGATTTAGTCTCTGAAATTGCGGCTGATCAAGGTTCAGCTCCCGGGAACCTTCCTGAGGACAAGCTGTTTGTTCATCTGCAATACCGGCTAAGGGTACATAGGGAAAATCATGACTCCGCACTATCTGGTCATCCAGGCATCCTGGGTACCAAACACCTCATTGCCAGAAACTAATGGTGGCCTGGGTTGCCTAAAGACGTTAAGGCCTACGTCGCCGCTTGTGAGGTTTGTGCTAGGTCCTAGACTCCCAGGTCCCGACCAGCGGGCTTACTACGTTCGTTGCCCATTCCCCAGAGACCTTGGACACATATCTCCATGGATTTTATCACCGATTTGCCTCCATCCCAAGGCAAGTCGGTTGTGTGTGGTAGTAGACCGCTTCAGTAAGATGTGCCACTTTGTGCCACTCAAGAAACTACCCAACGCCAAGACGTTAGCTACCTTGTTTGTCAAACACATCCTGCGTCTCCATGGGGTCCCTGTCAATATTGTTTCGGACAGAGGGGTACAATTTGTTTCTTTGTTTTGGAGAGCCTTCTGTAAGAAGTTGGAGATTGATCTGTCCTTCTCCTCGGCCTTCCATCCTGAAACCAATGGCCAAACTGAGAGGACTAATCAATCTCTAGAACAATATTTAAGGTGTTTTATCTCTGACTGTCAATATGATTGGGTCTCATTCATTCCCCTCGCTGAATTTTCCCTTAATAACCGGATCAGTAACTCGTCAGGGGTCTCACCCTTTTTCTGTAATTTTGGGTTTAATCCACGGTTCTCCTTCGTTTCACCTGCTAGTTCCAACAATCCCGAGGTAGAGGTTGTTCATCGGGAACTGTGCACAGTCTGGGCCCAGGTTCAGAAGAACCTAGAGGCGTCCCAGAGTGTACAAAAAACTCAGGCTGATAGAAAACGTTCTGCTAACCCCTTGTTTGTGGTCGGGGATCTGGTGTGGTTATCGTCTAGGAACTTGCGTCTTAAGGTCCCATCCAAGAAGTTTGCTCCCCGGTTTATTGGGCCGTATAAGGTCATTGAAGTCCTCAATCCTGTTACCCCAATCCTGTTACCCCAATCTTTTCGTATACACGACGTGTTTCATGCCTCCCTCCTTAAACGCTGCTCCCCGTCCTTGGCTCCCTTGAGGAAACCTCCTGTTCCCGTTCTCACCCCTGAGGGGGTGGAATTCGAGGTGGCCAAGATTGTGGACAGCAAGATGGTCCAAGGCTCCCTCCAGTACCTGGTCCATTGGAGAGGATACGGGCCTGAGGAGAGGACTTGGGTGCCCGCCCGGGATGTTCACGCTGGGGTATTGGTCACGAAGTTCCATCTTCGTTTCCCCAGTAAACCAGGTCCACTTATAAAGGGTCCGGTGGCCCCTCATAAAAGGGGGGGTACTGTAAAGGATCTGCCAGGCACAGATTCGGGGTTAGCTCCCATAGGTAATCAGTCTACACCTGAATCTACGTCTCTGAGACTGTCTCCATCTTCCACCACTCAGGATGGCAGGCTTAGAAGTGGGAGAGCCTATCGCAGCCTGGCCAGACGGAGCTAGCTCCCGCCCTCTGTCTATTTATACCTGCCTTTCCTGTTCCTCCTTGCTTGTGATTCTTTCCGTGTGGTTTCCTGGCCCAGCTACAGCTCCTAACTATTTGATCCTGCTCCATACTGACCCTGGCTTACCGACTACTCTCCTGCTCTGCGTTTGGTACCTCGTGCTCTCCTGGTTTGACTTGGCTCGTTCACCACTCTTGTTGCTCACGGTGTTGCCGTGGGCAACTGCCCCTTTCCCTTTGCTTTGTATTCCCTTGTATGTTTGTCTCGTGCATTTACTGAGCGTAGGGACCGCCGCCCAGTTGTACCCCGTCGCCTAGGGCGGGTCGTTGCAAGTAGGCAGGGACAGAGTGGCGGGTAGATTAGGGCTCACTTGTTCGTTTCCCTACCCCCGTCGTTACAAACTTCTTACCTTTTTAAAGTGATATTCCCATCTTGTATCTTGTAAGTGATGGCATATTGCTAGGATATGCCATCACTCAAAGGGGTTCTCTACTTTGGACAATCCCAACTTGTTAGAAGGGTTCCTTGACATAAGGTGATCACAAAGTGTCCTGCTGCTCACCTCCCTCCAGCGATCAACTGTAAGCTGTGGGGGCATTTGGCACTAAGTGTTCAATTTCCCTGCAGCGCCATCACATGGGAAATTAAGCATTACACAGTGTCTATTCATATCAATGGGTTGTCTGTATAATGGAGGACAGGACAGGTTCACCAAAGTGAGAGATAATCTTTGTAAGCACTTTTCACTATGGCCAATAGATGAGGATCCTGAACAGAGGACCACCAACTGTTAACTCAGAACTCCCTAAATGCATGTTCACATGTGGCGGAGTTTCTCCGCTGCAAATGTTGGTGCAGATTTGGGGCAATTACGCAACGAATCTGCAGCAACATTTGCATATTTGACAGGTAATTCAGACGTTGCAGAAAACACAGCGGACTTGCCACAGATTTCAGTTTTGCATTGCAAAGGCTGAAATCCACAGTGAAATTCCGCTTCTTCTCCGCAACAGTCAGTGCATGCTGCGGAGGGAAATTTCCGCACCACAGCCTATGGTCCGTAGCAGAGTTTTCCGCAATGTCCGAACTAACTTGCCTAAAAATTTATTGAAACAAATGTAAAAAACGGCCGCTGGAGAATTCCACTGCAATTCCGCCACATGTGACCATGCCCTAATAGGGTGTCTGAAAATGGGTTTTCTAAACTGGACAACGCCTTTAATGATCGGTGAGCATCCAACCACTGACTAATAGAGATTTTTTTTTTACTTCTCAGACATTGAGTTGTTTATAGATTGTTTTCAAAAGATTGTATGCCCGTCAGAGAGTACAAAAAGTGCCAAATTTATTAAGAGAGTTGCGCCTTATAATAATTTAAGCCCAACTCCCACCCACCACCCCCTCCATTTTGACTGCCATAAAATATGCCAATGTTAGTAAATGTGTGCCATTGACTCCATTATTCTATATCACATGTAACCTTATTATTGCTGGTACCTGCCAACAAGGTGGTGAACTGTAGCGCAGTACACTTTGTTACATCATAAGATGACATCAACATTGTGACATCACAGGATTCCATAAAACTAATGCTGCTCTGTGTAACCGGAGCTCACATCAGGAGATGAAGATGAGAAGAGAGGGCAGAATACAGAATACACGTAAGTCCATCACTTTCCTGAAGTCATGACATACAACATACGACATCTACAGAATAAATAATTAGATAGCAATAGAATTTATTATCAATTGCATCAAATCCATTACATGTAGCATGACACAGTAGAATAGAATATATATGTATAGTACAGTAGGGAGAATTTCTGACTATAGTCCCCCCCCCCCCCCTCTACTCACTCATTGAATAAATTGCTGTATGTGGTTACGTGGTATATAATACACATTCTAATATTATAGCCTCTGTATGATCAGGACATAGATAAAGTATATTATACAGTGTGTATGAAAACTAGTGCAGACAAACAGTGGTGTTGCCCATAGCAACCAATCATAATCCAGGATTTTATATTATAGGTTGCTATGGGCAACACACACTTTTTTCATCCTCACTTGTTATTAGGGAGATTTACCAGAAGTAGTGCAATGGAAAAGTGGACATGTGACCTACAGGAACCAATCAAGTTGCTGATTTAAAATGACAAAAGGCCACTGAAAAATAAAAGCTGATTGGCTGAGATGACAGACCCACCACTTTTCTCTGGCTTTACATTCTCCACAGCAGTGAATATGTACATTTCATTATCATACTTATTAATAATATTATTATTATTATTATTATTATTATTACATATCGGGCATAGTATAGACACAAAGGGGGACGAGTTAACCACATCAACCAATCAGAGTTCAGCTTTCAGGTTCTACATTGCACTGGAGAAATAAGACATGGAATCTGATTGGTTGCTATGGGTAACACAGCCATTATGTGTCAGACAATTCTAATGTGGCTGTGACATCACAATATGTCGGGGGGGGGGGTCTTATCATGCAGTGTAAAGCTGGGCTGTGTTGTTTACAGGTCACCTCAGGAGATGACAGGAAAGCCTTGGATCATCACATTTTCATATTTGGAGAAGAAGCCAAACCAGAATACATAAAGCACAACAGCTCTGTCCATGGAACGCAGCCGCCCGTGTGCAATGAGCAGGAGCTCACAGTTTATCAACATTAGGTAGAATTAACACCACACATGGAAAAAATATTACAACTGCACAATAAATGTAACATAAATATTGTAAGATAATATTAAACATGATATAACACAAATAATAATACAATTTCATGTACAATAATACCAAGTATTAACCTGTAATAATATTCACAATAACGCGGCACAATAGTATGGTAAAACATACAATAATATATACAGTAATACCATACAATATATACATTAATACCAAACAATAATATATAAAGTAATAGCATACGATAATATATACAGTAATACTAAACAATAATATATAGTAATACCACACAATAATATATACAGTAATACCATACGCTTTATACATTAATACCAAACAATAATATATACAGTAATACTAAACAATAATATATAGTAATACCTTACAATATATACATTAATACTAAACAATAATATATAGTAAGACCACACAATAATATATACAGTAATACCTTACAATATATACATTAATACTAAACCATAGTATATATTAATACCATACAATAATTTATACAGTAAGACCATACAATACTATATATACAGTGATACCAAACAATATATACATTAATACTAAACAATAATATGTACAGTAATATTAAATAATAATATATACAGTAATACCACACAATAATATATACATTAATACCATAAAATAGTATATACAGTAATACTATAAAATAATATACACAGTAATACCATACAATAATATATACAGTAATACCAAACAATAGTACATAGTAATACCACACAATAATATATACAGTAATACTATAAAATAATATACACAGTAATACCACACAATAATATATACATTAATACCATAAAATAATATATACAGTAATACCATACAATAATATACACAGTAATACCATACAATAATAAATACATTAATACCAAACAATAGTATATTTGGCAATACCACAAAACAATATTAACAATGATATGAAAATAATACTCATATTCTTCCATAATATCACACCATGCATTAAAGGGGTTTTCCCATGAGAGACATTTATGACATATCCACTGTATATGTCATAAATGTCAGATAGATGCCTCTGGGACCCGCACCTATCTCCAGAACAGGGCCCCCTAAACACCGTTCAGTCGCTCTGTGTTGCAGCTGATTGAGGTGAATTCCGACCATGAAAAAGCTTATATGGTCATGAGTTACGTAAACAGCGTAGCTCGCTGAGCTACGCTGCTTCTGTAAGTCCCATAGAACTGAATGGTAGTTATGGAATGATAACGCTTCAAAGTTACACTCCCATAGTTAAGCTCCGGTAGTTACGGTCCTGATTACGGGATTTGTTCTGCTTCAAATATTGCATTTTTTTGATTATTTCTAAACCACGGAAGCGAGCACTTGGACTATGTATCCAGATCCTCCCAATACTTTGGGTCTGATTCCCGTGTTGATATTGTACCAGTACTACAAGGTATGTCAAACACCTTTGGTTATAGCAATGAAGATGCTTTAAGGATCGTACAAGGTGCAACCTATGATTCTGCCTTTTTAAGTACTCCGTCAATTGAAGCCTTGAAAAGGCAGTATGAGAGTGAGTCAAAGCGAAAAATCTCATTGGATTTGCATTTATCCACTCTATTGGAGTACTACAAGGCACAGCGGATACCAAGGGAACTAAGATCACATCTATGCCATTTTTTTACTG
Source organism: Rhinoderma darwinii (assembly GCF_050947455.1). NCBI lineage: Eukaryota > Metazoa > Chordata > Amphibia > Anura > Rhinodermatidae > Rhinoderma > Rhinoderma darwinii. Next base: position 78,446,820 of record NC_134690.1, read on the forward strand.
GATGTTTGACCAATAAAATAACTTATTGATTGAAACTTAAGAGACGTGTGCTGCTGTTCACCACGCTTTTTCTGAAGATTACATTACGTCAGACTGGGTTTGTCTGATCCTACAGCGTGACACCGCTCCTGATAACGGGATTTGTGCTGCTTCAAATATTGAATTTTTTGGAATATCCTGCGGATATGTCATAAATGTCTCTCATGGGAAAACCCTTTTAATACAAGCTACACAATAATACAAAACAAATACTTAATGATATAAGCGCTAATGCAGCAAAAGTTTCCGTCGGAGGTATAAGTCGGGAGTATTTCCCGACATATTCTCTACCTCTGCCAGATACCAATGCATACAATTGTGAAGGCATACAGTGGCATTCCTAGCCCATAGGCTCCCATGTTAAAAAATTAAGATCGTGGGGTACAACTTTTTTTTACTGAATACCTCTGTATGGAACAGAACAGCAGATTGTCCTATTCCATACAACAGAAAAAAAGGTATACCGACATATACCAGTGCGATCGAGGCAAAATGGACACTCTGATGGATATGCCTATTGATATGCTTGACAAATATGCCAGAAGCTTTGCCAGCAGCCTGATACAACTAATAACACTTAAAAACACAAATACCTCATGAAATAAAGACAATAAAACCCTCACAATAATAAATTATCTCATAATATTGTGAACACTAAGAACTTGCATTAATATACACTGTAATACCTCAAAATACAATAATTCTATAAAAATATTTCATAATTTCATGAACACTACTAGCCGAGGTTAATATAATCATTAATATTGCACAAAATAAGAACATTAAGGCTATGTTCACACAGCCTTTTTTGTCTGGCAGAAAAATATCTGCCTCAAAATTTTAAAACGGTTGTCCTCTATCGGACAACTGATGACCTATCCGCCGAATAGGTCATTAGTATATGATCTATGGGGGTACAACACTCGGATCCCGCACCCATCAGCCGCTCCGGCTGCCGGAGGCAGATGGCTCCAAGCATGGAATAGCGGCCGAGCTGCAGTACTGCAGCTTTGCTCCTATTTAAGTGAATAGAAGCAGAGCTGCAGTTCTGCAGCACGTCCGCTATGCAATGTACGGAGCCAACTGCTGTATGGAGCATACATTGCATGCTTTGCAATGACATCCAGAGCCCGCAGGCAAGCCGGAAAAGCTGATCGGTGCGGGGTCCAGGTGTCGGACCCCCACATATCATATACTGATGACCTAACTGGTGGATAGGTCATCTGTTGTCCGGTACTGGACAACGCCTTTAAGCTTTTTTTCCGTAGATCGTAGAAACCGGGGTAAAAAGCCACGGAAAAACATGAGAGGTCAGAGGTGGAAACCGCTCAATTAAAGAGCATGCAGCTTTTCTCTTCTGCGAGCGGCCAAGAGCCGCACGGGGAAAACGCCTCTGCTTCACATTGAAATCATTGGGGGCAATTTGTGGCGTTTCTCAGAAATTTTGTTTGCCTCTGCCACAGGAACATGCAGTTAGGCATCTTTTAGGTCCACTGTGACAATGCACATTCTACAAGGAACACTACAGAATGGATGGTCTCGCTCTGAAACATACCTTGGATTGGATTGGAAAATACACTCCTGTGCCAAGCTCTGTTTGCAAAGGGACTAAAGTTAAAGCAAACTTGTCTCTGGACCAGATGGCGAAGTCTATAGAGTAGACGTGTTGTATTATATCTAGCACCTACTTAGCCAAGATTTGAGCTTGCCACTGATGGAAGTTGAACTCAGCCTGTACCTTGACCATCCGTGCCTGCTGCCTGCCCATACCTTTTGCCTTGTTACCCATGATGAACTATTGTCGCCTGCACTGACCATTAGCTACGTGACTCGTTTTGTACCTTGCAGTCTGACTTTCCCCTATACCTGACCCCGTTATCTGTCTCTATACCTGTTACGTTGGCCGTCACCAAAGGAGACTACTCTGGGGGTAACAACCTGGGGATCCTCTGCAGCGAAGTCCAGATACCTGTATAGGAGTTAAAGGCTGAAGACCAGGGATTACCTTAGACTTTGCTCCCCGGTATAGCCCCAAGTCAAATCCATTGGTGACAAGGTGCGTTAACACCACCCTCTGCTGACCCTATGGCAGATACTCCCTCGAGCTCCTGCGACAGCCAACTCAAAAGGGGGCAATAACCACTTTAGCCTGAGCTGCCCAAGAAGAAAAAGAGCGCTTAAAAGCCAGGTTCCTATTTCCAATTCAGAGCGTTCTTCAAACTGGCGCCATCTTCCAAAGGGACCACGGTGCTTTTAGAGAGCTTAGCTATGGCTACATCCACTTTAGGCAGGGAGCTCTACTCCTCCAGCTGATCTAGTTGTAGTAGATATAGGAGTTTAAACCGCCTGTAAATAAACTGTGTTTTTCAGGAGTCTTCCATTCTGAGACCATGCTCTGTTTAGAGGCATGTTCCACCTTCAATGTTTTAGGCCTGTCTCAGGATTCCCAGTCATCATAGGACAGAGAAGGATATTTATCCTCTAACTTGCCCGCTTTGATAAGAGTATGGATTTTATCCACCAGGAAAAGAGAGGCATTAGAGTCGTCGTTCTTATTTGAAGAAGAGAAGACTTCATCCACCATCCCAAGGTCATGCCATGCACCGTGGACATCACTGAGCTGCTCCTCCTTCTGCTATGCCTACTAGACTTAGACCACTGGACGGAGGCAGACGTTTGGGCCAAAACATCTTTTCTCAAGCTAGCAGAGAGGAGGCAATAAACAACCGTAGAGAGCAATACTACTTCAAATATAAAGTTCTTACTCTTCCATGGGTGATTAAACGAAATCTTTAACACAGTCCATGACTTCCTAGGGTGCGGACGAGGAATGACCTGACTCCCATCTGAGACAGTGCATGCAAAGCCTGACCTCATAGCTTTCAGGCAGGGTCACATCACATTTATGACAGCAGAAATGTTTTCTTTTAGAAGAGCTGAGACATCTGAGGACAGAAAACAACAATGGGGATTGCAGTGCCTGCCTAGTAAGATGCAGACGGCATCATGCCAGTATACCCTGTAAGAAATAACAGCAGCTACATGCTCAGCATCCAACATACGAGCAAGAGCGTACAATGAGAGGCTAGTTTCCATATAAAGCAGAGGCCCAGCCTCCCCTGGGCTTGTCCCTGGTCTGACAGCGACCTATATAAAATATGGCTGAAGTATGCCACATAATGAAAACCAAAGCGAATATAATATGTAGAGTTGCCAGAGCAATTACCCTGCAGCGGTGCGACCTGCACGCTGGATAGAGGAGGAACCCTGAAGCAGAAACTGGAGAACCGGACTCTGAACAGCAACACTGCCCACCAAAAATGGTGCCTGAAGAGTCAGGACGCCAATGAGGCAGAGCGCAACCAGCACATGCGCCAGAAAAACCGAGCGCAAGCTGGGCGACGCTTCCTCCGATCAGAGCGAGAAATAAGGCAAATAAAAAAGAAACACAGTAACTGGCAGCAGGGAAATGTAATCCCATATGTGCTGCAGAGGGGACGTTCAGGAAATAAACACTAATTCCTCTCAACATTATAAACTCTAATAACTCACTATAATATAAACACTGTTACCTCAATATAATCGAATCACTAATACCTCAATATAATATAATCACTAATACCTCACTATAATATATTCACTAATACCTCACTATAATATAATCACTAATACCTCAATATAATATAATCACTAATACCTCACTATAATATAATCACTAATACCTCAATATAATATAATCACTAATACCTCACTATAATATAATCACTAATACCTCACTATAATATAAACACTAATACCTCAATATAATATAATCACTAATACCTCACTATAATATAATCACTAATACCTCAATATAATATAATCACTAATACCTCACTATAATATAATCACTAATACCTCACTATAATATAAACACTAATACCTCACTATAATATAATCACTAATACCTCAATATAATATAATCACTAATAACTCACTATAATATAATCACTAATACCTCAATATAATATAATGACTAATACCTCAATATAATATAATCACTAATACCTCACTATAATATAATCACTAATACCTCACTATAATATAAACACTAGTACCTCACTATAATATAATCACTAATACCTCACTATAATATAATCACTAATACCTCACTATAATATAATCACTAATACCTCAATATAATATAATCACTAATACCTCACTATAATATAATCACTAATACCTCAATATAATATAATCACTAATACCTCAATATAATATAATCACTAATACCTCACTATAATATAATCACTAATACCTCACTATAATATAATCACTAATACCTCACTATAATATAATCACTAATACCTCACTATAATATAATCACTAATACCTCACTATAATATAATCACTAATACCTCAATATAATATAATCACTAATACCTCACTATAATATAATCACTATTACCTCACTATAATATTTTTTTTTGTATAATATAATTTTTTATTGCTGTCGAATTATATAAAATGTTACAATAACTTTATATTAAACAAAATATTATGTAGTACAGACACTATCCCAAAGTCAATGCTGGAAAATCAACAATCTCCCCCTAAAACCCTGGAAAATATCACGTGGGGAGGGGAGAGAGAGACATTGAAAGAAAAAGAAAAAAGAGGAACAAACAAACAAAAAACAAAATGAAAAAACATGGCTCCTCAAACAGCTACTAACACATTTTGAACCAGCCCTAAGGTCTTTTTCTGTTTGGGGGATAGTTCCACTATTAATCTGTTCCAGATCTTATAAAAAAAAATTCCCCTTCCTCTTAAGGCCACGGCCAGACGTGGCGGAATTGCTGTGGAATTCCGCTTTGGAGAGTCCGCAGTGAAATTCTCCAGCGGCCGTTTTTTACAGTTGTTTCAATACATTTTTAGGCAAGTTATTTCAGACGTTGCGGAAAACTCCGCTGCGAACCATAGGCTGCGGTGCGGAATTTTCCCTCCGCCGCATGCACTGACTGTTGCGGAGAAGAAGCGGAATTTCACTGCTTATTTCAGCCATTTTAATGCAAAAACTGAAATCTCTGGCAAGTCCGCTGTGTTTTCTGCAACGTCTGAATTACCTGTCAAATATGCAAATGTTGGTGCAGATTTGTTGGGTAAATGCCCCAAATCTGCACCAACATTTGCAGCGGAAAAACTCTGCCACGTCTGGCCGTGCCCTAATACCTAACTTTAATATAAACACAAATTTATCAATATCATATTCAAACTCATATCTCTCAAGAATATTAAGCTTTGACATCTCTCTATAATACAAATAATTAGGCCCAGTTCACACAGCATTTTTTGGTGCTGATTTTGACTGGGAAACCGTGGTTTAGCGGTTTTTGTTTGCTTGCGGAAAAAAAACATCAGGCACTATATTAGAGCTGATTTTGCTGCTAAACTTCAATTGAAATCAATGGGAGGGGGAAAAGAAAGACGCCGCTAGTTTGGAGAGGTTTTTGACCAAATACCACTACGGTTATTGTAGTTGCAAAATAAAATAAAAAACCGTGCATTTTAAAATTCAAAAGAAAAGTTTGAGGCAGATTATTTTCTGCCTGTCAACTCAACTCTGTGTGAACTAGGCCTCATGCTTCACAATAATATAAACGCTAATACCTCCCCAAAACCACTGTAAATGAGGTATGCAGAGCACAGGTACACAGGACAGAACATTCCCAGCTACTCACTGCCCGAGTAACTAGCATAGGATGGTACAGAACAGACGATCAGTAAGGGCACATTCAGACGTGGCGGAATTGCTGTTGAATTCCGCTGTGGACAGTCCGCAGTGGAATTCTGCAGCAGCCGTTTCTTACATTTGTTTCTATACATTTTTAGTAAACTTAGTTTAGACGATGCGGAAAATAACAGTGCGGAATGTAGGCTGCGGTGCAGAATTTTCCCTCCGCAGCATGCTCATTATGTTGCGGAGAAGCAGCGGAATTTCACTGCGGATTTCAGCCTTTGCAATGCAAAAACTGAAATCTGTGGCAAGTCCGCTGTGATATCTGCAACGTCTGAATTACCTGTCAAATATGCAAATGTTGGAGTAAATTTGTTGCGTAATTGCACCGAATCTGCGCCAACATTTGCAGAGGAAAAATTCTGCCACGTCTGAACATGGCCTAACACACATCTAGTACTAGGATTAGCGGCTTTGATCCAGGGTTTTTAACTGATCGCCATTTTCTGGGGTCAAGAAGGAATTTTTCCCCTGTGATACTAATTGGCTACATTTGTCCAGGGTTTTTGCCTTCTTCTGGATCAACAGGTTTAGGTATAGGGTTGTCATTCACATTAATAAAATATACAAATAAAATAGATCAAATAAATATTTTTAAATATTACAATTCTCTTGTGTCTTTATTTCTCAGCATGTGGTGGAGTTCAATATCCTTTTAGGCTAAGTCCAGACATTTGTTACATGCGGATTTTGCAGCGGATTTGTCGTGGTTTTAATTTTTCGCATTGCAAAGGGTGAAATCTGTGGTGAAAATCCACTGCAACAGAATATACATGGTGCAGACTCTAAAATCAGAAGTGTGCACTGATTTTCACACAGAATTTATTCGACTACATGTGGATGGGGTTTTGAAAACCTCCATGTATTGTACTGTAAAGTTCCATGGATTAGGGGTGCGAAATCTGTATCGCAAATCCACAGCAATTATGCCACATCTGAAAATTCTAATCATGTTTATTTCTATCTGCCTCTGGAACATTGATCAGGGGATTAACTCTATGAGGTCCATATACCCTAATAGGATATTACCCAATATGGAAAGTTGTTGTGATGAGATACCATTTTAATGGGAAAATCCAGGTGCCAGGTATGTTTCCTCTTCCACGCCCTTTCAGCAATTATTGAGCTTAATCCCCACTCTCTCGATTGCCAGCACAGGTAATGGGACAAAGTAACACTGGACCCTCCTCTCTCCCAGGGTCTCACAGCAGCAGCATGGTCTATGGTGTGTACAGTGCATATTCATTAACCCCTTAACCCACCATGACGCAACTGTACGTCATGGTTTGCACTGTCGTAAGGCACCATGAGGTACGGTTACGTCATGGATTTATTCTGTCGCCATGTCAACAGTGATATAAGCTGTCACAGACAGCCAATAGTCACTATGATGAGGTGGGGGACAAATCCTGGTGCGGCGCTGCCAGTGATCGCTGTGATTGGTCATTAGTGACTGACCAATCACAGCATTGCCAATTTGTTAGCGGATCGACTGTTGGCAAAAGGAGGCCTAACAATGGCCTTCTGTTTGCCAAGTATGGAGGACTGTTAGGCTCCGCCCAGAGGCCAGAAACTGAGCCTGCGCCATCAGCCGCGGGTGTCAACTGTATTTTACAGCTGACACCCTGCTGTAACGGCAGGGAACAGAGCTAGCTGCGATCCCTGTCGTTAACCCCTTAGATGCCGTGATCAAAAGTGATCGCGGCATCTTAGTGGTTTCTAGCCAATCGACATGGCCACGATGTGATCGCGTGGGTGCCGATTTATTGTTATGGTGGCCTACAGGTCTGCTATGTATGAAAGCTCATTAGGCCCCGCACAGAGGAGGAGCCTAAGCCTGCTGTCAGTGAATAACTGACAGCTCTAATGCATTGAACTACGTGGGTAGTGCAATTTATTAGAGTAAAGATGAGAGGTGCAGGCCTCTAAGTCCCCTAGTTGGACAAAAAAAGTTCAAAAAAAGTTATAAAAATGTTGTACAAAAGTCTAAAAATAAAAGTTATAGCCTTTTTCCTATAATAAGTAATTTATTATAGGAAATAAATGAAAACGTTACAAAAAGTAACATATTTGGTATCCCCGTGTCCGTAATGACCCAAACTATAAAACTATAATGTTATTTATCCCGCAGTGAACACCACAAAAATAAAAATAAAAAACAATGCCAGAATCACTATTTTTTGGTCACCCCCCCCCCCCCCAAAAACCTAAAAAGTGATAAAATGTTGCATGTGGGGGGTGGGGCTACGGCGCACCGTGATGGCAGCTTAATCTCGGAGCTCCTCACTTCATCTCTGGAAACTACAGCTTCTAAGGCAATATAGCTAGACGACATGGTGAGAACTTCAAGGGATAAGGGCAGAGATTCACCCGGTCCTGCACAAAGCAAGGAAAAAATCAGTCCGAAATGGACAAATTCCTCAGGAAGAAACTTTCCTCTCCTGCGGGCCGGGACAAAATGGCGCCGGCACAACTTGCATGAAGACGCTGGAGACGACGACTCTGAGGGGGATAGCTCTACGGCTTATTCGGATTCTGCAAGGGGCAGAGACATGCTGTCGCGTTCCTACTTTAAAAAGGTACTGACACAAGCAATCTCCCCAATAATGAAGGAGCTGGCGGATATAAAAGGAGATATTAAGCAGATTGGGCAAAGAGTGGATTCGTTGGAGGAAATACAAACCTCCATTCTACGCCACAGTACGGCTGTTTGTACCATGCTTGTTTCACATCAGAATCATATAAATAACGCACATCTGATGATTGAAGATCAAGAAAATCGTAGTCGCCGTCGGAACATTAGAGTACGGGGTCTCTCCGAATCAGTACCCGGTGACGCTTTGCCCCAAGTGATTAATCAGATTTTTGCTGATCTTGTCGGTCAAGAGAGGGCTGACAAAATGGTGGTGGAGCGAGTTCATAGGACGCTAAGACCGAAACCTGCTTTAACCCCTTCCCGCTACTGGACGTACTATTAGGTCATGGTAGCTGTATCGTTCGCACTCCATGACCTAATAGTACGTCACGGGAGTAACGGCCGTTTCGGCCATCCTCCCGACACATACAGGAGCCGTGACCGCTGTGTCCCCGCTGATTAACCCCTTAAAAGCCGCGTTCAATAGAGATCGCGGCTTTTTAGGGGTTAAGCTTCCATCGCCGGCCTGCTACACGATAGCGGCCGGCGATGGTGACTATGGCAACTGGACACCAAACAATGGCGTCCGCCTATGCCATAGACAGAAAGCCTACAGGACCCACTATGCTTGCTGTCAGTTAGTAGCTGACAACTCTAATACACTGCACTACGCATGTAGTGCAGTGTATTAGAATAGCGATCAGGGCCTCCTGCCCTCAAGTCCCCTAGTGGGACAAAGTAATAAACTAAAAAAAAAGTTAAAAAAAGATGTGTAAAAATAAGAAAATAAAAGTTTTAAAAGTAATAAAAGTACAAATCCCCCTTTTTCCCCTATCAGTCCTTTATTATTAAAAATAGATATATAAACAATAAAACTATACATAATTGGTATCGCCGCGTCCGTAACGGCCTGAATTACAAAATTATTTCATTATTTATCCCGCACGGTGAACGCCGTATAAGAAAATAATAATAAACCGTACCAGAATCACAATTGTTTGGTCACTTCACCTCCCAAAAAATGGAATAAAAAGAGATCAAAAAGTCGCGTGTACCTAAAAATGGTTCTGATTGAAACGCAAAAAATAAGTCCTCGCACGGCTTTATTGATGGGAAAATAAAAAAGTTCTGGCTCTTAGAATAAGGTAACACAAAAAGTTAATGATTTTTTACAAAACGTATTTTATTGTGCAAACACCATAAGACATAAAAAAATTATAAACATATGGTATCGCCGTAATCGTATCGCCCCGCAGAATAAAGTGAATATGTCATTTATAGCGCACGGTGAACGCTGTAAAAAAAATAGAATAAAAAAACAATAGCAGAATTGCTGTTTTTTAGTCACCACGCCACCTAAAAATAGAATAAAAACTGATCAAAAAGCCGCATGCACTCCAAGAAAACTACAATGAATTCCTCAAGGGCTCTAGTTTCCAAAATGGGGTCACTTTTGGGGGTTTCTGCTGTTTTGGCACCACAAGACCTCTTCAAACCGGACATGGTGCCTAATAAAATAGAGGCCTCAAAATCCACTAGGTGCTCCTTTGCTTTGAAGGCCGCTGCTTCAGTCCATTACCGCACTAGGGCCATATGCGGGATATTTCTCTAAACTGCAGAATCTGGGCAATAAATATTGAGTTGCGTTTCTCTGGTAAAACCTTTTGTGTTATAGAAAAAAATGGTATAAAAAGGATTTTCTGACAAAAATAAATATGTAAATTTCACCTCTACTTTGCTCTAAATACCTGTGAAACACCTAAAGAGTTCATAAACTTTCTAAATGCAGTTGTGAATACTTTAAGGGGTCTAATTTCTAAAATGGGGTGTTTGATGGGGGTGTCTAATATATAGGCCCCTCAAAGCAACTTCAGAACTGAACTGGAACCTAAAAAAAATATAAAAAATGAGGCAATACTTCGCTTCTCCTAATGAGCAGCGCCCACTCCGAGATGACCCCAGTTTTGACCGTTTGTATAAACGGAGACCCCTATTAGACCGTTTCAGTGCCCGGTTTTCCCAAGCATACACCCCCGAGAATTGTATTTGTATTGATGAGTCCTGGGTACATTTTAAAGGGAGGCTTCAATTCCGCCAGTACCTGCCGGGTAGGAGGGCAAGGTATGGTGTGAAGATGTATAAGCTGTGCGAGAGTGCATCAGGGTATACCTACAAATTTAGGATATATGAAGGGAAGGACACCAGTGCTCAGCCCCCAGAATGCCCCCCCCCCCCTTACTGGGAGTTATTGCAAAAATTGTGTGGGATTTGGTGCAACCACTGCTGGACCAGGGTTACCAACTCTACCTGGATCATTTTTATACCAGCGTCCCACTCTTCAAGTGCCTCGCTTCCAGAAGTCCTGCAGCATGCGGCACTGCTAGAAGAAATCTGAGAGGCCTCCCTAAGACTCTGCTTGGGCAAACAAGAAGGGGTGAGAGCAGGGCACAATCTAGCAGCAACATATTGTGTGTCAAGTACAAGGACAAGAGAGATGCCACACCAGTACCCATGTACCTGTACGAGGTACCAGTACAGAGACCCCCAAACCAGACTGCATCCTGGACTACAATAGGTACATGGGAAGGGTGGACTTGTCAGATCAAGTCCTGAAGCCCTACAGCACCATGCGGTGTGGTATAAGAAGCTGGCCGTGCACATCATACAGATGGCATTGTAGAATGCATATGTGCTACGTCGATGTGCAGGCCAGAGGGGAACTTTCCTGGAATTTCAAGAGGTGGTTATCAAGAAACTAATTTTTAGGGACCAAGAAGGGGGGCACCCAGTACTTCTGGATGCGGGGCCACACTCATCGTACCAGGGCAACACTTTCCAGGAGAAGTTCCCCAAACTGGCAAGAAAGGAAAAAGTCAAAAGAGGTACAAAGTCTGCTATAAGAGGGGGATAAGGGAGGACACAATATATCAATGTGAGATGTGTCCCGAAAAACTAAGGCTCCGTGTAATGGCAGGAAGGAGGTGAAGGGAAAGTGAGCCCTAATCTACCCACCGCCCTGTCCCTGCCTACTTGCAACGACCCGCCCTAGGTGACGGGGTACAACTGGGCGGCGGTCCCTACGCTGTCTAAGTGCACGGGAGAACAAACAGGGAACACGCAATTGAAGGGGCAGTAGCCCACGGAACGCCGCGAGGAAACGGAGCGGCGAATGAGTAGTCAGGACCAGGATGAAGTGGAGTATACCAACGAGCACGGAGAAGGAAGCAAGCCAGGGGCAAAGCGAAGCAGGTTAAGTGGAACTGCAGCAAGGCAGAAGCAAGGCAGAAGCAGGCTGGAGCAAGCAGCAGTGGGGCCAGGAATCCAGAAGAATTACAAGCACTGAGGAAGAGAACACGGCAGGTAATAAAGGACAGGGGGCGGAGCTAACTCCGACTGACCAGGCCACGATAGGCTCTCCCACTCCTGAGCCTGCCACCCTGATTGGTGGGAGACGGTGTCAGTCTAACAGGTCTGGCCTCAGGTGTGGATTGATTAATCCCAGGAGTATACCTAGACGTAGTACCTGGCAGATCCCTAACAGTACTCCCCCTTTTATGAGGGGCCACCGGACCCTTACTAAGAGGACCCGGTTTAGTAGGGAAGAGAAGGTGGAACCTCCTGATTAATACCCCAGCGTGAACATCACGGGCAGGTACCCAAGTCCTCTCCTCCGGCCCGTATCCTCTCCAATGGACCAGGTACTGGAGGGAGCCCTGGACCATCCTACTGTCCATAATCTTGGCCACCTCGAATTCCACCCCCTCAGGGGTGAGAACGGGAACAGGAGGTTTCCTCGAGGGGAACCAGGACGGGGAGCAGCGTTTAAGGAGGGAGGTGTGGAAGACGTCATGTATGCGAAAGGATGGGGGCAGCTCCAGACGGAAGGATACAGGGTTGAGGACTTCAATGATCTTATAAGGTCCAATAAATCGGGGAGCAAACTTCCTGGACGGGACCTTAAGGCGCAAGTTCCTGGACGACAACCAGACCAAATCCCGACGACAATCCGGGGGTTAGCAGAACGTCTACTATCAGCCTGAATCTTTTGTGCGCTCTGGGACGCCTCTAGGTTCTTCTGAACCTGGGCCCAGACAGTGCACAGTTCCCGATGAACATCCTCTACCTCAGGATTATTGGAACAACCAGGGGAAACGGAGGAGAACCTTGGGTTAAACCCAAAATTACAGAAAAACGGGGAGACCCCTGACGAGTTACTGACCCGGTTATTCAGGGAAAATTCAGCAAGGGGAAGGAATGAGACCCAATCGAATTGACAGTCAGAGATGAAACACCTTAAATATTGTTCCAGGGATTGGTTAGTCCTTTCCGTTTGGCCATTAGTATCGGGATGGAAGGCGGAGGAGAAGGACAGATCAATCTCCAACTTTTTACAAAAAGCTCTCCAAAATAAGGAAACAAATTGTACCCCTCTGTCAGAAACGATATTGACTGGGGCCCCATGGAGATGCAGGATGTGTTTCACAAACAAAGAAGCTAACGTCTTGGCGTTAGGTAGCTTCTTAAGGGGCACAAAGTGGCACATCTTGCTGAAGCCGTCTACTACCACCCACACCACCGACTTGCCCTGAGATGGGGGCAAATCGGTGATAAAATCCATTGAGATATGGGTCCAAGGTCTCTGGGGAATGGGCAAGGAACGTAGTAGGCCCGCAGGTCGGGACCTAGGGGTTTTGGACCTAGCGCAAACCTCACAAGCGGCGACGTAAGCCCTAACATCTTTAGGCAACCCAGGCCACCAATAGTTTCTGGTAATGAGGTGTTTGGTGCCCAAGATGCCAGGATGACCAGATAGAGTGGAGTCATGGTTTTCCCTGAGTACCCTTAGCCGGTATTGCAGGGGAACAAACAGTTTGTCCCCAGGGACGTTCCCGGGAGCTGAACCCTGATCAGCCGCGATATCAGAAGCTAAATCAGAATCCGTGGCAGAAACTATTATACCAGGGGGTAAAATACAAGCAGGATCCTTCTCGGAAGGAGGATTGGTCATGAAACTACGTGACAGAGCATCAGCCTTAATATTCTTGGACCCAGCCCTATAGGTAACCAAGAAATTAAATCTGGTAAAGAATAGTGCCCACCGAGCTTGTCTAGGATTAAGCCTCCGGGCCGATTCTAGGAAAACCAGATTCTTGTGATCCGTAAGGACCGTTACCTGGTGTCTGGCCCCCTCCAGGAAGTGCCGCCACTCTTCAAAAGCCCATTTAATGGCTAGAAGATCGCGGTTGCCAATATCATAGTTACTCTCCGTGGGCGAAAACTTCCTAGAGAAGTAAGCACAGGGGCGGAGATGGGTGAGGGAGCTGGTACCCTGGGACAAGACGGCCCCCACTCCCACCTCGGATGCGTCAACCTCCACAATAAATGGCTCCTCTTGGTTGGGCTGAATCAGCACGGGGGCCGAGATAAAGCACTTCTTGAGGGTCTCAAAGGCCTGGACGGCCTCAGGGGGCCAATGGAGGACATCAGCACCCTTGCGAGTAAGGTCCGTAAGAGGCTTAGCGACGACCGAGAAGTTGGCAATAAATCTCCTGTAATAGTTGGCGAACCCTAAAAAACACTGTAACGCCTTAAGGGAGGCAGGTTGGACCCATTCCGCCACAGCCTGAACCTTGGCAGGGTCCATGCGGAATTCATGAGGAGTGAGGATTTGCCCTAAAAATTGTATCTCCTGTACCCCAAAGACACATTTTTCAGTCTTAGCAAACAGATTATTCTCCCGAAGGACCTGGAGCACCTTCCTGACATGCTCCACGTGGGAGGACCAGTCCTTGGAAAACACCAGTATGTCATCAAGGTACACAACAAGAAAATTACCCAGGTAATCTCTCAGGATTTCATTAATAAAATTCTGGAAGACAGCAGAGGCATTACACAACCCAAAGGGCATGCATGACCAGGTATTCGAAATGACCCTCGGGTGTGTTGAACGCAGTTTTCCACTCATCCCCCTCTTTGATGCGGATAAGGTTATATGCCCCCCGTAGATCGAACTTAGAAAACCATTGGGCTCCCTGAACCTGATTAAAAAGATCCGGAATCAAAGGAAGTGGGTACTGGTTCCTTACGGTGACCTTATTCAGGTTACGATAATCAATGCACGGCCTAAGACCACCATCCTTCTTCCCCACGAAGAAGAAGCCAGCACCTACAGGAGAAGTCGAGGGGCGAATGAAACCCTTGGCCAGGCATTCTTGGATATACACCCTCATAGCTTCACGTTCAGGACATGAAAGATTAAATATCCTACCCTTAGGAAGCTTGGCACCAGGCACCAAATCGATGGCGCAATCGTAATCTCTATGGGGGGGCAACACCTCGGAGGCCTCCTTAGAAAACACATCGGCGAAGTCCTGAACAAACTCAGGAAGCGTGTTTACCTCCTCCCGGGGAGAAATAGAGTTAACAGAAAGACATGACATAAGACATTCACTACCCCATTTGGTGAGATCCCCAGTATTCCAATCAAACGTGGGATTATGCAACTGCAACCAGGGAAGACCTAATACCAGATCAGACGATAATCCCTGCATCACCAGTACAGAGCACTGCTCCAAATGCATGGAGCCAACCAGGAGTTCAAAAACAGGAGTATGCTGAGTAAAATAACCATTAGCAAGGGGAGTTGAGTCGATACCCACTACCGGGACAGGATAAGGCAAATCAATAAAAGGCATCTTTAGAGACATAGCAAATTCCACAGACATAATATTAGCAGATGAGCCAGAATCCACGAAAGCACTGCCCGTGGCAGACCGGCCAGCAAACGAGACCTGAAAGGGAAGCAAAATTTTATTGCGTTTCACATTAACGGGAAATACCTGTGCGCCCAAGTGACCTCCCCGATGATCACTTAGGCGCGGAAGTTTTCCGGCTTTTTATTCTTGCGCCTGGGACAGGTGTTCAGTAGATGCTTGTCATCCCCACAGTAGAAGCAGAGACCATTCATTCTGCGAAACTCCCTACGTTGTCGAGGGGACATGGAGGCCCCAAGTTGCATAGGTACCTCCGAGTCCTCCGTGGAGGGGCGAGGAGACGGGACCTCGGGGGGAATCGCAGAAAGGTCAGAGGGGAGCACATTGAAACGTTCAAGCTGACGTTCCCTGAGACGTCGGTCAAGACGTACTGCTAGGGCCATAACCTGGTCAAGGGAGTCAGAAGAGGGGTAGCTAACCAGCAGATCCTTCAGGGCGTCAGATAATCCTAACCTAAACTGGCACCTTAGGGCCGGATCGTTCCACCGAGAAGCTACGCACAACTTTCTAAAATCAGAACAGTATTCCTCAACCGGTCTCCTACCCTGACGTAAGGTCACCAGCTGACTCTCGGCTAAAGCAGTCCTGTCAGTCTCGTCGTAAATGAGTCAGAGGGCAGAGAAAAAACGATGAACAGAGGAAAGTTCAGGGGCGTCAGGTGCCAAGGAGAAGGCCCACTCTTGGGGCCCTTCCTGGAGTCGGGATATGATGATACCCACCCGCTGGTTCTCGGAACCTGAGGAGTGGGGTTTTAGGCGGAAATACAGTCTGCAACTCTCCCGGAAGGAGAGAAACGTCTTACGGTCCCCTGAGAACCGGTCAGGTAACTTGAGGTCGGGTTCTAGAGGTGAGGTGAGGGGTACTACTAAGGCAGCGTCACCCTGGTTGACCCTCTGGGCCAGGGCCTGGACCTGTAGGAAGAGGCCCTGCATCTGCTGGGTCAGGGTCTCAAGGGGGTCCATGATAGCGTCAGCGTAGGACAAATGGTAGACTAGGTATGGGCTTGTAATTATGTAATGGCAGGAAGGAGGTGAAGGGAAAGTGAGCCCTAATCTACCCACCGCCCTGTCCCTGCCTACTTGCAACGACCCGCCCTAGGCGATGGGGTACAACTGGGCGGCGGTCCCTACGCTGTCTAAGTGCACGGGAGAACAAACAGGGAACACGCAAGGGAAGGGGCAGTAGCCCACGGAACGCCGCGAGGAAACGGAGCGGCGAATGAGTAGTCAGGACCAGGATGAAGTGGAGTATACCAACGAGCACGGAGAAGGAAGCAAGCCAGGGGCAAAGCGAAGCAGGTTAAGCGGAACTGCAGCAAGGCAGAAGCAAGGCAGAAGCAGGCTGGAGCAAGCAGCAGTGGGGCCAGGAATCCAGATGAATTACAAGCACTGAGGAAGAGAACACGGCAGGTAATAAAGGACAGGGGGCGGAGCTAACTCTGACTGACCAGGCCGCGATAGGCTCTCCCACTCCTGAGCCTGCCACCCTGATTGGTGGGAGACGGTGTCAGTCTAACAGGTCTGGCCTCAGGTGTGGATTGATTAATCCCAGGAGTATACCTAGACGTAGTACCTGGCAGATCCCTAACACTCCGTATGAAAGAGTGCTTCAAAATGTATCATACATCCCTTGATTTTTAATCAACCCCAGTTTTACTAAGGGCATGCCCACACGTGGCGGATTTCGTCCGCAACTGTCCGCATCAATGCCGCACAGAATCTGCGTTGCAGATTCTGCGGCGGATCTGCCCAAAATGTGCAGTAAATTGATGCGGACTAGCTGCTGCGGACTGCGGTCAAAGTGCTTCCCTTCTCTCTATCAGTGCAGGATAGAGAGAAGGGCCAGCACTTTCCCTAGTGAAAGTAAACTAATTTCATACTTACCGGCCGTTGTCTTGGTGACGCGTCCCTCTTTCGGCATCCAGCCCCACCTCCCTGGATGACGCGGCAGTCCATGTGACCGCTGCAGCCTGTGATTGGCTGCAGCCGTCACTTAGACTGAAACGTCATCCTGGGAAGCCGGACTGGAGACAGAAGCAGGGAGTTCTCGGTAAATATGAACTTCTATTTTTTTGACAGGTTGCTGTATTTTGGGATCGGTAGTCACTGTCCAGGGTGCAGAAACAGTTACTGCCGATCGCTTAACTCTTTCAGCACCCTGGACAGTGACTATTTACTGACGTCTCCTAGCAACGCTCCCGTAATTACGGGAGCCCCATTGACTTCCTCAGTCTGGCTGTAGACCTAGAAATACATAGGTCCAGCCAGAATGAAGAAATGTCATGTCAAAAAAGCAAGACGCATCCGCAGCACACATAACATGTGCATGACAGCTGCGGACTTCATTGCGGAATTTAGAATCTCCATTGAAGTCAATGGAGAAATTCCGCCATGAGTCCGCAACCAGTCCGCCACAACTCCGCAACAGCCCTAGCATGCTGCGGACACCAAATTCCGCTCCGCAGCCTATGCTCCGCAGCGGAATTTTACGCATCGTCTAAACGAACACTGCTAAATAAAAGTGGAAGTTAATGGACAAACGGCTCCGCTGCGGATTAACGCTGCGGAGTGTCCGCTGCGGAATTCAAGAGGAATTCCGCCACGTGTGGCTTTGGCCTTACCCTGATGCCCTCCGCACAGCTTATCCCCCTCATCTTTCCCTTCTGAGCCCTGCCGTGTGCCCAGGCAGCTGATAACAGCCACATTGAGGGTATTGCCATACCCATGAGAACCCACATTACAGTTTATGGGGTGTATGTCTCCGGTAAAAATGCTCACTACACCTCTAGATGAATGCCTTCAGGGGTGTCGTTTTTAAAACGGGGTCACTTCTTGGGGGTTTCAACTGTACTGGTACCTCCGGGGCTTCTGCATACATGACTTTGCACCAGAAAATCCCCAGTAGGCCAAATGGTGGTCCTTTCCTTATGAGCCCTCCCATGGGCCCAAACGTCAGTTTATCACCACACATTGGGCATTGCCACACTCAGGACAAATTGGGCAACAAAATGGGGCATTTTATTTCTTGTGAAAATAAGAAATTTTCAGCCAAAACTACATATTATTGGAAAAAATTTATTTTGTTTGAATTCCCAGCCCAATTCAAATAAGTTCTGTGAAGAAACCATGGGGTCTAAATGGTCACATTACCCATAAATTAATTCATTGAGGGGTGTAGTTTCCAAAATGGGGTCACTTCTGGTGGGTTTTCATTGCTTTGATACCTCTGGGGCTCTGCAAATGCGACATGGCACCCGAAAACCAATCCAGCAAAATCTGTACTCCAAAGAACACACAGCGCACCTTCCCCTCTGAGGCCTCCCATGGGCTCAAACGGAAGTTTATTGCCACAAATGGGATATTGCTGCACTCAGGAGAAATTGGGCAACAAAATGGGGTATTTTGTTCCCTGTGAAAATAAGACATTTTTATCGAAAATGACATCTTATTGGAAAAAATGAAATTTTTTTAATTTCACAGCACAATTCAAATACGTGCTGTGTAAAAACTGTTCGGTCAAAATGGTAACAACAGCCATAAATGAATTCCTTGACGGGTGCAGTTTCCGAAATGGGGTCACTTTTGTGGGATTTCTACTGCTTTGGCACCTCAACACCTCTTCAAACCTGGCATGCTGCCTAAAATATATTCTAATAAAAAAGAGGCCTCAAAATGTACTTGGTCCTTCTTTGCTTTTGTGGCTTGTGTTTTAGTCCACGAGCCCACTAGAGCCACATGTGGGACATTTCTAAAAACTGCAGAATCTGGACAATACATATTTAGTAGTATTTCTCTGGTAAAACCTTCTGTGTCACAGAAATAAATTGAATACAATTGAAATTCAGCAAGAAAAATCAAATTTGCAAATTTCACCTCTACTTTGCTTTAATTTCTGTGAAATGCCTGAAGGGTTAAATTAACTTTCTAAATGCTGTTTTGAATACTTTGAGGGGTCTAGTTTTCAAAATGTGGTGTTTTATGGGGGTTTCTAATACATAGGCCCCTCAAAGCCACTTCGGAACTGAACAGGTATATTCTTAAAAATATGAGAAATTGCTGTTTATGTTCTAAGCCTTGTAACGTCCAAGAAAAATAAAAGAACGTTCAAAAAACGATGCCAATCTAAAGAAGACATATGGGAAATGTGAACTAGTAACTATTTTGGGTGGTATAACCGTCTGTTTTACAAGCAGATGCATTTAAATTCTGAAAAATGCTATTTTTTATATATTTTCTCAAAATGTAGCAATTTTTGACCAATAAACACTGAATATATCGTCCAAATTTTACCTCTAACATAAAGCCCAATGTGTCACGAGAAAACAGTCTCAGAATCGCTTGGATAGGTTTAAGCATTCCGACGTTATTACCACATAAAGTGAAATATGTCAGATTTGAAAAATGGGCTCTGAGCCTTAAGGCCAAAACAAGGCTGCGTCCTTAAGGGGTTAAACGAGCCATCGAGAGATGTGATTTGTGGCTTGCTGAGCTTCGTAGATACATCGAGTTTGTTGAAAGCGGCGAGGGAACGACAGGAATTTCAATATGAAGGGACACAATTACTCTTCTTTCAAGATATAGCTCCCAGTACCTTGGCCAAGCGAAGAATTTTGAAGCCAGTGACTGACATGCTACGTGTTAAAAAATTACCGGTGAGATGGTTATTTCCGTTTGGTTTGGCGACCATGATAGACGGGCGACAACTTACCATCCGATCTCCAGATGACCTCCCTAAACTTTGGGAAAAGTTGGGCATTTCACCACTTGAAGCTCCGTCGTGGTTGCCTGTGCATACAGCTTCGGATTTCCCATATTTAACATTATCGCAGGAATGGCAGATGGCATCCAGGCTGAAATCTCCGCGATATAGGAAACATCAAGCGCCGAATCTAGCTGATTGAACTGATCGTCCTGGACGATGCAATTTTTTCTTCTTTCACTCAGTATCTTGTGAGCCATAGGGAATGCGTGAGTGATTTTTGGATATACTATGTTCTACTTGCACATCCCTTTGTATTTTGTATTTTTCATTTAGTTGTTTTCTTTCCTATGTCCTCATATACTGCATATTCTCTTATCTTCTGTCTTCATGTCGCTAATGCTGTATCAGACGTTGCTATTGTGTATTATTAGAGTATGAAGGGTGTTTATACTTACTGCTCTCATATACTATACTATGTAGATGCTATAAATATGTATGCTGACTTACAGTAGCACAGTGACGTAGATTTTAACGACAGTCCATAATATTGTCTAATATTGCCTAATGGGTTTAATCAGATGATAAAGTTTCTGGAGGTGGAACTTTGTTTCATGGCGTTATGTCTCCCCCCCCCCCCCCCCTCCTTTACCCTGTGCTTTCTCTAGAGTGGAGACACTATTTGTAGCCTTGGATATCGGATGATGTGTACAGTTTCATACTGACTCACCTTTTGGTTCTCCTTGCTCCAGGTTTGATACTTACACAGGGATGTATGTATATAGTTTATGTTTTTATGTTTGTACTGTGACCGTGCTTGAACATCACTGCGTCTGTCTCACTGTAACTCTGATCTATGGCCTCGTTTAAAACGTTATCATTTAATGTCAAAGGCATGAACATCCCGCAAAAACGTAGTCAGGTTTTCAATATGTTGAGAAGAGAAAGTGCTGACCTGATTTTCTTACAAAAAACGCATTTCAAGTCGAGTAAGATTCCTTTGCTTCCTACTAAGCCTTATGACAAGTGGTTTCATTGCACTTACCCTACTGCCTCGAGAGGGGTTTCCATAGCGATACGTGACACCATACCTTTTGTTCATGATGCTACACAAATTGACCCCTATGGCCGTTACATATTTCTTAAAGGTACTATCTTGAACACGAAAATTACATTGGTGAATCTGTACGCACCAAATGTGAGACAGGCGCAGTGGTTAACGAAGGTATTGCATTTTCTCCAGCCCTTCTTTGAAGCGTTAGTGGTAGTAGGAGGGGATTTTAATTTGGTAGTGGATCCAAATTTAGATTCCACCTCGGAAATATCTCATATTACCCATAAAGCTCTCAGACAACTCAAACTGTTGTTAACTACACTGAAACTAGTCGATGTGTGGCGATTACATCACCCGTCCGAACGAGATTATTCCTTTTATTCTCCCCCACATAAATCGTATCAGCGTCTAGACCATTTGCTACTATCTGAAAGATACTTACCTGCGGTTACCTCTTCTTCTATTGGAAACATGACCATTTCTGATCATGCCCCGATTTCTATTAAATTCACGTTGACAGAACTCCCAGTACGAGGGTGGAATTGGAGACTTAATGATACTTTACTTGAAAATTCTAAGGATTTTGATACCCTAGAGCATAGATTGAGAGAATATTTTGTATTTAATGATGACCCTCTTGTTTCTCAACCTATCTTGTGGGAGACGCATAAGGCCTTCGTAAGGGGGGAACTTATTGCCTTGGGGTCTAGAGTCAAGAAAGATCAGGCGAAGAATATAAATCGGGTGCTGTGTCAAATTTCCTCTCTGTAAAATATTGATAAAAGTGCGCAGTTGGCCTCTGTTCAGGTCGAGTTAAGAAATCTCAGGCAGGAACTTAAGAATATCCTTAATGTGCGATTGGCTAAATCCCTTCAACTACTAAAATATAAAACCTACGCTCACGGGGATAAAGGGAATAAAATAATGTCGAATCTCATTAAAAAACAAAGAGGGAAAACGTTTATCTCTTCTATAAAGGATGGGTCAGGGTGAAACCTTTTTGCAATGGATCTAATTGCCCGAGAGTTTCGGAATTATTACTTGGAGCTGTATAATATTAAAAAAGATCCTCTGCAGAACATTGCTACACCCCATGCTGACGCCATACAAAAATACCTAGCTTCTATTGAAGCGCCCTCCTTGTCAGAAGAGGAGCGGGCCTCTTTAGTGGTCCCTTTCACTATGTCTGAAATTGAAAAAACTTTGATGTCCATTCCAAACGGGAAAAGCCCTGGACCTGATGGGCTCCCCATAATTTATTATAAAAAATTTAAAAATACTCTAATGCCGTATTTTCTATCCTTGTGTAATGCCATGTTGACTGGAGCTACCTTCCCTAATCAAGCCTTAGAGGCTAACATCACAATCCTCCCTAAAGAGGGTAAGGATCTGGAAAGGTGCAGTAGCTATAGGCCTATTTCCCTATTAAATTCGGATTTGAAATGGTGGGCGAAAATATTATCAACACGCATTAATTCTTTTCTTTCTAAATTGGTGGGAGTGGAACAAGTGGGATTTGTGCCAGGGAGGGAGGGAAAATGTAATACTATAAGAACGGTACAAGCCATATATCATGCTAGACAAAACAACATACCACTGATATTACTAGGAACTGACACAGAAAAGGCCTTTGATCGCATTGATTGGGTATTTTTGAAAGCTGCTCTTGCCAAATTTGGTTTTCCTCAACCATTCATTGACAAGATTTGTTTCTTTATATACAAACCCTACAGCGAGAATTCAAGTGAACGGCACCTTTTCAGATCCTTTCCCCATTCACAATGGCACACATCAAGGTTGCCCTCTATCCCCCACATTGTTCGTTTTAGTAATGGAAACTCTATTACTTTAAATTAGACAGACCTCCACTATCAAAAGGCCTTACGGTAGGGGGGTTCGAACACAAAACAGCTGCGTATGCTGATGATTTGCTGGTATTTATAACGAACCCCATGGTAGCTCTACCAAGTCTCATTCACCTTTTCGAGGAATTTGGTTGGATCTCAAATTTTAATATTAATTACGAGAAATCGGAAGCATTAAATATAACTCTCCCTCACAAAACATTTTTGACAGTTAGCCCCACTCACCTTTTAAGTGGCAAAAGTCTGAACTGCAATACTTGGGTCTTAAAATTACGTCTGCTCCTAAACTGCTTTTCAACCGGAATTATAACCCATTGTACTATAAAATTAAAGATTTCTTGAGCAAGCTACATATCCCATATATGTCATGGATAGGACGCAAGAATCTTCTTACTACATTTGTTCTCCCGCAGGTTTTATATTAGTTTCAGACTTTACCAATTGATATCCCTAAATATTATTTTTCAAGTTTCAGACGCTTATTCACTGTTACATAGTGATAGTGAAAGGGAAATCCATGTTACTGAGCTCTAAGGGCCTTATACAGGAAATAAGTATTTGATCCCTTGCTGATTTTGTAAGTTTGCCCACTGTCAAAGACATGAACAGTCTAGAATTTTTAGGCTAGGTTAATTTTACCAGTGAGAGATAGATTATATTTAAAAAAATAAAGAAAATCACATAGTCAAAATTATATATATTTATTTGCATTGTGCACAGAGAAATAAGTAATTGATCCCCTACCAACCATTAAGAGTTCAGCCTCCTCCAGACCAGTTACATGCTCCAAATCAACTTGGTGCCTGCAGTAAAGACAGCTGTCTTAAATGGTCACCTGTATAAAAGACTCCTGTCCACAGACTCAATTAATCAGTCTGACTCTAACCTCTACAACATGGGCAAGACCAAAGAGCTTTCTAAGGATGTCAGGGACAAGATCATAGACCTGCACAAGGCTGGAATGGGCTACAAAACCATAAGTAAGATGCTGGGTGAGAAGGAGACAACTGTTGGTGCAATAGTAAGAAAATGGAGGACATACAAAATGACTGTTAATCGACATCGATCTGGGGCTCCCTGCAAAATCTCACCTCGTGGGGTATCCTTGATCCTGAGGAAGGTGAGAGCTCAGCCGAAAACTACACGGGGGGAACTTGTTAATGATCTCAAGGCAGCTGGGACCACAGGCACCAAGAAAACCATTGGTAACACATTACGCCGTAATGGATTAAAATCCTGCAGTGCCCGCAAGGTCCCCCTGCTCAAGAAGGCACATGTACAGGCCCATCTGAAGTTTGCAAATGAACATCTGGATGATTCTGAGAGCGATTGGGAGAAGGTGCTGTGGTCAGATGAGACTAAAATTGAGCTCTTTGGCATTAACTCAACTCGCCGTGTTTGGAGGAAGAGAAATGCTGCCTATGACCCAAAGAACACCGTCCCCACTGTCAAGCATGGAGGTGGAAACATTATGTTTTGGGGGTGTTTCACTGCTAAGGGCACAGGACTACTTCACCGCATCAATGGGAGAATGGATGGAGCCATGTACCGTCAAATCCTGAGTGACAACCTCCTTCTCTCCACTAGGAAATTAAAAATGACTCGTGGCTGGGTCTTCCAGCACGACAATGACCCAAAACATACAGCCAAGGCAACAAAGGAGTGGCTCAAAAAGAAGCACATTAAGGTCATGGAGTGGCCTAGCCAGTCTCCAGACCTTAATCCCATCGAAAACTTATGGAGGGAGCTGAAGATCAAAAAACGTCTGACTGCTGTGCTTGCCAACAAGGGTTTTGCCACCAAATATTAAGTCTTGTTTGCCAAAGGGATCAAATACTTATTTCTCTGTGCACAATGTAAATATATATATATAATTTTGACAATGTGATTTTCTGTTTTTTTTTTTTATATATATATGTTTTATACATTTTATCTGATTTGTCCAAAAATCAGTGCTTCAAGTAATACAAAAAAACGGCTTTTGACATATAATAATGAAAATCTTAATCTCTATCACAAAATGTTCCCCTATCAAGGGATAACTTGGTGAAAAGAGGATCACTATGGAAAGAGACACAGATGCACCGCAACTAAACAGCAGGTTGCATCCTGCAGATCACGTACAAATAAACAAAATGTCTTTATTTGTTAGAATACTTTTTGCTCACATATGTGAATGAATACAAACATCATGATACTATGGCAACACTTTAAAGCATTAAAGTATAACAGCTAAAAAACGGCTTTGAGAAAAAGGTACATGAGAATCTATGTGACAAACATGATGCTAGAACAGAATATACACAATCATGAATAAATCTATAAGAACACATGTGAATATGTGTGAATAACATATATTATCTGTATAAACCATGATTTTTTAAACTTTGAAGCCACGAAGGATCTGTCATCCTGTAACGGCTTTTGCTAATTTGTATGTTAATTAAAGTGTTGTGCACCGGTGTGTTCCCGGTCTTTTTAGTGCATATATATGTGCACACTACACGTGCAACTATTGTATACTGACCTGACGAAGGGAGCAGTCCAGTCCAGAAACGCGTCGTCTTCTCAATAAAAGATCTCCTAGATCCTATGCACTTGACTCCGTTCCTGATCCTCTTCAGCCTGGCGCCGATATCCGTTATTACACTGCATTTTTTCTCTTCACCTTCTGACTCTCATCTTGTCTCAGGTACTAAGGATTTAGCACCAAGGAACTGCAGTGGGTGGCAGCCTGCTATCTACACTTCACCACCTCAAATAGTCTCGGAGGAGCGCCGCCATCCCCTCACCTTTTTGCTGTACTAACTCTTATTCACAATCCCGACACTTTGGTAACGTTTGTGTGTCACGAGATCACGATTGCTGTCATTAAGTCCCACAAAAACGTTAACGAAGTGTCGGGATTGTGAATAGACATCGCGTCCTGGCTGGAAGCAATGTCTATTCACTCTCAAGACACTTCAGTAAAGTTAATGTGCGAATGAGAGCACATTGCGATCTCGCAAGATCACGATCTCTGAGTACATTAATGGAGAGAAGTGTATGACGCTGATTGAAGAGTGATATCAGGGGCTTCCCCGGGCACAGCGCTTCAAGCAGCGCTGTGCCCGGGGAGTTCAGGCAACGTATCACACTGTATGCCTATACAGTGGGATAAGTCGCTACTTTCCGTCGAAGGTATACATCAGGACTCCACCCGACGTATGCCTTCGACGGAAAGGTTAAAACATAATGTGAATCCAGCCTAAATTTAGAACACTCTTGCCTGCAGTACACCTCCATATTGTCAGCGCATTACATAGTACATGGTCCTGTGCATGAGGCAAGAACTGGGAATGCATCAAATAAGAAAAAAGAGGAGAAATGTTAAGCTATCTACTGCTTCTACACACAGAAATCAAAACAAATCTTAGCAGATGCTGTATATGGCAGTAGTATGTTCCCGGTTTATGTTTGCAACATTTTGTTCCAACTTAGATCAAGGAGCCCTTTGTCCTGATTTTTGTCCATTTATATGAATCTTCGGGCTGATAATTGTTATATTGTTTTTTTGCTGATTTTGCTTGTTAGACAGTAGTGATGAATACTGAAGTTCTGGGGTGACAAGCCGGTGACAGCGCAGCCTCTCAGACTTTTGAAGACCTGGCTTCAGGTCATAACCGAGAATTCTAGATATTCCAGCCTGAAATGGTCTCAGGAATTTGTCTTTAATTTTTGTTGGGTCAATTTGACCTTGTAGACAGATTTCAGATAGAGTAGACCTCCTCCTCTGGAGTTCCTGCACCTCATTTTGCATTCTGTCTCTCCCAAATTTGTCTACCTTTTCCCATAAGGAATTGTTAAAATAAATATATAGCTGCCAGTCAAGCTGATTCCAAGTTCTGATTTTCTCTTGAGTCTCCTCAGTAAGGACATTCCGGCTGGTGTCATTTCTGAAGTTTAGTGGAAAAGACAAGACATCATCAAAACCCCAGCAAAGGGCATCTTTCAAAAGGATTAATGACTCATCAAAGTACTCTGTGATCAGGACCAAGTTGAACATGGTATCTATAGCTTTCCGGGCCAGCTTGAAATGTTTGGGACTTTCACGCTCATTTTGTTCAAGGCCAAGATCAAAGGCCATGAGGTTTTTGCCATAACTGTGGTTTATATTTGTTTGTTTATAATATTTGTAAGAATTATTCAAGTAATCTTCTAAGCTGTAAGCATTGACAAAGACGTCTAAGTTCTTGTAATAAGAAAATGATGATTCCATCAGAGACACAGGATTCCTCATTATGGTAAAATAAAATGTGTCATTGGGCATTACTTTTTCTACCTGTAAAGAATTATAAAAACACATTAGTGAGTCTGAAGTGAGAACTGGGAGAACCCCTTTAAGACATATGGCTTAAATTTCTGTTGGTCAAAACCAAAAATTGTTAAAGAAGGTACTCTGGAAAATTATTGTTTTGCACATATGCTAACTCGCTAGCAATATTGTAGAAATATCATCTGTTTCTTCCCAGCTCAGTTGCATCTATACATTTTGAACCCTTTCATTATGAACAGCTGTGTCATCTGATCTTAGTCTGACCACTAATATAGACCATGCTCTTATATGTAAAAAGGTCATCAGTTTCTCCCGTGAGGCTGACTTCTTGTGAATTACAGAATTACATAAGAATCTATCAAATCCCTCCTGGTAGCTCTGAGATATCTCCCCTTCCCACCCAGCCCCACCCTCTTGTTCCTCTGTATGTCCCCCATGAAAATGGTGCTGCTGAAGACATTATTTATGCCCTATTTAAGGGACCAGGAGTGCAATGATATAATAGGTAAGTCCATAAAATGATTAGCTGCACAGTTAAAAAACAACAACTCCCCTGACTTACACTAACTGTTATACTATATGTTTCTGCTTTGTGTAGAATTTCCAGTATATTTCTTTGAGTTGCAGCTTTACACTACTCTCCCCTGTCTCCAGCTTGTAAGAGCAGACAGAGATAAATCTATCACAATCAGGAGGCAGGGAAGACTGAAGCTGCATCACGTAGAACACACTGACTGCAGAGAGAGTTAGGGGACAGCAGTTCTACAGTATGTCACTAATCTATCACAAGTAGAAGGCAGAGGAGATAGGCTGAAGCTGCATCACATAGGATACACGGACTGCAGTGTGGGAACAGTTCTATATTACTAATCTATCACTTGCTGCACTTAGATAGGACACAGAGCAGAGCAAGTGCAGTATGATGAGACTCCACCCCCACTGCCTCTACAAAGCCAGAGGCATGATGAGAAATGCATGGCAAAAAAAATAACCTAAGTCTAATCAAACATCTATAATAGCTACATTAAATTTGTAAGTTAGAATAAAGCCAACCTGAAGGAATACATTTCTGTATAGAGTTATTGTATATGTTAAATCAACAAATGGTCACAACAGGTGAGGTGTCTATTACAGTGCAAGCCACAGTAAGCTCATTCTGCCTCTCTACCTTAGCATGGCCTATTTTGCCCTGGCTTCTAATTTCCAGATCACAATGACTTCCATCTTAGTTCATAAGGGTACATTGTAGATGTACAAGGAAAATGCATGAAACCATATATTAATATAATTAAATTCCTAGTTCTAAGAAACACATATTTGTAGCTTAGTTCATATGTCAGGATAACCATAAATTCAGAGTGAGCGCACCTCTGTGAGCTTGAAGCGCATGTGATGACACATTATATCATAATTTGGCCATATTTTCATTAAAAAGTCTTCCACAAAGTAAGCCTTGAAATAATTGGGATAAAAGAACTGTGTATAATTAGAAGATGGTAGCGCAAACGTTAAGTTGCGCGATTCTCCGAACCGGAACAGAATATTCATGATGGTACTACTCGCCGTCTTATGGATTTTTAGGAAGAATATATGTGTGTGAGGCTGGCAAGATTTGGCCTCTATTATTTCCACTTTAGAGGAGCTCTTTTGACCCGTTTTCATTTGTTCACATGACCCCTCCACAAGCTTCTGTATACCACTGACATTCTTCCTATCAGCCGAGTCAATGCCTGTATATGCATCAGGATTCTTAGGGTACCTGTAAATAAAAGGCATAGGTTTCATGAGGGGTCAGGAACACACTAGATATGTATATCCTACAGCAAAACCACAGTTTTGAAACATAAACTTATATAGATGCTTAATAAAAACAAACTAATTTATTGATCTTCGTGAAAAGCATGGCACATAATCATAATATAATGTCAAATACATAATACATGCACATTGAACTGTTAGCTAAACTCCCATTTCTACGTTTTTCAATAATCCGCTTGATCTGTAAGTAACGAATAGCAGGAGAAATAGCTACATAGTTCAAAAAGTAGCAACTAATCTTGAGGAAAAGTAACTTTATGCCCAAGTGCTCCATCTCGTGTTTCGCCACAGCCTCGTCGCCATCTGACCCCTCTGGTCCAGAGAATCAATAAAGTAAACTGGGGTAGTAAAACAGTTACTGGTAACATCCATGGAGGTCTAGGGCACTGAAGGGTTTAATGGTAACATTCCTGGTGGTTTAGGGCGAGAGAAGAGGTAAATGATAACATCTCTGGTGATCTAAGGCAGTAAAAGGGTTAATGATAACATCCCTACTTGTTTAGGCATGCCTCGTAACTTTCAAGTATCGCAAAGAGGGACACATTTTGTTCCTTTTAATCCATTCCTCTAACCCTGCCCAATCCCCACCCTTAGACTCCTGGTTCAGCACACACACAGTATCATGCTCCAATTGTGCCACCTCACAGTATAATGCCCCCATAGAACCCCACACACAGTATAATGCCCCTATAGCTGCCCCCACACCGTATAATGCCCCCATAGATGCCCCCATACAATATAAAGCCAACATTGATGGCCCACAAAGTATAATGCCCACACAAATTACCTCATACAGTATAATGTCCCATAGCTGCCCCATACAGTATCATGCCCCTAGCTGCCCCCATACAGTATAATGCCCCCATAGCTGCCCCATAAAGTATAATGCCCACATAGATGCCCCATATAGTACTATATAATGCCAACACAGATGCCCCCATACAGTATAATGCCCCCATAGCTGCCCCATACACTATAATGCCCACACAGATGCCTTCATACAGTATAATACCCACACAAATTCCCCCATACACTATAATGGCCCATAGCTGCCCCCATATAGTATAATGCCCCATAGCTGCCCCCATACAGCATAATGATCCAATAACAGCCCCCAGAGTTGCTCCATATAGTATAAATGGATAGTGATGGATTTATGGGTGTAGTGTGACGTAGTCTGCACATGCGCAGTAGAGTCAATTCGACCTATGAAAATTCATATGCACGATTCAGAAGCCGAGGTGCGGGCGTGCTTAGGAGAATACACGGCCAGGCGTGGTCACGGCTTCTACACTGCCTGGCCCTGTCAATCAAAGAAAGAAAGAAGGGTGGGACGGACTGGGGACAGAAGGTAGAACTGTTTGGCACAATGGTGAAGCCCTCGTTGCTGAAAAAAGCTAATTTGCATATGAAGAATAAAGTTATAATCGCTGCAACAGAGCCACGCGTCTGAAAAATGAAAACAGCCTTATAGTCAGGTGAGGCTACACTATATTACTGTGCTGCTGATTTGATAGGCCAATTTCTGGTCACAGACTCCCTTTAAAGTGGACATGAATTGTGCTAGGGTATGTACAACCGGGCGTTATTTGCTAGCCTACTACATATTCTCCATCAGCTATGTGCCTTGTTAGGTGATATGGTGCACGCCACTTTGCAAATTCCAATTGTCCCCCGGTATGTGGTGAAGGAGAGCCTCACGTTATTTGAGGGCCGCCATAAATGGACTGCTCCATACCATAAGAACGCTAAAGCCTCATGCACACGACCGTGTTCGGTCTGAATATATCGGCATGTTGGTCGCATTTCCCGGACCGAAAACAGTTCAGGGAGCTGGGCTCCTAGCATCATAAATATGTATGATGTGAGTCACTGCCTCCCCGCGAAATATACCCTGGTGTTCTAAGCGCCACCACTTCGGATCTCTCCGCCGCTGTTTATTGACATAACTACAGAGATGACGTGCTTGCCAATCACAGGTTTCAGTGGGTTTACGGCACATCATAGCTGCAGCAATGTTAATAAACAGTGGCACGGAGGACCGGAGCGGTGGTGCTGGAACGCCGGTGGATCTGTGAGGTGAGTAATGCTTCTAGATTGCATCACTTCTTCCTTGACCACTTTTTTGAATAAGTCACAAAACCCCTTTAGGCCAGGATCACACACACACAGTTTTGATGAAGACGTTTTTGTGGCAGTTTTTTTCTCCGTTTTTTTTAGCCAAAGCCAGAAGAGGATCCAAAAGGAAGGAAAGGTATAAAGAAAAGACTGATGTATTTTTTTGCTTTTGCATCCACTTCTGTGTTTGGCTTAAAAAACTGAGACAAAAACTGCACCAAAACTGTGTGTGTGATCCTGGCCTTAAGATTTTGAAATAATTTGTAACTGTAAGGGCATGGCCAGACGTGGCGGAATTGCTCTGGAATTCCGCTGCGGCCAGTCTGCTGCGGAAATCCGCAGCGGACATTTTCTTCATTGGTTTCCACAACTTTGTAGTTAGGTTCGTGCACACGTGGCGGAAAACTCAGCTGCGGACCATAGGCTGCGGTGCGGAATTTGGTGTCCGCAGCATTCACTGGCTGTTGTGGACGTGTAGCGGAATTGTTGCGGACTTATAACGGAATTTCTCCATTGACTTCAATGGAGTTTCAAAATTCCGCAATTAAATCCGCAGATGTTATGTGTGTTGCATTGCATATTGGTTTTACAAACAGGATATTTCTTCATTCTGGCTGGACCTATGTGTTTCGAGGTCTATAGCCAGACTGAGGCCTCATGCACACGAACGTATTTTTTTCCTCCCGTAAATACTGGCGTAAATACGGGTCCTTGGTCACACGTATTCGACCCGTATTGCACCAGTATTTACGGACCCATGCCCGTAAATACGGGTCCGGTGTCAGCAGTATTCCATCCGTATTTACGGCACGTTTTCGCTGCAAAATTGCACTTCACTAATCGGCAGCCCCTTCTCTCTATCAGTGCAGGATAAAAAGAAGGGGCAGCCCTTTTCGTAGTAAAAGTAAAAGAAATTCATACTTACCCGGCCGTTGTCTTGGTGACGCGTCCCTCTTTCAACATCCAGCCCGACCTCCCTGGATGACGCGGCAGTCCA
The DNA here is from genome assembly GCF_050947455.1 of Rhinoderma darwinii. Classification (NCBI taxonomy): domain Eukaryota; kingdom Metazoa; phylum Chordata; class Amphibia; order Anura; family Rhinodermatidae; genus Rhinoderma; species Rhinoderma darwinii. The sequence goes on from NC_134690.1 coordinate 78,478,908, forward strand.
TGTGACCGCTGCAGCCTGTGATTGGCCTGTGATTGGCTGCAGCGGTCACATGGGCTGAAACATCATCCCGGGAGGCCGAACTGGAGGAAGAAGCAGGGAGTTCTGGGTAAGTATGAACTTCTATTTTTTTTACACGTTGATCTATATTGTGATCGGTAGTCACTGTCCAGGGTGCTGAAAGAGTTACTGCCGATCGTTTAACTCTTTCAGCACCCTGGACAGTGACTATCCCCTGACGTCACCTAGCAACGCTACCGTAATTACGGGTGCACACATGTAGACACCCGTATTTACGGGAGCCTCATACACTTCTATGGGCTGCCCGTGCCGTTATTACGGCCCGTGATTACGGGCGTTTTTAAGTTCGTGTGCATGGGGCCTTAGATGAAATGTTTTAAAAGACAGCAGGAAGTACTCTTCACCTGAATACGCAACGGCAAATCCGCATCAATTTACTGCACATTTTATGCTAAGCCGCAACAGAATCTGCAACTGTAATGATAGTGGTAGGGAAACGGACAAGTGAGCCCTAATCTACCCGCCACTCTGTCCCTGCCTACTTGCAATGACCCGCCCTAGGCGACGGGGTACAACTGGGCGGCGGTCCCTACGCTCAGTAAGTGCACGAGACAAACAGACAAGGGTACACAAAGCTAAGGGAAATGGGGCAGTTGCCCACGGCAACACCGTGAGCAACAAGAAAGGTGAACGAGCCGAGTCAAACCAGGAGTGTACGAGGTACCAAACGCAGAGCAGGAGAGTAGTCAGTAAGCCGGGGTCAATATGAAGCAGGATCAAATAGTCAGAAGCTGTAGCTGGGCCAGGAAACCACACGAGAAGAATCACAAGCAAAGGAGGAACAGGAAAGGCAGGCATAAATAGACAGAGGGCGGGAGCTAGCTGAGTCTGGCCAGGCTGCGATAGGCTCTCCCACTCCTAAGCCTGCCAGCCTGAGTGGTGGAAGCTGGAGTCAGTCTCAGAGACATAGACTCAGGTGAAGACTGATTACCTATGGGCGTTAACCCCGAAGCTGTGCCTGGCAGATCCTTTACAGTACCCCCCTTTTATGAGGGGCCACTGGACCTGGTTTATTGGGGAAACGAAGGTGGAACTTCCTGACCAATACCCCAGAGTGAACATCCCGGGCGGGTACCCAAGTCCTCTCCTCAGGCCCGTATCCTCTCCAATGGACCAGGTACTGGAGGGAGCCTTGGAACATCTTGCTGTCCACAATCTTGGCCACCTCGAATTCCACCCCCTCAGAGGTGAGAACGGGAACAGGAGGTTTCCTCGAGGGAGCCAAGGACGGGGAGCAGCGTTTAAGGAGGGAGGCATGAAACACGTCGTGTATTCGAAAAGATGGGGGCAACTCCAGTCGGGAGGAGACAGGATTGAGGACTTCAATGATCTTATACGGCCCAATAAACCGGGGAGCAAATTTCTTGGACGGGACCTTAAGGCGCAAGTTCCTAGACGATAACCACACCAGATCCCCGACCATAAACAAGGGGTTAGCAGAACGTCTTCTATCAGCCTGAGTTTTTTGTATGCTCTGGGACGCTCTAGGTTCTTCTGAACCTGGGCCCAGACTGTGCACAGTTCCCCATGAACGACCTCTACCTCGAGATTGTTGGAACTACCAGGTGAAACGGAGGAGAACCGTGGATTAAACCCAAAATTACAAAAAAAGGGGGAGACCCCTGACGAGTTACTGACCCGGTTATTAAGGGAAAATTCGGCGAGGGGAATGAATGAGACCCAATCATATTGACAGTCAGAGATAAAACACCTTAAATATTGTTCTAGAGATTGATTAGTCCTCTCGGTTTGGCCATTAGTTTCAGGATGGAAGGCAGAGGAGAAGGACAGATCAATCTCCAACTTTTTACAGAAGGCTCTCCAAAACAATGAAACAAATTGTACCCCTCTGTCCGAAACAATATTGACAGGGACCCCATGGAGACGCAGGATGTGTTTGACAAACAAGGTAGCTAACGTCTTGGCATTGGGTAGTTTCTTGAGGGGCACAAAGTGGCACATCTTACTGAAGCGTTCTACTACAACCCACACCACAGACTTGCCTTGAGATGGAGGCAAATCGGTGATAAAATCCATGGAGATATGGGTCCAAGGTCTCTGGGGAATGAGCAAAGAACGTAGTAAGCCCGCTGGTCGGGACCTGGGAGTCTTGGACCTAGCACAAACCTCACAAGCGGCGACGTAGGCCTTAACGTCTTTTGGCAACCCAGGCCACCAATAGTTTCTAGCAATGAGGTGTTTGGTACCCAGGACGCCTGGATGACCAGATAGTACGGAGTCATGATTTTCCCTAAGTACCCTCAGCCGGAATTGCAGGGGAACAAACAGCTTGTCCTGAGGAAGGTTCCCGGGAGCTGAACCTTGATCAGCCGCAATTTCTGAGTATGTAATGATAGGGGTAGGGAAACGGACAAGTGAGCCCTAATCTACCCGCCACTCTGTCCCTGCCTAATTGCAACGACCCGCCCTAGGCGAAGGGGTACAAATGGGCGGCGGTCCCTACGCTCAGTAAGTGCACGAGACAAACAGACAAGGGTACACAAAGCTAAGGGAAATGGGGCAGTTGCCCACGGCAACACCGTGAGCAACAAGAGAGGTGAACGAGCCGAGTCAAACCAGGAGTGTACGAGGTACCAAACGCAGAGCAGGAGAGTAGTCAGTAAGCCGGGGTCAATATGGAGCAGGATCAAATAGTCAGAAGCTGTAGCTGGGCCAGGAAACCACACGAGAAGAATCACAAACAAAGGAGGAACAGGAAAGGCAGGCATAAATAGACAGAGGGCGGGAGCTAGCTGAGTCTGGCCAGGCTGCGATAGGCTCTCCCACTCCTAAGCCTGCCAGCCTGAGTGGTGGAAGCTGGAGTCAGTCTCAGAGACATAGACTCAGGTGAAGACTGATTACCTATGGGCATTAACCCCGAAGCTGTGCCTGGCAGATCCTTTACAGCAACGCAGATTATGTGCGGCATTGATGCGGACAATATCTGCAGAAATACGCCACGTCTGGCCATGCCCTAACTGGGAGTTGTAAAGTTTGCTCTCCATGCGTTATCTCTAATTGTATCCTATTTGTTTCTTTTTTGAAAATGAAATAAAAAATGACAAACGAATAAATAGTAAGACCTAAGGCACGGGTCAGGCAGCAGGGGTCTGAAAATCTGAAATTAAAGTTTTGTCTGATTTTAAACAACTTTTAAGTAGATTTTTATTTAAAATATATATTTTAATATAAGGCTTCTATGTATCCTGTATAAGTAGAAGCTGTTTTGTTCTGTCTAAGCTAATTCCATCAGGTCAGCTGTACTGACGGCTCGGCTGAAAGCTGGTCCTCCGTGTCTCTGACACGCAGGATCCAGCTAATAATAATTATATCTAAGTACATGAGAAAAATCTATTTAAAAGTTGTTTACAATCAGATAAAACAATGATTTATTTAAAAAAACAAATTTCACTTCAAAGGTGTACATAGCCTTCAAAGCAAATGCATTAACAAGTTACTGCCACCCCCTTTCCCTCAATGGGAAACTATAACTTCCAGCATGCTTTGACAGCTGTAGACCTTGGGATCTGCTGGGAGTTCTACTTTTTCCCTAGATTGCATTCAACAAGGAACTTCTTACCATTTTAAAGTGATATTCCCATCTTGTATCTTGTAAGTGATGGCATATTGCTAGGATATGCCATCACTCAAAGGGGTTCTCTACTTTGGACAATCCCAACTTGTTAGAAGGGTTCCTTGACATAAGCTGATCACAAAGTGTCCAGCTGCTCATCTCCCGTCCAGCGATCAACTGTAAGCTGTGGGGGCATTTGCAACTAAGTGTTCAATTTCCCTGTAGCGCCATCACATGGGAAATTAAGCATTACACAGTGTCTATTCATATCAATGGGTTGTCTGTATAATGCAGGACAGGACAGGACAGGTTCACCAAAGTGAGAGATAATCTTTGTAACCACTTTTCACTATGGCCAATAGATGAGGATCCTGAACAGAGGACCACCAACTGTTAACTCAGAACTCAATAAGGGCATGTTCACATGTGCCGGAGTTTTTCCGCTGCAGATGTTGGTGCAGATTTGGGGCAATTACGCAACGAATCTGCACCAACATTTGCATATTTGACATGTAATTCAGACATTGCAGAAAACACAGCGGACTTGCCACAGATTTCAGTTTTTGCATTGCAAAGGCTGAAATCCGCAGTGAAATTCCGCTTCTTCTCCGCAACAGTCAGTGCATGTTGCGGAGGGAAAATTCTGCACCACAGCCTATGGTCCGCAGCAGAGTTTTCCGCAATGTCCGAACTAACTTGCCTAAAAATGTATTGAAACAAATGTAAAAAACGGCCGCTGGAGAATTCCACTGCGGACTGCCCGCAGCGGAATTCCACAGCAATTCCGTCACGTGTGACCATGCCCTAATAGGGTGTCTGAAAATGGGTTTTCTAAACTGGACAACCCCTTTAATGATCGGTGAGCATCCAACCACTGACTAATAAAGATTTTTTTTTTAATTCTCAGAAAATATATTTTTTTTAATTCTCAGACGATGAGTTGTTTATAGATTATTTTCAAAAGATTGTATGCCCGTCAGAGTACAAAAAGTGCCAAATTTATTAAGAGACATGCGCCTTAAAATAATTTAGGCCCAACGCCCACCCACCACCCCCTCCATTTTGACTGCCATAAAATATGCCAATGTTAGTAAATGTGCGCCATTGACTCCATTATTCTATATCACATGTAACCTTATTATTGCTGGTACCTGCCAACAAGGTGGTGACCTGTAGCGCAGTACACTTTGTTACATCATAAGATGACATCAACATTGTGACATCACAGGATTCCAGAATACTAATGCTGCTCTGTGTAACTGGAGCTCACATCAGGAGATGAAGATGAGAAGAGAGGGCAGAATACAGAATACACGTAAGTCCATCACTTTCCTGAAGTTATGACATACAACATACGACATCTACAGAATAAATAATTAGATAGCAATAGAATTTATTATCAATTGCCTCAAATCCATTACATGTAGCATGACACAGTAGTATAGAAGATATATGTATAGTACAGTAGGGAGAGTTTCTGACTATAGTCCCCCCCCCCCCCCCTCTACTCACTCATTGAATAAATTGCTGTATGTGGTTACGTGGTATATAATACACTTTCTAATATTATAGTCTCTGTATGATCAGGACATAGATAAAGTACAGTGTGTATGAAAACTAGTGCAGACAAACAGTGGTGTTGCCCATAGCAACCAATCATAATCCAGCATTTTATATTATAGGTTGCTATGGGCAACACACACTTTTTTCATCCTCACTTGTTATTAGGGAGATTTACCAGAAGTAGTGCAATGGAAAAGTGGACATGTGACCTACAGGAACCAATCAAGTTGCTGATTTAAAATGACAAAAGGCCACTGAAAAATAAAAGCTGATTGGCTGAGATGACAGACCCACCACTTTTCTCTGGCTTTACGTTCTCCACAGCAGTGAATATGTATATTTCATTATCATACTTATTAATAATATTATTATTATTATTATTATTATTATTATTATTATTATAACATACCGGGCATAGTATAGACACAAAGGGGGACGAGTTAACCACATCAACCAATCAGAGTTCAGCTTTCAGGTTCGACATTGCACTGGAGAAATAAGACATGGAATCTGATTGGTTGCTATGGGTAACACAGCCATTATGTGTCAGACAATTCTAATGTGGCTGTGACATCACAATATGTCTGGGGGAGTCTTATCATGCAGTGTAAAGCTGGGCTGTGTTGTTTACAGGTCACCTCAGGAGATGACAGGAAAGCCTTGGATCATCACATTTTCATATTTGGAGAAGAAGCCAAACCAGAATACATAAAGCACAACAGCTCTGTCCATGGAACGCAGCCGCCGTGTGCAATGAGCAGGAGCTCACAGTTTCATTGTCAACATTAGGTAGAATTAACACCACACATGGAAAAAATATTACAACTGCACAATAAATGTAACATAAATATTGTAAGATAATATTAAACATGATAGAACACAAATAATAATACAATTTCATGTACATTAATACCAAGTATTAACCTGTAATAATATTCACAATAACGCGGCACAATAGTATGGTAACAACATACAATAATATATACAGTAATACCATACAATATATACATTAATACCAAACAATAATATATAAAGTAATAGCATACGATAATATATACAGTAATACTAAACAATAATATATACAGTAATAGCATACGATAATATATACATTAATACCAAACAATAATATATACAGTAATACCACACAATAATATATACATTAATACCAAACAATAATATATACAGTAATACCATACAATAATATATACAGTAATACTAAACAATAATATATACAGTAATACCATACAATAATATATACAGTAATACCACACAATAATATATACAGTAATAGCATACGATAATATATACATTAATACTAAACAATAATATATACTGTAATACCATAAAATAGTATATACAGTAATACCAAACAATAGTATATAGTAATACCACACAATAATATATACAGTAATACCACACAATAATATATACATTAATACCAAACAATAATATATACAGTAATACCATACAATAATATATACAGTAATACTAAACAATAATATATACAGTAATACCATACAATAATATATACAGTAATACCACACAATAATATATACAGTAATAGCATACGATAATATATACATTAATACTAAACAATAATATATACTGTAATACCATAAAATAGTATATACAGTAATACCACACAATAATATATACAGTAATACCATACGCTATATACATTAATACTCAACAATAGTATATAGTAATGCCATACAATAATATATACAGTAAGGCCATACAATATATACAGTAATACTAAACAATAATATGTACATTAATACCATAAAATAGTATATACAGTAATACCAAATAGTACATAGTAATACCACACAATAATATAAACAGTAATACTATATAATAATATACACAGTAATACCATACAATAATATATACAGTAATACCAAACAATAGTATATTTGGCAATACCACACAACAATATTAACAATGATATGAAAATAATACTCATATTCTTCCATAATATTACACCATGCATTAAAGGGGTTTTCCCATGAGAGACATTTATGACATATCCACTGTATATGTCATAAATGTCAGATAGATGCCTCTGGGACCCGCACCTATCTCCAGAACAGGGCCCCCTAAACACCGTTCAGTCGCTCTGTGTTGCAGCTGAATGAGGTGAATTCAGACCATTAAAATCCTGCGGATATGTCATAAATGTCTCTCATGGGAAAACCCTTTTAATACAAGCTACACAATAATACAAAACAAATACTTAATGATATAAGCGCTAATGCGTCGGAGGAGGTATAAGTCGGGAGGATTTCCCGAAATATTCTCTACCTCTGCCAGATGCCAATGCATACAATTCTGAAGGCATACAGTGGCTTTCCTAGCCCATAGGCTCCCATGTTAAAAAAAATTAAGATCGTGGGGTACAACTTTTTTTTACAGAATACCTCTCCATGGAACAGAACAGCAGATTGTCCTATTCCATACAACAGAAAAAAGGTATACCGACATATACCAGTGCGATCGAGGCAAAATGGACACTCTTATGGATATGCCTATTGATATGCTTGACAAATATGCCAGGAGCTTTGCCAGCAGCCTGATACAACTAATAACACTTAAAAACACAAATACCTCATGAAATAAAGACAATAAAACCCTCACAATAATAAATTATCTCATAATATTGTGAACACTAAGAACTTGCATTAATATACACTGTAATACCTCAGAATACAATAATTATATTAAAATATTTCATAATTTCATGAACACTACTAGCCAAGGTTAATATAGTTACATAGTTACATAGTTACATAGTTAGTACGGCTGAAAAAAGACACATGTCCATCAAGTTCAACCAAGGGAAGGGAAAAGGGAAGGAAAAATTTCTACACATAGGAGCTAATATTTTTTTGTTCTAGGAAATTATCTAACCCTTTTTTAAAGCCATCTACTGTCCCTGCTGTGACCAGTTCCTGCGGTAGACTATTCCATAGATTCACAGTTCTCACAGTAAAGAAGGCTTGTCGCCTCTGCAGCTTGAACCTTTTTTTCTCGAGACGGAGGGAGTGCCCCCTTGTTTTTTGAGGGGGTTTTACAAGGAACAGGATTTCACCATATTTTTTGTATGTGCCATTAATATATTTATATAAGTTAATCATGTCCCCCCTTAGTCGTCTTTTTTCAAGGCTAAATAGGTTTAATTCTTTCAATCTTTCCTCATAACTTAAATTCTCCATGCCCCTAATTAGCTTCGTTGCTCTTCTTTGTATTTTTTCCAACTCCAGGGCATCCTTTCTATGAACTGGAGCCCAGAACTGAACTGCATATTCTAGATGAGGCCTCACTAATGCTTTGTAAAGTGGTAATATTACATCCCTGTCCTGCGAGTCCATGCCTCTTTTAATACACGACAATATCCTGCTGGCCTTTGAAGCAGCTGATTGACATTGCATGCTGTTATTGAGTTTATGATTTACAAGTACACCCAGATCCTTCTCAACAAGTGAATCCGCTAGTGTAGCTCCCCCTAGGACATATGATGCATGCAGGTTGTTGGTACCCAGATGCATAACTTTACATTTAGCTACATTAAACTTCATCTGCCAAGTGGACGCCCAAACACTTAGTTTGTTTAAATCTGCCTGCAATTCATGAACATCTTCCATAGACTGAACTATATTACATAGCTTGGTGTCATCTGCAAAAATAGAAATATAATCATTAATATTGCACAAAATAAGAACATTAAGGCTATGTTCACACAACCTTTTTTGTCTGGCAGAAAAATATCTGCCTCAAAATTTTAAAACGGTTGTCCTCTATCGGACAACTGATGACCTATCCGCCGAATAGGTCATTAGTATATGATCTATGGGGGTCCGACACTCACACGGCTGCCGGAGGCAGATGGCTCCAAGCATGGAATAGCGGCCGAGCTGCAGTTCTGCAGCACGTCCGCTATGCAATGTACGGAGCCAACTGCTTCTGGCCCTTACATTGCATGCTTTGCAATGACATCCAGAGCCCGCAGGCAAGCCGGAAAAGCTGATTGGTGCGGGGTCCAGGTGTCGGACCCCCACATATCATATACTGATGACCTAACTGGTGGATAGGTCATCAGTTGTCCGGTACTGGACAAAGCCTTTAAGCTTTTTTTTCCGTAGATCGTAGAAACCGGGGTAAAAAGCCACGGAAAAACATGAGAGGTCAGAGGTGGAAACCGCTCAATTAAAGAGCATGCAGCTTTTCTCTTCTGCGAGCGGCCAAGAGCCGCACGGGGAAAATCGGCTCTGCTTTACATTGAAATCATTGGGGGCAATTTGGGGCGTTTCTCAGAAATTTTGTTTGCCTCTGCCACAGGAACATGCAGTTAGGCATCTTTTAGGTCCACTGTGACAATGCACATTCTACAAGGAACACTACAGAATGGATGGTCTCGCTCTGAAACATACCTTGGATTGGATTGGAAAATACACTCCTGTGCCAAGCTCTGTTTGCAAAGGGACTAAAGTTAAAGCAAACTTGTCTCTGGACCAGATGGCGAAGTCTATAGCGTAGACGTATTGTATTATATCTAGCACCTACTTAGCCAAGATTTGAGCTCGCCACTGATGGAAGTTGAACTCAGCCTGTACCTTGACCATCCGTGCCTGCTGCCTGCCCATACCTTTTGCCTTGTTACCCATGATGAACTATTGTCGCATGCACTGACCATTAGCTACGTGACTCGTTTTGTACCTTGCAGTCTAACCTTCCCCTATACCTGACCCCGTTATCTGTCTCTACACCTGTTACGTTGGCCGTCACCAAGGGAGACTACTCTGGGGGTAACAACCTGGGGATCCTCTGCAGCGAAGTCCAGATCCCTGTATAGGAGTTAAAGGCTGAAGACCTGGGATTCCCTTAGACTTTGCTCCCCGGTTTAGCCCCAAGTCAAATCCATTGGTGACAAGGTGCGTTAACACCACCCTCTGCTGACCCCATGGCAGATACTCCCTCGAGCTCCTGCGACAGCCAACTCAAAAGCGGGGGAATAACCACTTTAGCCTGGCTACATCCTCTTTAGGCAGGGAGCTCTACTACTCCAGCTGATCTTCTTGTAGTAGATATAGGAGTTTAAACCGCCTGTAAATAAACTGTGTTTTTCAGGAGTCTTCCATTCTGAGACCATGCTCTGTTTAGAGCCATGTTCCACCTTCAATGTTTTAGGCCTGCCTCAGGATTCCCGGTCATCATAGGACAGAGAAGGATATTTATCCTCTAACTTGCCCGCTTTGATAAGATTATGGATTTTATCCACCAGGAAAAGAGAGGCTTTAGAGTCGTCTTTCTTATTTGAAGAAGAGAAGACTTCATCCACCATCCCAAGGTCATGCCATGCACCGTGGTCATCACTGAGCTGCTCCTCCTTCTGCTATGCCTACTAGACTTAGACCACTGGACGGAGGCAGACGTTTGGGCCAAAACATCTTTTCTCAAGCTAGCAGAGAGGAGGCAATAAACAACCGTAGAGAGCAATTCTACTTCAAATTTAGAGTTCTTACTCTTCCATGGGTGATTAAACGAAATCTTTAACACAGTCCATGACTTCCTAGGGTGCGGACGAGGAATGACCTGACTCCCATCTGAGACAGTGCATGCAAAGCCTGCAGTCATAGCTTTCAGGCAGGGTCACATCACATTTATGACAGCAGAAATGTTTTCTTTTAGAAGAGCTGAGACATCTGAGGCCAGAAAACAACAATGGGGATTGCAGTGCCTGACTAGTAAGATGCAGACGGCATCATACCAGTATACCCTGTAAGAAATAACAGCAGCTACATGCTCAGCATCCAACATACGAGCAAGAGCGTACAATGAGAGGCTAGTTTCCATATAAAGCAGAGGCCCAGCCTCCCATGGGGCTGTCCCTGGTCTGACAGCGACCTATATAAAATATGGCTGAAGTATGCCACATAATGAAAACCAAAGCGAGTATAATATGTAGAGTTGCCAGAGCAATTACCCTGCAGCAGTGCGACCTGCCCGCCGGATAGAGGAGGAATCCTGAAGCAGAAACTGGAGAACACCGGACTCTGAACAGCAACACTGCCCACCAAAAATGGTGCCTGAAGAGTCAGGACGCCAATGAGGCGGAGCGCAACCAGCACATGCGCCAGAAAAACCAAACGCAAGCTGGGCGACGCTTCCTCCGATCAGAGCGAGAAATAAGGCAAATAAAAAAGAAACACAGTAACTGGCAGCAGGGAAATGTAATCCCATATGTGCTGCAGAGGGGACGTTCAGGAAATAAACACTAATTCCTCTCAATATTATAAACTCTAATAACTCACTATAATATAAACACTGTTACCTCAATATAATATAATCACTAATACCTCACTATAATATAATCACTAATACCTCACTATAATATAATCACTAATACCTCACTATAATATAATCACTAATACCTCAATATAATATAATCACTAATACCTCACTATAATATAATCACTAATACCTCACTATAATATAATCACTAATACCTCACTATAATATAATCACTATTACCTCACTATAATATTTTTTTGGGTATAATATAATTTTTTATTGCTGTCGAATTATATTTAAAAAAAACTAAGAAAATGTTACATTAACATTATATTAAAAAAAATATTATGTAGTACAGACACTATCCCAAAGTCAATGCTGGAAAATCAACAATCTCCCCCTAAAACCCTGGAAAATATCACGTGGGGAGGGGAGAGAGAGACATTGAAAGAAAAAGAAAAAAGAGGAACAAACAAACAAAAAACAAAATGAAAAAACATGGCTCCTCAAACAGCTACTAACACATTTTGAACCAGCCCTAAGGTCTTTTTCTGTTTGGGGGATAGTTCCACTATTCATCTGTTCCAGATCTTATATAAAAAAAATTCTGCCTCCTCTTAAGGGCACGGCCAGACGTGGCGGAATTGCTGTGGAATTCCGCTTTGGACAGTCCGCAGTGAATTTCTCCAGCGTCCGTTTTTTACAGTTATTTCAATACATTTTGAGGCAAGTTATTTCAGACGTTGCGGAAAACTCCGCTGCGGACCATAGGCTGCGGTGCAGAATTTTCCCTCCGCAGCATGCACTGACTGTTGCGGAGAAGAAGCGGAATTTCACTGCTTATTTCAGCCATTGCAATGCAAAAACTGAAATCTGTGGCAAGTCCGCTGTGTTTTCTGCAACGTCTGAATTACCTGTCAAATATGCAAATGTTGGTGCAGATTCGTTGCGTAAATGCCCCAAATCTGCACCAACATTTGCAGCGTAAAAACTCTGCCACGTCTGGCCGTGCCCTAATACCTAACTATAATATAAACACAAATTTATCACTATCATATTCAAACTCATACCTCTCAAGAATATTAAGCTTTGACACCTCTCTATAATACAAATAATAAGGCCCAGTTCACACAGCGTTTTTTGGTGCTGATTTTGACTGGGAAACCGTGGTTTAGCGGTTTTTGTTTGCTTGCGGGAAAAGAAACATCAGGCCTCATATTAGAGCTGATTTTGCTGATAAACTTCCATTGAAATCAATGGGAGGGGGGAAAAAAGACGCTGTTAGTTTGGAGAGGTTTTTGACCAAATACCACCACGGTTATTGTAGTTGCAAAATAAAATAAAAAAACGTGCATTTTAAAATTCAAAAGAAAAGTTTGAGGCAGATTTTTTTCTGCCTGTCAACTCAACTCTATGTGAACTAGGCCTCATGCTTCACAATAATATAAACGCTAATACCTCCCCAAAACCACTGTAAATGAGGTATTCAGAGCACAGGTACACAGGACAGATCATTCCCAGCTACTCACTGCCCGAGTAACTAGCATAGGATGGTACAGAACAGACGATCAGTAAGGGCACATTCAGACGTGGCGGAATTGCTGTTGAATTCCGCTGCGGACAGTCCGCAGTGGAATTCTGCAGCAGCCGTTTTTTACATTTGTTTCTATACATTTTTAGTAAACTTTAGACGTTGCGGAAAATAACAGTGCGGAATATAGGCTGCGGAGCAGAATTTTCCCTCCACTGCATGCTCATTATGTTGCGGAGAAGCAGCGGAATTTCACTGCGGAATTTCAGCCTTTGCAATGCAAAAACTCAAATCTGTGGCAAGTCTGCTGTGATATCTGCAACGTCTGAATTGCCTGTCAAATAAGCAAATGTTGGTGCAGATTCGTTGCGTAATTGCCCCGAATCTGCACCAACATTTGCAGCGGAAAAATTCTGCCACGTCTGAACATGGCCTAACACACACCTAGTACTAGGATTACCGGCTTTGATCCAGGGTTTTTAACTGATCGCCATTTTCTGGGGTCAAGAAGGAATTTTTCCCTGTGACACTAATTGGCCACATTTGTCCAGGGTTTTTGCCTTCTTCTGGATCAACAGGTTTAGGTATAGGGTTGTCATTCACATTAATATAATATACAAATAAAATATATCAAATAAATATTTTTAAATATTACAATTCTCTTGTGTCTTTATTTCTCAGCATGTGGTGGAGTTCAATATCCTTTTAGGCTAAGTCCAGACATTTGTTACATGCGGATTTTGCAGTGGATTAGTCGTGGTTTTAATTTTTCGCATTGCAAAGGGTGAAATCTGTGGTGAAAATCCACTGCAACAGAATATACATGGTGCAGACTTTAAAATCAGAAGTGTGCACTGATTTTCACACAGAATTTTTTCGACTACATGTGGATGGGGTTTTGAAAACCTTCATGTATTGTACTGTAAAGTTCCATGGATTAGGGGTGCGAAATCTGTATCGCAAATCCACAGCAATTATGCCACATCTGAAAATTCGAATCATGTTTATTTCTATCTGCCTCTGGAACATTGATCAGGGGATTAACTCTATGAGGTCCATATACCCTAATAGGATATTACCCAATATGGAAAGTTGTTGTGATGAGATACCATTTTAATGGGACGTTCTTGTCATGCATGGATCCCTCCCTCTCTTTTGTAGCAGCACTGTCCTATGGCTAACAAACAGGGCTTCGGAACCCTGGGACTCCCCTCTATTACCCATGTCTTGATAGGGCATATGTAAAGAGAAGGTAAATAAAAGACAAGATAACTGTTAATATGTTCACACATGGTCAGTGGTGTATATAGAAGAGAGGGGGTCCACAGCAAAGACCAAAATGGTCCCCCATTATAGTGCCAGGTTTTGACACTCAGGACAGAAAAGCCAGGTGCCAGGTATGTTTCCTCTTCCACGCCCTTTCAGTAAATATTGAGCTTATTCCCCACTCTCTCGATTGCCAGCAAAGGTAATGGGACAAACTAACACTGGACCCTCCTCTCTCCCAGGGTCTCACAGCAGCTGCATGGTCTATGGTGCGCACAGTGCATATTCATTAACCCCTTAATCCACAATGACGCAACTGTACGTCATTGTAAAGGATCTGCCAGGCACAACTTCTGTGTATACGCCCATGGGTAATCAGTCTGCACCTGGTTCTATGTCTCTGAGACTGACTCCATCTTCCACCACTCAGGATGGCAGGCTTAGGAGTGGGAGAGCCTATCGCAGCCTGGCCAGACGGAGCTAGCTCCCGCCCCCTGTCTATTTATGCCTGCCTTTCCTGTTCCTCCTTTGCTTGTGATTCTTCTCGTGTGGTTTCCTGGCCTTGCTGCAGCTCCTAGCTATTTGACCTTACTTCATACTGACCCCGGCTTACTGACTACTCTCCTGCTCTGCGTTTGGTACCTCGTACACTCCTGGTTTGACTCGGCTCGTTCACCTCTCTTGTTGCTCACGGTGTTGCCGTGGGCAACTGCCCCATTTCCCTTTGCTTGTGTCCCCTTGTCTGTTTGTCTGTCGTGCACCTACTGAGCGTAGGGACCGTAGCCCAGTTGTACCCCGTCGCCTAGGGCGGGTCGTTGCAAGTAGGCAGAGCCTGAGTGATGGGTAGATTAGGGTTCACTGTCTGTTTCCCTACCCCCCTGTCATTACATAATCACAAGCCAATATACCTAGGCTACCCTGGTCCCTCACACTGCTATGGACCCCCTTGAGACCCTGGCTCAGCAAATGCAGGGTCCCTCCCTACAGGTCCAGGCCCTGGCTCAGAGGGTCAACCAGCCTGACGCTACCATGGTAGTGCCCCTCACCTCACCTCTTGAACCGCACCTCAAGTTGCCTGACCGGTTCTCAGGGGACCGGAGGACTTTTCTCTCCTTTCGGGAGAGTTGTAAGCTCTACTTTCGCTTAAAGCCCCACTCCTCAGGTTCTGAGAGCCAGCGGGTGGGTATAATTATGTCCCGGCTCCAGGATGGGCCCCAAGAATGGGCCTTCTCCCTGGCTCCTGACGCCCCTGAACTTTCCTCCGTTGATCTTTTCTTTTCTGCTCTCGGACTCATTCATGACGAGACTGACAGGACTGCCTTTGCCGAGAGTCAGCTGGTGACCTTACGTCAGGGTAAGAGACCTGTGGAGGAGTATTGTTCTGACTTTAGGAAGTGGTGCGTAGCTTCTCGGTGGAATGACCCTGCCTTAAAGGGAATGTGTTGCCAGCAAAACATGTTTTGTTTTTTTTAATTAAACAGTTAGTGTATAGGTGATTAAACATTGTTCTAATTTTTTATTTTTTTTTCACGAGTCAGGAAATATTATAAATTGGATTCAATTTATAATATTTCCCAGCACTGGTCACTAGATGGAGCCATTCCCAAAATTGCAGCATTATGCTGCAAAATTGGGTAAAAATCCCTCGCTCTAGTGAGCTCTCAGAATCCCCCCCTCCTTTATCCTGGCTAGTGCCGGGATAAACGAGGGGTTTGAGCGGTCTAACCTCCTACACTGTGTGTCGCCATTTTTTGAGCTAACACACAGTGTAGAAGGTTAACATACAGTAGTAAACACACTGAAACACGAACATATATAGAAATAACTTACCTGCTCTAGTCGCCGCCGCTCCCTCCGGTCCATCCGCTCCGTCTGCTGCCGCTGCTCTATGTGCACAAGTCCGGAAGCCGCGACCGGAAGTAGTAATCTTACTGTCCGGCCGCGACTTCCGGTCCACAGGAAAATGGCGCCGGACGGCGCGCATTTCAAATTGAACTGTGTGGGAGCGGCGCATGCGCCGTTCCCACACAGCGGCGTACACGAAAGTGGATGGAACTGGCCCCGTTCGCAGTCCCTATGGGACTGGAGCTTTCGTATTCCATGTCTGTATGTGTCGTTAATCAACACATACAGAAATGGAAAAAAAAATGGCAGCCCCCATAGGGAAGAAAAAGTGTAAAAATAAAAAAAAGTAACACACAAACACACAAATTAATCCAAACCTTTTTAATAAAGCACTAACATCTTTAACATATTAAAAAAAAAATTTGGGTGACACTGTTCCTTTAAGGTGCCAGTTTAGGTTGGGTCTGTCGAACGCCCTGAAAGACCTGCTAGTTAGCTATCCCTGTTCTGACTCCTTAGACCAGGTTATGTCTTTAGCGGTACGACTTGACCGACGTCTCAGGGAACGACAACTTGAAAGTTTTTGTGTTTTCCCCTCTGACTCCCCCATGATGCCTCCCGAGGTCCCGTTGCTTCGCTCTTCCACGGAAGACTCGGAGGTACCTATGCAACTCGGGGCCTCCGTGTCCCCCCGACAACGTAGAGAGTTCCGCAGGAAGAATGGTCTCTGCTTCTATTGTGCGGATGACAAACATCAAGTGAACACCTGTCCTAGGCGTAAGAATAAGCAGCCGGAAAACTTCCGCGCCTAAGTGATCATCGGGGAGGTCACTTGGGCGCACAGGTATTTCCCATAAATATGAAACGTAATAAAATCTTGCTTCCCTTTCAGGTCTCTTTTGGTGGTAGGTCTGCTACCGGCAGTGCCTTCGTGGATTCAGGGTCTTCTGCTAATATCATGTCTGTGGAATTTGCTATGTCTCTAGCTATGCCTTTGATTGATTTGCTTAAACCTGTCCCGTTAGTGGGTATCGACTCCACTCCTCTTGCTAATGGTTATTTTACTCAGCATACCCCTGTTTTTGAACTCCTTGTTGGCTCCATGCATTTGGAGCAGTGCTCTGTACTGTTGATGCAGGGATTATCGTCCAATTTGGATTTAGGCCTTCCCTGGTTGCAGTTGCATAATCCCACGTTTGACTGGAATACTGGGGAGCTTACCAAATGGGGTAATGAATGCTTGACGTCATGTTTTTCTGTTAATTCTATTTCTCCCCCTGAGGAGGTGAACACGCTACCTGAGTTTGTTCAGGACTTCGCTGATGTTTTCTCTAAGGAGGCCTCTGAAGTGTTACCTCCTCATAGAGAATACGATTGCGCTATCGATTTGGTACCAGGAGCTAAGCTCCCTAAGGGTAGGATATTTAATCTCTCTTGTCCCGAACGTGAAGCCATGAGAGAGTATATCCAGGAATGCCTGGCCAAGGGTTACATTCGTCCCTCTACTTCTCCGGTAGGTGCTGGCTTCTTCTTCGTAGGGAAGAAGGATGGTGGTCTTAGTCCATGCATTGACTACCGTAACTTGAATAAGGTCACTGTAAGGAACCAGTATCCCCTTCCTCTGATTCCTGATCTCTTTAATCAGGTTCAGGGGGCCCAATGGTTCTCTAAGTTTGATCTACGGGCGGCGTATAACCTTATCCGCATCAAAGAGGGGGATGAGTGGAAGACTGCGTTTAACACGCCGAAGGTGATTTCGAATACCTCGTCATGCCCTTTGGGTTGTGTAATGCCCCCGCGGTCTTCCAGAATTTCATAAATGAGATTTTAAGAGATTACCTGGGGGTATTTCTTGTAGTGTACCTTGATGACATACTTGTGTTTTCCAAGGACTTGTCCTCCCACATTGAGCATGTCAGGAAGGTGCTCCAGGTCCTTCGGGAAAACAAACTGTTTGCTAAGACCGAAAAATGTGTGTTTGGGGTGCAAGAGATACCATTTTTGGGTCAAATCCTCACTCCTCATGAATTCCGCATGGACCCCGCCAAGGTCCAGGCTGTGGCGGAATGGGTCCAACCTGCCTCCCTGAAGGCATTACAGTGTTTCTTGGGGTTCGCTAATTATTACAGGAGATTTATTGCTAACTTCTCGGTCATCGCTAAGCCTCTTACGGACCTCACTCGCAAACGTGCTGATCTCCTCCACTGGCCTACTGAGGCTGTCCAGGCTTTTGAGGTCCTTAAGAAGTACTTTATCTTGGCCCCGGTGCTGGTCCAGCCCAACCAAATGGAGCCATTTATCGTGGAGGTTGACGCATCCGAGGTGGGAGTGGGGGCTGTCTTGTCCCAGGGTACCAGGTCCCTCACCCATCTCCGTCCCTGTGCCTACTTCTCCAGGAAGTTTTCGTCCACTGAGAGTAACTATGATATTGGCAACTGCGAACTCTTAGCCATTAAATGGGCATTTGAAGAGTGGCGCCACTTCCTGGAGGGGGCTAGGCACCAGGTAACGGTCCTTACCGACCACAAGAATCTGGTTTTCCTAGAATCTGCACGGAGGCTAAGCCCGAGACAAGCTCGATGGGCGCTATTTTTTACCAGATTCAACTTTTTGGTTACCTATAGGTATAAACAAGGGGCTGGGTCTAAAAATATTAAGGCCGATGCACTGTCGCGTAGCTTCATGGCCAGCCCTCCTTCGGAGGAAGATCCTGCTTGTATTTTGCCTCCTGGTATAGTCGTTTCTTCTATTGATTCTGATTTAGTCTCTGAAATTGCGGCTGATCAAGGTTCAGCTCCAGGGAATCTTCCTGAGAACAAGCTGTTTGTTCCCCTGCAATTTCGGCTAAGGGTACTTAGGGAAAATCATGACTCCGCACTATCTGGTCATCCAGGCATCCTGGGTACCAAACACCTCATTGCCAGAAACTATTGGTGGCCTGGGTTGCCTAAAGACGTTAAGGCCTACGTCGCCGCTTGTGAGGATTGTGCCAGGTCCAAGACTCCCAGGTCACGACCAGCGGGATTACTACGTTCTTTGCCCATTCCCCGGAGACCTTGGACCCATATCTCCATGGATTTTATCACCGATTTGCCTCCATCTCAAGGCAAGTCGGTGGTGTGGGTTGTAGTAGACCGCTTCAGTAAGATGTGCCACTTTGTGCCCCTCAAGAAACTACCCAATGCTAAGACGTTAGCTACTTTGTTTGTCAAACACATCCTGCGTCTCCATGGGGTCCCTGTCAATATTGTTTCGGACAGAGGGGTACAATTTGTTTCATTGTTTTGGAGAGCCTTCTGTAAAAAGTTGGAGATTGATCTGTCCTTCTCCTCTGCCTTCCATCCTGAAACTAATGGCCAAGCCGAGAGGACTAATCAGTCTCTAGAACAGTATTTAAGGTGTTTTATCTCTGACTGTCAATATGATTGGGTCTCATTCATTCCCCTCGCCGAATTTTCCCTTAATAACCGGGTCAGTAACTCGTCAGGGCCCTGGTCTCCCCCTTTTTCTGTAATTTTGGGTTTAATCCACGGTTCTCCTCCGTTTCACCTGGTAGTTCCAACAATCCCGAGGTAGAAGTCGTTCATCGGGAACTGTGCACAGTCTGGGCCCAGGTTCAGAAGAACCTAGAGGCGTCCCAGAGCATACAAAAAACCCAGGCTGATAGAAGACGTTCTGCTAACCCCTTGTTTATGGTCGGGGATCTGGTGTGGTTATCGTCTAAGAACTTGCGCCTTAAGGTCCCGTCCAAGAAGTTTGCTCCTCGGTTTATAGGGCCGTATAAGGTCATTGAAGTCCTCAATCCTGTCTCCTTCCGACTGGAGTTGTCCCCATCTTTTCGTATACACGACGTGTTTCATGCCTCCCTCCTTAAACGCTGCTCCCCGTCCTTGGCTCCCTCGAGGAAACCTCCTGTTCCCGTTCTCACCCCTGAGGGGGTGGAATTCGAGGTGGCCAAGATTGTGGACAGCAAGATGGTCCAAGGCTCCCTCCAGTACCTGGTCCATTGGAGAGGATACGGGCCTGAGGAGAGGACTTGGGTACCCGCCCGGGATGTTCACGCTGGGGTATTGATCAGGAAGTTCCACCTTCGTTTCCCCAATAAACCAGGTCTACTTAGAAAGGGTCCGGTGGCCCCTCATAAAAGGGGGGGAGGTACTGTAAAGGATCTGCCAGGCACAACTTCTGTGTATACGCCCATGGGTAATAAATCTGCACCTGGTTCTATGTCTCTGAGACTGACTCCATCTTCCACCACTGAGGATGGCAGGCTTAGGAGTGGGAGAGCCTATCGCAGCCTGGCCAGACGGAGCTAGCTCCCGCCCTCTGTCTATTTATACCTGCCTTTCCTGTTCCTCCTTTGCTTGTGATTCTTCTCGTGTGGTTTCCTGGCCTTGCTGCAGCTCCTAGCTATTGGACCTTGCTTCATACTGACCCCGGCTTACTGACTACTCTCCTGCTCTGCGTTTGGTACCTCGTACACTCCTGGTTTGACTCGGCTCGTTCACCTCTCTTGTTGCTCACGGTGTTGCCGTGGGCAACTGCCCCATTTCCCTTTGCTTGTGTCCCCTTGTCTGTTTGTCTGTCGTGCACCTACTGAGCGTAGGGACCGTCGCCCAGTTGTACCCTGTCGCCTAGGGCGGGTCGTTGCAAGTAGGCAGGGACTGAGTGGTGGGTAGATTAGGGCTCACTGTCTGTTTCCATACCCCCCTGTCATTACAGTCATGGCTTGCACTGCCGTAAGGCACCATGGGGTACGGTTACGTCATGGATTTATTCTGTCACCATGTCAAAAGACATGGTGACAGAACAGTGATATAAGCTGTCACAGACAGCTAATAGTCGCTATGATGCGGTGGGGGACCAATGCTGGTGCGGCGCTGCCCGTGATCGCTGTGATTGGTCATTAGTGACTGACCAATCACAGCATTGCCAATTTGTTAGCCGATCGGCTGTTGGCAAAAGGAGGCCAGCAATGGCCTCCTGTTTGCCAAGAATGGAGGACTGATAGGCTCCGCCCAGAGGCAGGGCTTCAAAAGCTTCAGTCCGCAAACGGAAGATGACGGCGGGCCCAGAAGCTGAGCCTGCACCATCAGCCGCGGGTGTCAACTGTATTTTACAGCTGACACCCTGTTGTAACGCCAGGGAGCAGAGCTAACTGCGATCCCTGTCGTTAACCCCTTAGATGCCGTGATAAAAATTGATCGCTGCATTTTAGTGGTTTCTAGCCAATCGGCATGGCCACGATGTGATCGCGTGGGTACCGATCATTGCTATGGTGTCCTACAGGTCTGCCATGTATGAAAGCCCATTAGGCTCCGCACAGAGGAGGAGCCTAATAAGTCTGCTGTCAGTAAATAACTGACAGCTCTAATGCATTGAACTACGTGGGTAGTGCAATGTATTAGGGTAAAGATGAGAGGTGCAGGCCTTCAAGTTCCCTAGTAGGACAAAAAAAGTTCAAAAAAAGTTATACAAATTATTACTAAAGTCTAAAAATAAAAGTTATAGCCTTTTTCCTATAATAAGTAATTTATTATAGGAAATAAATGAAAATGTTACAGAAAGTACACATATTTGGTATCACCGTGTCCGTAATGACCCAAACTATAAAACTATATTGTTATTTATCCCGCAGTGAACACCACAAAAATAAATATAAAAAAACAATGCCAGAATCACAATTTTTTGGTTACCACCCCCCCCCCAAAAACCTAAAAAGTGATAAAAAAAAGTTGCATGTAACCCAAAATAGTAGCAGTAAAAACTAAATCCCGTCCCACAAAAAACAAACCCTTGCACAGCCTTGTTAACGCAAAAATTAAAACGTTATGGCTCTCAGGATATGGTGACACAAAAAATACATTATTTTAACCCTTTCAGGACCAATCTGATTTTGGCCTTCAGGACTTGCCCCATTTTTTTAAATCTGACGTGTCATTTTATGTGGTAAGAATTTTGGAATGCTTTTACCTATCCAAGCGATTCTGAGAATGTTTTCTCATGACATCTTGTACTTTATGTTAGTGAAAAAATTTGGTCAATAAATTCATTGCTTATTTATGAAAAACACCAAAATTTTAAGAAAGTTTGCAAAAATTATGATTTTTCTCATTTTAAATGTATCTGCTTGTAAAATAGATATTAAACCCACACAAAATAATTACTATTTCACATATTCCATATGTCTTCTTTATGTTTGCATCATTTTTTGAACATTCTTTTATTTTTATAGGATGTTTAGAAGGCTTAGAACTTTAGCAGCAATTTCCACACTTTCAAGAAAAAGATTATTTTTCAAGGACTATTTCAGTTCTGAAGTGGCTTTGAGGGCTTATGTACTAGATATACCCCATAAATCACCCCACACACTGCACCCCCTCAAAGTGTTTAAAACAGCATTCAAAAAGTTTCTTAAACTTTGAGGCGTTTCACAGGAATTAAAGCAAGGTAGAGGGGAAATTTACAAATGGTTTTTTTTTTGCCAAAATTCATTTGTAATACAATTTTTTCTGTAACACAGAAGGTTTTACCAGAGAAACGCAACTCAATATTTATTGCCTAGATTCTGCAGTTTTTAGAAATACCCCACATGTGGCCATAGTTTGCTAATGGGCTGAAACACAGGCCTCAGAATCAAAGGAGCACCTACAGGATTTTGGGGCCTTCTTTTTTCAGAATATATTTTAGGCACCATGTCAGGTTTGAAGAGGTTTTGTGGTGCCAAAACAGTGGAAACTCCCCAAAAGTGAAATGGTTTTGGAAACAACACACCTTAAGGAATTTATCTAGGGGTATAGTTAGCATCTTGACCCCACAGGTCTTTTGCTATATTTATTGGAATTAGTCTGTGAAAATGAAAATCTAGAAATTTTTCATTTTTACAAGGAATAAAGAATAAAAGGCACCCAAAAACTTGTAAAGCTATTTCTCCCGATTATGACGATACCCCATATGTGGTAATTGCTGTTTGGACCCACGGCAGGGCTCAGAAAGGAAGGAGCGGGCGTGACTTGGACATGGCGGAGTGAGGCTGCTTTCTTTTGGAGCTCTGAGATGACAGCTTACCTACAAAGACTTTTCACTATCTCACGCACCCTGAAAGCATGCCAAAGGGCATTACTGGCACGCTTCTCCCGTCACACAACAGGGAATTCCCCTTCTTTCTCTCCTCATCCCGTAATGGCGCCCATGCCGACAACGAGCAGACATACCTCAGTATGAGGGCCGCCCAGCCCTTGCACCCTTAGTCAGCCTGTACCGGCTTTGTTCCTCTCCCAAGGCCGGTGGTGTTGAAGACTCTGCGGCGTCTGGTCCCATGCTTGCGGAGCTCAGGGACATGTTACAAGCCCTCCCTACCCTAGTGGAGCTGGAGGCTCAATTTTCCCACCTTGAAAAATGGCACGCCAGAGACATCTCTGCCATTCAGCACACCATTCAGCAGATCTCTACGATGGTGGTGCAGGTACAACAGCATTCCCTAGATGTGGATGGCTCTCTTTCTACTCTCTCGACTACGTTACAGTCTCATTCTACTTTGCTGACCGATCTCACTTTACGCATTGATGATTTGGAAAATCGGGGCCGCAGCAACAACATTAAAATCAGAGGACTGCCGGAATTGGTGGGTAGTGCTGACTTGTGCAACTATATTATTTGGCAAGATGTTGGGCTTATCTGATGATGACGTCCTGGAACTCGACAGAGTGCATAGGGTGTACAGCCCCAGGCAGCTGGATCGGAATAGAAATGGCCCGCTAGATGTTCTCTGCCGCGTCAATTTTTATCAGCAAAAAGAAGCTCTCCTCCGAAAAGCTTAGGATTCAGGTCCCATTACACACGAAGGGACATCTATAAGTCTGCTACCAGATGTGTCACAACGTACCCTTAACATGTGGCGCATGGTGAAACCTCTACTGGATAAGATCCGCGAAGCAGGTGCCTCGTATCGCTGGGGCCTTCCGTTCCATATCATTTTACGCAAGGAAGGCCAAGAATTTGCTGTGAGATCTCCAGAAGACCTACACGATGCTTTTGCCTTTTTGGGGACGAACCCCGTTCCAATCCCGGACTGGACAGTCCCTGGTCTTTTTCTGTGTGCCCCTCAACGTCCTACTGTGGACAGACCACCGACCATTCCTCGACAAGTTGAGCTGATCCATCCTGCGGAACGGGCTATGGCTGGAGACCCTTCGGATGGGGACCCCCTTAGCCCTTCTACAGCCTGAACCCTTACGTTTCTCCCCCCAAGATTCGAAGGAACTTTGTGAGTACTATGTCCTCTACCCATGGACAGTTTTGTTGTATTTTCTCAATGGCACTGTCTACTTCTTGGGATGTTGGTCTTGTGTTTTTTTTTTTTAGGTTAAAATGTACCCGAATTTTCATGCCATGCCTGTTCTGTGATTTCTCGAGCAGTTTATTATGCCTAGCATAGGTGTTGGTTTTATATCTCCTTTGCTTGATCACTTTAGGCACATCCTTCAGCTACCTCGGGCTTAAATGTAATGTGCATTGAGTATCTTAGTTGAAGCGCATTGTCTATATTGTCCTGTCTACTTGGAGATTCCTTCTTTTCCCTTTATTTCCTATACTTCCCCCCCCCCCATCTTCTCACTGCAACTTCCTCTCCCCCTCATCCCTCCCCCTACTCCTTCCTCTCCCCTCCTTCCCTTCCCCCCTCCTTCTCCCCCCTCCTCCTCTCTCCCATCCTCCTCCCCTTTTCTTCTCCCCTCCTCCTTCTCTCCACCTCCTTCCCTTTCTCCCCCCTCCTCCCTTCTTCTTTCCCCCCTCTCCTCTCCCTTCCCCCTCCATTTTTCCTCCCTCTCCCCTCCCCCTGTGCGGTTTCTCCTCGCAGTTACTATTGCCGCTACAATAGATAATCCAGAATGGTCCATGGGGCTAATATTGTTTTCCTGTTCTTCCCCGTGTGTCTTTTTGTTTCCCCCGACCCCAAGGTTTCTGTTACCTTCCTTTTCATTTTTCTTGCTTCCTATTCTATCCGTGGGTCCCCTCCTGTACAAACACCTCCCGTTTCGTATGCACAGTATGTCATGCTTGTTGTGACCTTAATTTGTTATGTCTCTATTATACGGTATATTCTTCTTCCTTCAGCTGTGGATTGGTCTCTCTTTGGAGCGACTCTCTTTGTTCATTCCTTCTACGTTCTCCACAATTGGTGTCGGACGCTGTCCAGCTGCCGGATAGCTGCTGGACAGTCTCTGTAGTTACGGTTTTTCCGTTATATATATAGGACTGATTTAGGTCCTTCTCTCCTTTTCCTTTTTCTTTCGCCTCCTAACTTCTATACCCCCCTTTTTTTCTCTTTCTCTCTCCCCCTCTCCTCTCTTCCCTTTCCTCCTCCCCCCCATGTTAGGTAGATGGATCTGCTCAAGGTGGTGTTGCTGAATGTCCGGGACCTGAATCTTCCTGAGAAACGGTCCTCCCTGCTACACCTTCTGTGTAAGAAGCTAACTTCTGTAGCCTTCTTACAAGAAACTCATTTTCGACAAGATCATATTCCGAGACTCTCAGACAGGAGACATGTTTTGAGGAAGAGCACGGAACCCCCCTCTCTCCGACAGTGGTTTCTCAAGATTGAGGAACTTAAGCGCATGGAGGACCTCACTTCTCACTTGATTAATCTAAGTGACATTTTCTCTAAAACATGGTACCATTGGATTGTCTATCAAGACACCCCAGAATATAGGACCATCATGACTACCTGAGGCAGAGATGTCATGCCTCCTGAGGTGTGAAGTGGACCATGTGCCTACAGTAACCCCTCCCACTCTCCTTCCCGCCCCTCTCCCTTTTTTTTTTGTTCGCTCCTTTTCTTTGTCTTCTCGATCTCTCTCTCTATATATTTTCTTGTTTCTCCCCCTCTCTTCGATGTTGACATACCGAATTCTGTCAGTTGTATTGATGCAATGTAGTGGACATGCGTGTCTACTGTTTGGCATATGTTATTATTTTGTTTTTAGCCCTCCCCCTTTTTCTTCTTTTTGTTCCCTTGATTGGCATGTCTTTGAATTGAAAAATTGTAAAATAAAGAATTTACAAAAAAAAAAACAAAGAAAGGAAGGAGCGCCATTTGGATTTTGGAGCGCAGATTTTGCTGGATTGGTTTTCAGTACCATGTCGCGTTTGCAATGCCCTGGAGGGACCAAAACAGTGGAAACCCCCCACAAGTGACCCCATTTTGGAAACTACACCCCTCAAGAAATTTTTGTAAGGGTATAGTTAGCATTTTGATCCTACAGGTTTTTTCTGCTGAATTTCGTGGAATTAGACCGTGAAAATGAAAATCTACTTTTTTCTGAAAAAACATAGAAATGTTTAATTTTTACAATGAAAAAAGGAGAAAAAGAACCCTAAAATTTGTAAAGCTATTTCTCCTGATTATGGCGATATGCCACATGTGGTAATAAACTGCTGTTTGGACTCACGGCAGAGCTCAGAAGGGAATGAGCGCTTGTTTGGCTTTTGGAGCTCAAATATAGCTGGAATAGTTTTCGGGTGCCATGTCTCATTCGCAAAGCTCCTGAGGTAAAACAGTGGAAAAACCCCAAAACTGACCCCATTTGGAAAAGTACACATCTTAAGGAATCTTTCTAGGGGTATAGTGAGCATTTAGACCCCACAGGTTCTTTGCAGAATTTATTAAAATTAGGCCGTGAAAATTAATATCAACATTTTTTTACACTAAAATGTTGATTGTTTTCATTTTCACAAAGGATAAAGGAAAAAAACACCCAAACGTTTGTAAAGCAATTTCTCCCAAGTACGGCAATACCCCATATGTGGTCATAAATGTTTTTTTTTTCATTAGAAATTAATTAACACCTTCAGGACTGATCCATTTTTTGCTTTTTCATTTTTGTTTTTCCCTCCCCGCTTTCCAGGAGCCATAAAGTTTTTTCTTTTTCTGTCAGTAGAGTGGTGCGAGGGCTTATTTTTTGCGGGAGGAGTTGTAGTTTATATTGATACCATTTAAAGTACCATTTAATGTACTGGGAAACGTAAATTAAAATTCTTTGCAGGCTGAAATTGGGAAAAGTTGCGATTCCTCCATTGTTTTTTGGATTTCGTTTTTACGGCTTTCACTTAAAACCAACAACTTACATTTTTTCTGAGACTTAATACGATTAAGGTGATATCAAATTTATACAGTCTTTTTTTATATTTTACTACTTTTACAAAGTAGAAACTACTTTTTTTGCAGGACGAGCTGTAGTTTTTATTCGTACCATTTTTTGGTACATACAACTTTTTGATCACTTTTTATTATTTATTTATTTTTTTAACCCCTTCAAGACACAGCCTGTTTTGGCCTTCAGGACACAGCCAATTTTTTCAAATCTGACATGTTTCACTTTATGTGGTAATAACTCCGGAATGCTTTTACCTATCCAAGCGATTCTGAGTTTGTTTTCTCGTGGCACATTGGACTTTATGTTACTGGCAAAATTTGCTCGATACATTAAGTATTTAATTGTGAAAAACACCAAAATTTTGCGAAAAATTGCAAAAATTAGCATTTTTCTAAATTTATATGTATCAGCTTGTAAGACAGATGGTAATACCACACAAAATTGTTGCTAATTAACATCACCCATATGTCTACTTTAGATTGGCATCGTTTTTTGAACATCCTTTTATTTTTCTATGACATCACAAGGCTTAGAACTTTAGCAGCAATTTCTCACATTTTCAAGAAAATTTCAAAAGGCTATTTTTACAGGGGCCAGTTCAGTTGTGAAGTGGATTTTAGGGCCTTATATATTAGAAACCCTCGATAAGTCACCCCATTTTAAAAACTTCACCCCTCAAAGTATTCAAAACAGCATTTAGAAAGTTTCTCAACCCTTTAGATGTTTCACAGGAATTAAGGCAAAGTAGATGTGAAATGTTCAAATTTATTTTTCATCTATTTTTTTTGTAACACAGAAAGTTTTACCAGAGAAACGCAACTCAATATCTATTGCCCAGATTCTGCACTTTTTAGAAATACCCCACATGTGGCCCTGTGGCACTTATTGACTGAAGCACCGGCATCAGAAACAAAGGAGCACCTAGAGGATTTTGGGGCCTCCTTTTTATTAGAAAATATTTTAGGCTCCATGTCGGGTTTGAAAGGCTCTTGCGACACCAAAACAGTGGAAATCCCCCAAAAGTGACACCATTTTGGAAACTATACCCCTTGAGGAAATTATCTAGGGGTATAGTGAGCATTTTGACCCTGCAGGTTTTTTGCAGAAATTATTGGAAGTAGGCCGTGAAAATGAAAATCTACATTCTTTCAAAGAAAATGTATGTTTAGCTAATTTTTTCTAATTTCCACAAGGACTAAAAGGAGAAAATGCACCACTACTTTTGTAAAGCAATTTCTCCCGAGTAAAACAATACCCCGCATGTGGTCATAAACGGCTTTTTGGACACACGGCGGGGCTTAGAAGGGAAAGAGCGCCATTTGGCTTTTGGAGATCAAATTTAGCAGGAATGGTTTGCGGAGACCACGTCGCATTTTGCAAAGCCCCTAAGGGACCAAAACAGTGAAAACACCAAAAAAGTGACTCCATTTAGGAAACTACACCCCTTGAAGAATACATCTAGGGGTATAGTGAGTGTTTTGAACCCACAGGGTTTTCATAGATTTTATTAGAATTGGGCAGTGAAGATAAAAAAAATCCTTTTTTCCAATAAGACGTAGCTTTAGCTCAACATTTTTCATTTTCTCAACAAATAAAGGAATAAAAGAACCCCAACATTTGTAAAGCAACTTCTCTGGAGTACGGCAATACCCCATTTGTGGTCATAAACTGCTGTTTGGGCATACGGCAAGGATCAGAAGAGAAGGAGTGGCATTTGGCTTTTGGAGCACAGATTTTGCTGGATTGGTTTCTTGACACAATGTCACTTTTGCAAAGCTCCTAAGGTACCAGTACAGTGGAAACTCCCCAAAAGTGACTCGATTCACGAAACTACACCCCTAGAGGTATTCATCTAGTGGTGTAGTGAGCATTTTGACACCACAGGTGTTTCATAGATTTTATTAGAATTGGGCAGTGAAAATAAAAAAAATCATTTTTCTTCAATAAGACGTAGTTTTAGCTGAAAATGTTTCATATTCTCAAAAAATAAATGTAAAAGAGCACCCCAACACTTGTAAAGCAACTTCTCCTGTGTACGGCAATACCACATATGTGGTCATAAACTGCTGTTTAGGCACAGAGTAGGGCACAGAAGGGAAGGAGCGCCATTTGGCTTTTGGAGTACAGATTTTGCTGGATTGGTTTCTGGGCGCTATGTCGCATTTGCAAAGTCCCTGTGGGACCAAAACAGTGGATCCCCCCCAGAAGTGACCCCATTTTGGAAACTACACCCCTCAAGGTATTCACCTAGGGGTGTAGTGAGCATATTAACCCCACAGGTTATTGGCAGAAATTGGTGTGTACGTGATGTTGCAGAGTGAAAATGGTTTTTCAATAGATATGCCAATATGTGGCGCCCAGCTTGTGCCACTGGAGACACACACCCCAAAAACTGTTAAAAGGGTTCTCCCGGGTATGGCGATGCCATATATGTGGAAGTAAACTGCTGTTTGGGCACACTGTAGGGTTCAGAAGGGAGGTAGCGCCATTTGGCTTTTGGAGCGTGGATTTTGCTTGTAGTAGTTTTGTTTGGAGTCTTACTGGTGTTTCCGTTTATAATGTGGGGGCACATGTAAGGCGGGCGGAGTATATAAGGGGCATAGTCAGGTGGTATAGTGGGGTAAAAAAAATCAATAAAATAATCCATAGATGTGTGTTACGCTGTGACACAATCCTTTCTGCACAGGCCGGTGTCGCACTGATATATGGCGTCCTTTATTATCCCCCTTTCGATCCACACTCCGCGCCTTTGAAGTTTGGGGAATTTTGCTGGGAAAGTGTTGTCCTGGTATAATACGGGCGCCCTCACTTCCAGCAGATATGTTTGGGCCCTCCCCTTCCTGGATCCCTAATTTTAGGGGCCTTGATAATTCGCCACTTGAAACAGAAGAAATGTTCCCCTCGGGCCGGCACAACTGCATATTTTTATTTCCTGGCTTATTGGTGCCTTGACTAATTTTATTTTTTCTTAGACGTAGCGGTATGAGGGCTGTTTTTTTTGTGTGACGAGCTGTAGTTTTTATTGGTACCATTTTGGGGTACATGCGACTTTTTGATCACTTGTTTTTTTTGGGAGGCAAGGTGACCAAAAAACAGCAATTCTGGCATATTTTTTTAGTTCTTTTTATACAGCGTTCACCATGCGTTATAAATTACATGTTAGCTTTATTCTGCGGGTCTGTCTGATTCCGGTGATACCTAATTTATAGCACTTTTTATGTTTTACAACTTTTTGCACAATAAAATAACTTTTGTAAAGAGAATGGATTTTTTCTGTCGCCAAGTTGTGAGAGCCATAACGGTTTTAAATTTTTCGTCGACGGAGCTGTATGAGGGCTTGTTTTTAGCGAGGCGAGTTATAGTTTTTATAGGTACCATTTTTAGGTACATGCGACTTTTTGATCACTTTTTATTTCAATTTTTGGAAGACAAAGTGACCAAAAAATAGCAATTATATCAGTATTTTTTAGTTATTTTTTTTACGGCGTTCACTGTGCGGAATAAATAACATTATATTTACATAATTCAGGTCGTTACGGTCGCAGCGATACCAAATATGTATGGCTTTATTATTTTTTTCAATAATAAATGACTTGATAAGGGAAAAAGGGCGATTGTGTTTTGTGTTATTATTTGAAACTTTTATTGTATTTTTTACAACTTTTATTTTTACTTTTTTTGCACTTTTTTTTACACTTTTCTTTAGTCCCACTAGGGGACTTGAAGGTCCAACTGTTTGTTTGATGTTCTAATACATTGCACTACCTATGTAGTGAAATGTAATAGAACTGTCAGTTGTTCACTGACAGCAAGCCGATCAGGCTCCGCCTCTGGGCGGGGCATAATCAGCTTACGTAATGGCAGACAGGAGTCCATTGTTAGGGCTCCTGTTGCCATGGTAGCAGTCGCCAGCCTTGCCATCGCGTGGCAAGGCTGCCGATTTGCTACAAACCTCTAGGATGCAGCGATCACAATGGATCGCTGCATCGAAGGGGTTAATGCCAGGAATGGGAGCTAGCTCCGGTTCCTGGCGATAGATCGGGGTGTCCGCTGTAACATACAGCGGACACCCACTGCTGATGACGCCGGCTCAGCTTCTGAGCCGGAAGCTGAGCCGGCGCCATCTTGCCGATGGTACCGGAAGCCTCCTGGGCCCCACCGACGACGGGGCATAGGAGGATTCCATTGCTGGCGTACTGGGAGGTAAGCATTAGCCCTCCGATCACCTTTGCAGCCACCGGCAACCCAGCGATCACGTTGCTGGGGTGCCGATGGCTATAAACTCCTCACATGCTGCGATCTCTATTGAACGCAGCATGTGAGGGGTTAATCGGTCGGATCGGAGGCTAGCTCCGGTCCTGGCCGATACCTCAGGGTGCCAGCTGTAACATACAGCTGTCACCCGGCGGTGATGTCGCTGGCTCAGCTCCTGAGCCAGCTTCATCTCCATGACGTACAGTTACGTGGAGATGCGGGAATAGGCCATCTCCCATGACGTAACTGTACGTGAAATTGCAGGAAGGGGTTAAAAGCTAAGGTAACCAAAAAACAGCAATTCTGACAATGTTTTTTTGTCCTTTATTTTTTACATTTAACACTGTGCGCTATAAATGACATTTTACTTTATTCTGCGGGTCGATACGATTACCGCGATACCATATGTAAATAGTTTTTTTTAATGTTTTGCAGAGTTTGCATAATAAAATTTATTTTCTATAAAATAATTTATTTTTTGTTTCACCATATGCTGAGAGCAATAACTTTTTTATTTTTGAGTAAAAAAAGCTGTGTAACGGCCTGTTTTTTGCGGAACGGATTGTAGTTTTTATTGGTACATATTTGGGGTACATGCAACTTTTTTATCACTTTTTATTATTTTGGGAGGGGTAGTGACCAAAATAATAGTGCTTCTAGCATTAGTTTTTTACTTATTTATTTTGCGGTGTTCACTGTGTGCGAAAAATAATATAATAGTTTTATAGTTTGAGTCGTTATGAACGAGGTGATACCAAATATATGTACTTTTTTAACTTTTTAATTTTTTCCTGTTTTCCTGATCCTGATCGGCTCCCGTGCATGGCCGACCCAGAGGCCATTGTATGACCTCCGGTTTTGCATGGCAGACCCGGAGGCCGTTGTATGGCCTCTGGTTTTGCCATGACAATCAACGGCAGCACCGGTTCGCGGGAAGGTTTGTTGCAGCAAGCGCAGACGTGAAGCAAAAATAATTTTATTGTGCAAATGCTGCAAAACAAAACAATATATATTTGGTGTCGCCATAATCATATCGACCCACAGATTAAAGTAAAAATGTCATTTATAGCTCACGGTGAACACTAAAAAAAAAGAATAAAAAACATTGTTTAGAATTGCTGGTTTTTGGTCACCTTGATATCCAAAAATGGAATAAAAAGTGATCATAAAATCGCATGTACCCCAAAATGGTACCAATGAAAACTCCAGATTGTCCCGCAACAAATAAGCCCCCACACACCTCCGTTGGCAAAAAAATAATAATATTCTGTCTCTCAGAATATGACGACGCAAAATGTGCAGAGCGTTCCAAAAGCGGATCAGATTGGGCACCATTTATCAGTGCGACACCAGCCACACATCTGCAGATTATTATTTATTTACTGCGTTATTATACCCTCTTATTATGCCCTGATGTACTCAGCACAGATTATATATACCCTGATGTACTCCGCACAGCTATCGTATAATGTGGGGTATTGCCCCACAATACTAACTGAAATGCCAGAATAACCTCAAACAGAACTACTACTAAGCAAAATCTGCGCTCCAATATCCAAATAGCGCTCCCTCCCTTCTGAACCCTACAGTGTGCCCAAACAGCGGTTTACGTCCACATATATGGCATCACCATACCCGCGAGAACCCGCTTAACCTGTTGCCGACACAGGACGAGAATGCTCGTCCTGAGCGGCGGGTACATCGCGCATTAGGACGAGCATTCTCGTCCTGTGTGACAGCTGTCTCTGCGCGCCTTTGAGACCGGGGCAATGGCTGTAATACACAGCCACGGCCCCGCTCTAACAGCGGAGAGAAGAGAAACATCTTCTGTCCGCTGTTAACCCTTTGAATGCCGCGATGAAAGCTGATCGCGGCGTTCAACTAGGGGGGACTTCACTTTGATTGCGTCACAGAAAATAACTGTGACGCAATCAAAGCCCATAACTTGAATGGCCAGACAGCCAAGGGTCCATTGAAGGACCCCAGGGCTATCTGAACAAATTTCCTGTTGTTAGGGCATACTGAGGTATGCCCTAACAACTGCCTGTGTACAATCCATACACAGGGTAATGTACTAGCATTTTGATCTATACCAGTACTGTACATTACAGTTAAAAAAAACCTTTATGGGATTTAAAAAAAAAGTTAAATGAATGTAAAAAATATTAGTGATAACTAAATAAATAAATAAATAAAAAGTTAAAAAAATACATAGAAACACATTTTTTTTATAATAAATAAAATTGTAAAATGTAAGTCCCAAAACATGAAATAATATAGACATATTTGGTATCGCCATGACCGTAACAACCTCTAGAACAAATGTATAACATTATTTATTATGATCGGTGTAGGGTGTAAAAAAAAATATTAAAACTGCAGCGGAACTGCTTTTTTTCTGCATTTTCGCCAAAATAAAAATGTATATAAATTAAACGATAATGTATTTGTACCAAAAAATGGCACCTACATAAAGTACAACTCGTGCGTCCCGCAAAAAACAAAGTCTCATACAACTACGTCGTACAAAAAATACAAAAGTTATGAGCGTCGGGGTGCAAAGAGGGAAACATAAAAAAATTGTTCTGTCCTCAAGGCCAAAATTGCCCATGTCCTTAAGGGGTTAATAGCTTATGAGATATTTATCTTGAGTGACACAAACTTGGAACAACATTTTGTGCACTAAAATGGGATATCAGTGAAAAATTGCAATTTTCACTTTGCACCATCCGCTGCACATTAATTTCTTATGCAAAAACACCTGTGAGGTCAAAATGCTCACTACACCCCTTAAAATGCTCTAAGTGGTGTAGTTTCCAAAATAGGGGGCCACTACTTGAGCGTTTATTTTACTATTTGACCTCAGAGCCCTGCAATTGTGGACCAATGCTGTGAAAATCATCAAAATAGGCCTCAAATGCACATGTGGCTCTTCACTTCTGAGCCCTTTCATATGTCCAGGCAAATTATATATGCCTTGAGGGGTGTTGTTTCCAATATGGGGTCACTTCTTGGGGGCTTCCACTGTAATCTGGTACCTCAGGGCCCGGTTTTGGGTGCCATGTGAGATGGCACCCAAAAACCAATCCAGCAAAATCTACATGCCAAATTGCTTTCCTGTCTTTCTGAGCCCTGCCATGAATCTAAACAGCAGTTATGACCACATGTGGAGTATTGCCGAACTCGGGTGAAAATGCCTTACAATTGATGGGGTGCTTTTGCTCCTTTATAATTTGTTAAAAAATAAATTCTACAATTTATTGAAAAAAAAATGTAGATTTTCATTTTTACGGCTTAATTCCAATAAATCCTGCAAAAGACTTGTGGGGTCTAAATGCTCACTATACCCCTAGATAGATTCCTTGAGGGGTGTAGTTTCCCAAATGTGTCACTTTTGGGGGGTTTCTACTGTTTTGGCCCCTCAGGGACTTTGCAAATGCAACATGGCACACAAAAACCAATCCAGCAAAATTTGAGCTCCAAAAGTCAAATAGTGCTCCTTCCTTTCTAAGCCCTGCTGTGTGTCCTAACAGCAGTTTATGATCACATATGGGGTATTGCCATGCTCAGAAGAGTTTGCTTTACAAATATTGGGGTTCTTTTTCTCGTTCTTTTTTATCACTTTTTATTATTTTGGGAGGGGTAGTGACCAAAATAATAGTGCTTCTAGCATTAGTTTTTTACTTATTTATTTTGCGGTGTTCACTGTGTGCGAAAAATAATATAATAGTTTTATAGTTTGAGTCGTTATGAACGAGGTGATACCAAATATATGTACTTTTTTAACTTTTTAATTTTTTCCTGTTTTCCTGATCCTGATCGGCTCCCGTGCATGGCCGACCCAGAGGCCATTGTATGACCTCCGGTTTTGCATGGCAGACCCGGAGGCCGTTGTATGGCCTCTGGTTTTGCCATGACAATCAACGGCAGCACCGGTTCGCGGGAAGGTTTGTTGCAGCAAGCGCAGACGTGAAGCAAAAATAATTTTATTGTGCAAATGCTGCAAAACAAAACAATATATATTTGGTGTCGCCATAATCATATCGACCCACAGATTAAAGTAAAAATGTCATTTATAGCTCACGGTGAACACTAAAAAAAAAGAATAAAAAACATTGTTTAGAATTGCTGGTTTTTGGTCACCTTGATATCCAAAAATGGAATAAAAAGTGATCATAAAATCGCATGTACCCCAAAATGGTACCAATGAAAACTCCAGATTGTCCCGCAACAAATAAGCCCCCACACACCTCCGTTGGCAAAAAAATAATAATATTCTGTCTCTCAGAATATGACGACGCAAAATGTGCAGAGCGTTCCAAAAGCGGATCAGATTGGGCACCATTTATCAGTGCGACACCAGCCACACATCTGCAGATTATTATTTATTTACTGCGTTATTATACCCTCTTATTATGCCCTGATGTACTCAGCACAGATTATATATACCCTGATGTACTCCGCACAGCTATCGTATAATGTGAGGTATTGCCCCACAATACTAACTGAAATGCCAGAATAACCTCAAACAGAACTACTACTAAGCAAAATCTGCGCTCCAATATCCAAATAGCGCTCCCTCCCTTCTGAACCCTACAGTGTGCCCAAACAGCGGTTTACGTCCACATATATGGCATCACCATACCCGCGAGAACCCGCTTAACCTGTTGCCGACACAGGACGAGAATGCTCGTCCTGAGCGGCGGGTACATCGCGCATTAGGACGAGCATTCTCGTCCTGTGTGACAGCTGTCTCTGCGCGCCATTGAGACCGGGGCAATGGCTGTAATACACAGCCACGGCCCCGCTCTAACAGCGGAGAGAAGAGAAACATCTTCTGTCCGCTGTTAACCCTTTGAATGCCGCGATGAAAGCTGATCGCGGCGTTCAACTAGGGGGGACTTCACTTTGATTGCGTCACAGAAAATAACTGTGACGCAATCAAAGCCCATAACTTGAATGGCCAGACAGCCAAGGGTCCATTGAAGGACCCCAGGGCTATCTGAACAAATTTCCTGTTGTTAGGGCATACTGAGGTATGCCCTAACAACTGCCTGTGTACAATCCATACACAGGGTAATGTACTAGCATTTTGATCTATACCAGTACTGTACATTACAGTTAAAAAAAACCTTTATGGGATTTAAAAAAAAAGTTAAATGAATGTAAAAAATATTAGTGATAACTAAATAAATAAATAAATAAAAAGTTAAAAAAATACATAGAAACACATTTTTTTTATAATAAATAAAATTGTAAAATGTAAGTCCCAAAACATGAAATAATATAGACATATTTGGTATCGCCATGACCGTAACAACCTCTAGAACAAATGTATAACATTATTTATTATGATCGGTGTAGGGTGTAAAAAAAAATATTAAAACTGCAGCGGAACTGCTTTTTTTCTGCATTTTCGCCAAAATAAAAATGTATATAAATTAAACGATAATGTATTTGTACCAAAAAATGGCACCTACATAAAGTACAACTCGTGCGTCCCGCAAAAAACAAAGTCTCATACAACTACGTCGTACAAAAAATACAAAAGTTATGAGCGTCGGGGTGCAAAGAGGGAAACATAAAAAAATTGTTCTGTCCTCAAGGCCAAAATTGCCCATGTCCTTAAGGGGTTAATAGTTTATGAGATATTTATCTTGAGTGACACAAACTTGGAACAACATTTTGTGCACTAAAATGGGATATCAGTGAAAAATTGCAATTTTCACTTTGCACCATCCGCTGCACATTAATTTCTTATGCAAAAACACCTGTGAGGTCAAAATGCTCACTACACCCCTTAAAATGCTCTAAGTGGTGTAGTTTCCAAAATAGGGGGCCACTACTTGAGCGTTTATTTTACTATTTGACCTCAGAGCCCTGCAATTGTGGACCAATGCTGTGAAAATCATCAAAATAGGCCTCAAATGCACATGTGGCTCTTCACTTCTGAGCCCTTTCATATGTCCAGGCAAATTATATATGCCTTGAGGGGTGTTGTTTCCAATATGGGGTCACTTCTTGGGGGCTTCCACTGTAATCTGGTACCTCAGGGCCCGGTTTTGGGTGCCATGTGAGATGGCACCCAAAAACCAATCCAGCAAAATCTACATGCCAAATTGCTTTCCTGTCTTTCTGAGCCCTGCCATGAATCTAAACAGCAGTTATGACCACATGTGGAGTATTGCCGAACTCGTGTGAAAATGCCTTACAATTGATGGGGTGCTTTTGCTCCTTTATAATTTGTTAAAAAATAAATTCTACAATTTATTGAAAAAAAAATGTAGATTTTCATTTTTACGGCTTAATTCCAATAAATCCTGCAAAAGACTTGTGGGGTCTAAATGCTCACTATACCCCTAGATAGATTCCTTGAGGGGTGTAGTTTCCCAAATGTGTCACTTTTGGGGGGTTTCTACTGTTTTGGCCCCTCAGGGACTTTGCAAATGCAACATGGCACACAAAAACCAATCCAGCAAAATTTGAGCTCCAAAAGTCAAATAGTGCTCCTTCCTTTCTAAGCCCTGCTGTGTGTCCTAACAGCAGTTTATGATCACATATGGGGTATTGCCATGCTCAGAAGAGTTTGCTTTACAAATATTGGGGTTCTTTTTCTCGTTCTTTTTTATCACTTTTTATTATTTTGGGAGGGGTAGTGACCAAAATAATAGTGCTTCTAGCATTAGTTTTTTACTTATTTATTTTGCGGTGTTCACTGTGTGCGAAAAATAATATAATAGTTTTATAGTTTGAGTCGTTATGAACGAGGTGATACCAAATATATGTACTTTTTTAACTTTTTAATTTTTTCCTGTTTTCCTGATCCTGATCGGCTCCCGTGCATGGCCGACCCAGAGGCCATTGTATGACCTCCGGTTTTGCATGGCAGACCCGGAGGCCGTTGTATGGCCTCTGGTTTTGCCATGACAATCAACGGCAGCACCGGTTCGCGGGAAGGTTTGTTGCAGCAAGCGCAGACGTGAAGCAAAAATAATTTTATTGTGCAAATGCTGCAAAACAAAACAATATATATTTGGTGTCGCCATAATCATATCGACCCACAGATTAAAGTAAAAATGTCATTTATAGCTCACGGTGAACACTAAAAAAAAAGAATAAAAAACATTGTTTAGAATTGCTGGTTTTTGGTCACCTTGATATCCAAAAATGGAATAAAAAGTGATCATAAAATCGCATGTACCCCAAAATGGTACCAATGAAAACTCCAGATTGTCCCGCAACAAATAAGCCCCCACACACCTCCGTTGGCAAAAAAATAATAATATTCTGTCTCTCAGAATATGACGACGCAAAATGTGCAGAGCGTTCCAAAAGCGGATCAGATTGGGCACCATTTATCAGTGCGACACCAGCCACACATCTGCAGATTATTATTTATTTACTGCGTTATTATACCCTCTTATTATGCCCTGATGTACTCAGCACAGATTATATATACCCTGATGTACTCCGCACAGCTATCGTATAATGTGAGGTATTGCCCCACAATACTAACTGAAATGCCAGAATAACCTCAAACAGAACTACTACTAAGCAAAATCTGCGCTCCAATATCCAAATAGCGCTCCCTCCCTTCTGAACCCTACAGTGTGCCCAAACAGCGGTTTACGTCCACATATATGGCATCACCATACCCGCGAGAACCCGCTTAACCTGTTGCCGACACAGGACGAGAATGCTCGTCCTGAGCGGCGGGTACATCGCGCATTAGGACGAGCATTCTCGTCCTGTGTGACAGCTGTCTCTGCGCGCCATTGAGACCGGGGCAATGGCTGTAATACACAGCCACGGCCCCGCTCTAACAGCGGAGAGAAGAGAAACATCTTCTGTCCGCTGTTAACCCTTTGAATGCCGCGATGAAAGCTGATCGCGGCGTTCAACTAGGGGGGACTTCACTTTGATTGCGTCACAGAAAATAACTGTGACGCAATCAAAGCCCATAACTTGAATGGCCAGACAGCCAAGGGTCCATTGAAGGACCCCAGGGCTATCTGAACAAATTTCCTGTTGTTAGGGCATACTGAGGTATGCCCTAACAACTGCCTGTGTACAATCCATACACAGGGTAATGTACTAGCATTTTGATCTATACCAGTACTGTACATTACAGTTAAAAAAAACCTTTATGGGATTTAAAAAAAAAGTTAAATGAATGTAAAAAATATTAGTGATAACTAAATAAATAAATAAATAAAAAGTTAAAAAAATACATAGAAACACATTTTTTTTATAATAAATAAAATTGTAAAATGTAAGTCCCAAAACATGAAATAATATAGACATATTTGGTATCGCCATGACCGTAACAACCTCTAGAACAAATGTATAACATTATTTATTATGATCGGTGTAGGGTGTAAAAAAAAATATTAAAACTGCAGCGGAACTGCTTTTTTTCTGCATTTTCGCCAAAATAAAAATGTATATAAATTAAACGATAATGTATTTGTACCAAAAAATGGCACCTACATAAAGTACAACTCGTGCGTCCCGCAAAAAACAAAGTCTCATACAACTACGTCGTACAAAAAATACAAAAGTTATGAGCGTCGGGGTGCAAAGAGGGAAACATAAAAAAATTGTTCTGTCCTCAAGGCCAAAATTGCCCATGTCCTTAAGGGGTTAATAGTTTATGAGATATTTATCTTGAGTGACACAAACTTGGAACAACATTTTGTGCACTAAAATGGGATATCAGTGAAAAATTGCAATTTTCACTTTGCACCATCCGCTGCACATTAATTTCTTATGCAAAAACACCTGTGAGGTCAAAATGCTCACTACACCCCTTAAAATGCTCTAAGTGGTGTAGTTTCCAAAATAGGGGGCCACTACTTGAGCGTTTATTTTACTATTTGACCTCAGAGCCCTGCAATTGTGGACCAATGCTGTGAAAATCATCAAAATAGGCCTCAAATGCACATGTGGCTCTTCACTTCTGAGCCCTTTCATATGTCCAGGCAAATTATATATGCCTTGAGGGGTGTTGTTTCCAATATGGGGTCACTTCTTGGGGGCTTCCACTGTAATCTGGTACCTCAGGGCCCGGTTTTGGGTGCCATGTGAGATGGCACCCAAAAACCAATCCAGCAAAATCTACATGCCAAATTGCTTTCCTGTCTTTCTGAGCCCTGCCATGAATCTAAACAGCAGTTATGACCACATGTGGAGTATTGCCGAACTCGTGTGAAAATGCCTTACAATTGATGGGGTGCTTTTGCTCCTTTATAATTTGTTAAAAAATAAATTCTACAATTTATTGAAAAAAAAATGTAGATTTTCATTTTTACGGCTTAATTCCAATAAATCCTGCAAAAGACTTGTGGGGTCTAAATGCTCACTATACCCCTAGATAGATTCCTTGAGGGGTGTAGTTTCCCAAATGTGTCACTTTTGGGGGGTTTCTACTGTTTTGGCCCCTCAGGGACTTTGCAAATGCAACATGGCACACAAAAACCAATCCAGCAAAATTTGAGCTCCAAAAGTCAAATAGTGCTCCTTCCTTTCTAAGCCCTGCTGTGTGTCCTAACAGCAGTTTATGATCACATATGGGGTATTGCCATGCTCAGAAGAGTTTGCTTTACAAATATTGGGGTTCTTTTTCTCCTTTATCTATTGTGAAAATTGAAAAATCTGAGCAAAAATGACATTTTCTTAGAAAAAACTTAGATTTTTATTTTCACCGTTCAAGTCATGGCTCTGGCTGGGCCACTCAAGGACATTCACACAGTTGACCCTAACCAGGGCCGGCCTTAGGATAGATGGTGCGCCGTGCAAAATTATCTTTCTGCGCCCCACCCCATCATAAAAAAATTCCCCATAAAAGTATAATACCCCCCCACATTATAATGCCCTTTATAGTGCCCCACACAGTATAATGCCCCTTTAGTGCCCCCACACAGTATAATGTCCCCTGTAGTGCCCCTACACAGTATAATGTCCTCTTAGTGGCCCCCACACAGTATAATGCCCCCTCCCCTGGCTGCCACACACAGCTCCCCTTGTAGATAGTGCCCCATGTAGATTGTGCCATACAGCCCCCCCTGTAGATAGTGCCATAATCCCCCCACCTCCAATTTTTAGATAGTGCCATAATTCCCCACCTACCCTCTAGACAGTGCCATACAGCCCCCACCTCCCCCTTGTAGACAGTGCCATACAGCCCCCCACCCCCACGCCTTGTAGACAGTGCCATACAGCCCCCACCTCCCCCTTGTAGACAGGGCCATACAGCCTCCCACCTCTCACTTGTTAATAGTGCCATACAGCCCCTCACCTCCCCCTTGTAGACAATGTCATACAGCCCCCACCTGCCCTTTGTAGACAATGCCATACAGCCCCCACCTCCCCCTTGTAGACAGTGCCCCCCAAACAAAGAAAATTGTACTCACCTAGGCCCTGTTCCCGCGACAAACTGAGCTGCTCCCCAGGGCCGACGACGGGATCCTTTCGTAAGCCGGCATGATCCAGTGACGTCATCACCCCAGACCTGCGCAGTCCTGTCCCTGCTCTGCTATAGTGTTCAATAGTATCTGCGTCCTAAGGATGCAGATACTATTGAATGCGGCATCGCTACCGCTGTAGCAGCCACACCTACTGCTAGCAGCGCCACCGGGAATGGCCGCCCTCATGCCTGGTGTCGCTGCTAGCAGCCACTATGGCTGCTACAGCAGTAGCGATGCCATTGAAGAAGCGTCCAGGTGGAAAGGCAGTTGGAGTGTCGCCGGGGCCCGGGTGCTTCTGAAACACAAGCAGGAGAAGGGAGCCAGCACAGCGCTTCCTTCCACCTGCTAACATTATGCACCCTGTGCAATGGCATAGGTCGCACACCTGTCCCTAAGCCACTCCTGTGTTGTCTTGGCTGGGAGCTCAGGGTCATTGTCTTGTTGGAAGGTGAACCTTTAGCCCAGTCTGAGGTCCAGAGCACTCTGGATCAGGTTTTCATTAAGAATATCTCTGTACTTTGCTCCATTCATCTTTCCCTCAACCCTGACCAGTCTCCCTGTCCTAGCCACTGAAAAATAACCCCACAGCATGATGCTGCTACCACCATGCTTCACTATAGGGACGGCATTGGGCAGGTGATGAGCAGTTCCTGGTTTCCTCTAGACATGACACTTAGAATTAAGGCCAAAAAGTTCAATTTTGGTTTCATCAGCCCACAGAATCTTGTTTCTCACAGTCTGAGAGTCCTTTAGGTGCTTTTTTGCAAACTCCATGTGAGCCCAGATTGGTGTAGTGCTGCAGTAATGGTTGACCTTCTGGACGTTTTTCCCATCTGCACACAGGATCTTTGGAGCTCAGCCAGAGTGACCATTGAGTTCTGGATCACCTCTCTTACCAAGACCCTTCTCCCCTGATTACTTAGTTTGGTGGTGGGACGGCCAGCTCTAGAAAGAGTCCTGGTTGTTCCAAACTTCTTCTATTTAAGAATTATGGAGGCCACTGTGCTTTTAGGAACTTTCAGTGCAGTAGAAACTTTTTTGTACCCTTCTCCAGATCTCTACCTCCACACAATCCTATCTCTGAGATCTACAGGCAGTTCTTTCCTCCTCATGACTTTCGCTCTGATTTGCATTGTCAGCTGTAAGTGTATGTTCACATGGCAACGCCAAATACGTCTGAAATTACGGAGTTGTTTTCAGGCGAAAACAGCTCCTGAATTTCAGACGTTTTTACAAGTGCACGTGTTTTTAGCGCCGTCCATTACGGACATAATTGGAGCTGTTTTTCAATGGAGTCAATGAAAAACAGCTCCAATTATGTCCCAAGAAGTGACATGCACTTCTTTGACGCAGGCGTCTTTTTACGCGCCTACTTTTGACAGCAACGCGTAAAAATACACCTCGTCTGCACAGAACACCGTAAAACCCATTGAAATCAAAGGGCAGACGTTTGCAGACGTATTGGAGCAGTTTTTTCAGGCGTAATTCGAGGCTTAAAATGCCTGAATTACGTCTGTAAATAGGGCGTGTGAACATACCCTAAGACAGGGGTCAGGAACCTTTTTGGCTAAGAGAGCCGTAAACGCCACATATTTTGAAATATAATTCCGCGAGAGCCGTACAATATGTTTAAAGGGCCATTGACAGATCAATCGCTCCAATGTTCACTTAGTACAGCAAGGAATGCTCCTCCCTGCTG
Source organism: Rhinoderma darwinii (assembly GCF_050947455.1). NCBI lineage: Eukaryota > Metazoa > Chordata > Amphibia > Anura > Rhinodermatidae > Rhinoderma > Rhinoderma darwinii. The sequence goes on from NC_134690.1 coordinate 78,522,628, forward strand.
TATAAAGCCACAACTGGACTGAAACAATGGTAATTAGCAGTAAAAAAATTAAATAAATAACTTACATTGTGAGCTTGCGATGCATGACATCAGTCCAGCAGTCTGGCTTCTTCTTTTTCCTGCGCATGACTGGAAGCTGGCATTCTTCCCACCTGATGTTGAGAGAATGCCAGCTTTGAGGCATTCGCAGAAGAAAGAAGCTGGAATGTTGGACATGTCACACAACGCATTGTCAGTTATGTCAATTATCTATTTTATTATTTTACAGCGAATTATTGTTTAGGTCCAGCGGTGGCTTAGTGCAGCAGAGAGGAACACTCCTTTGTGTACTAAGTGACCGCTGGAGCAATTGTATCTGTCAGTGGCCCTTTTAAAAGTGTTGGTCTTACAGAAAATGAACAAAAAAGAGAGGCTCAGACCCATAGGGAACTAAAGCATTTACTACTTAAAGTGGTACATACAAGCAGGCACACCCAGCGTAATAAATAATTGAACTTTATTAAATAGTCTCACTGTACATAAAGTGCACACATTGACTTGTATTTAATTTTAAAGAACAACAAATCTCCGAACTCTTTTTTTTATAACATAATAACGTTTTAATGCTGTTGCTAACCAACGACGAATAGAATACTTCCTACCGTTAACGTCCAAGGGAGACACAAGGGAGGAGGCAGATGCCGCTTCACTAGGGGACGCAGGTGCGTGCTTGCAGACGGCGCGGCTATGCAGGGAGTTATGGGAAATGTAGTCCATGCTCCCTGCCGCTCACCACTGCCGCCAATGCTTATCAGGCCATCAAAGAACTACCAATATCAGCGTGCACCGCGGCCTGATGGAGCGCGGTGCACGGGCTGATGGAGCGCGGTGCATGCATCCTTCCCATAGACAGGTAGGAGCAGTGGCGGATTAAGAAGACCATGGGCCCTGGGCTGTTACCCAAACTTGGGCCCCCCTTCTCCACCACCACCCTGCCGCGCCGTAACTATTGCTAACACTACCTAAACACTAGTACACAAAGTAGGCACATTATGCACAAAGTACACACAGTACGCACATTATGCACAAAGTACGCACATTATGCACAAAGTACGCACATTATGCACAAAGTACACACAGTACACAAAGTAGGCACATTATGCACAAAGTACGCACATTATGCACATTATGCACAAAGTACGCACAGTACACAAAGTACCACATTATGCACAAAGTACACAAAGTAGGCACATTATGCACAAAGTACGCACAGTACACAAAGTACCACATTATGCACAAAGTACGCAAATTATGCACAAAGTACGCACATTATGCACAAAGTACGCACATTATGCACATTATGCACAAAGTACGCACATTATGCACAAAGTACACAAAGTAGGCACATTATGCACAAAGTACGCACATTATGCACAAAGTACGCACATTATGCACATTATGCACAAAGTACGCACATTATGCACAAAGTACACAAAGTACCACATTATGCACAAAGTACACAAAGTAGGCACATTATGCACAAAGTACGCACAGTACACAAAGTACCATATTATGCACAAAGTACGCACATTATGCACAAAGTAAGGACATTATGCACAAAGTACGCACATTATGCACAAAGTACACAAAGTATGCACATTATGCACAAAGTACGCACATTATGCACAAAGTACACAAAGTACGCACATTATGCACAAAGTAGGCACATTATGCACAAAGTACGCACATTATGCACAAAGTACACAAAGTAGGCACATTATGCACAAAGTATGCACAGTACACAAAGTACCACATTATGCACAAAGTACGCACATTATGCACAAAGTACGCACATTATGCACAAAGTACGCACAAAGTACGCACATTATGCACAAAGTACGCACAAAGTACGCACATTATGCACAAAGTACGCACAGTACAAAGTACGCACATTATGCACAAAGTACGCACAGTACACAAAGTACACACATTATGCACAAAGTACACAAAGTAGGCACATTATACACAAAGTATGCATAGTACACAAAGTACACACGAGTATGCACATTATACACTAAGTAGGCACATTATACACGAGTATGCACATTATACACAAAGTACACCTTGTAAACACATGAATATGGACATTAAAGATACATGAATATGGACATTAAACATACATGAATATGGACATTAAACATACATGAATATGGACATTAAACATACATGAATATGGACATTAAACACACATGAATATGGATATTAAACACACATGCACTTACCTTTTATGTCTTCACTGCAGCTCTTCTCCTGCTCACAGCACAGAGCCCGCCGACAGTCTCCCCTCCCCCATGTCCCGACAGCTAGCAGCAGAGATGTTTAGAGCAGGGAAGGGGGGCTGGAGGGGGAGCTTCTAAAGCAGCACAGACCACGGCTGCTAAGTAGAAGCAAAGCTCCCCTCGCCTGACAGGTGCGGTCCTGGCACCGGGGCTCCCTCCGGTGCTAGCGACGCCACTGGGCATGAGGGGGTTCGGGCGGTCATAGGCTCCTTGGGCCCCCTGGCAGTCTTGGGCCCCGGGCGACCGCCCGAAATGCCCTAATGATAATCCGCCACTGGGTAGGAGCCCTGTCTGCGAGCCAGATACGGCCATCAAAAGAGCCATATCTGGCTCGCGAGCCATAGGTTCCCGACCCCTGCCCTAAGACCTTATATAGACAGGGGTGTGTCTTTCCAAATCATGTCCAATCAAATGAATTTACTGCAGGTGAACTTCAATCAAGGTGTAGAAAAATTTCAAAGATGATCTAGAGAAATGGGAGGCCCCCAGAGCTAAATTTCAAGTGTCATAGCAAAGGGTCTGAATCAGGGGCGTAGCTAAGGGCTCATGGGCCCCGATGCAAAAGTTCTTATTGGGCCCCCCGCAAACTCCTCATGGCCGACTGTCCGCAGCTTTCAGCTGCATCGCTGGGTCTCCTAAGTGACCCAACAATGCAGCACTAGCAGCCGGGGGCGTCACTAAGGCTGGGTTCACACACCCTATTTACGGACGTAATTCGGGCGTTTTAGCATTGAATTACGTCTGAAAATGCGGCTCAAAAGCGTTGGCAAACATCTGCCCATTCATTTGAATGGGTTTTACGATGTTCTGTGCCGACGGTCATTTTTTTTACACACCGCTGTCAAAAGGCGGCGCGTAAAAAAGACGCCCGCATCAAAGAAGTGCCTGTCACTTCTTCAGACGTAAATGGAGCCGTTTTCCATGTAAAAACAGCTCCAATTACGTCCGTAATGGACGCAGCGAAAAACGCCTGCACATTCCATTACGTCTGAAATTCCCGAGCTGTTTTCTCCTGAAAACAGCACCGTAATTTCAGCCATAATGGACGCTGCCGTGTGAACATACCCTCAGGGCTTAAAATGTCAGGGGAAATAGCCCCAATACATATGTGTCCGCCCAAAAATAAATGTGTGTATAGGAGACAGCATAGCATATCTATAGCACTACGACCCTATAAACTATGGATAGGATTAGATACATTGGCTCAGCAGACAATATCACACATGATAGGATTAGATACAGTGGCTGAGCAGACAGTATCACACATGATAGGATTAGATACAGTGGCTGAGCAGACAGTATCACACATGATAGGATTAGATGCAAAGACTCAGCAGACAGTATCACACATGATAGGATTAGATACAGTGGCTCAGCACAGTATCACACATGATAGGATTAGATACAGTGGCTCAGCAGACAGTATCACACATGATAGGATTAGATACAGTGGCTGAGCAGACAGTATCACACATGATAGGATTAGATACAGTGGCTCAGCAGACAGTATCACACATGATAGGATTAGATACAGTGGCCCAGCAGACAGTATCATACATGATACGATTAGATACAGGGCCCAGCAGACAGTATCACACATGATTGGATTAGATACAGGGCTCAGCTCGCTGACATTGCGGCTCCAGCGCTGGACCCAGGAAAGGTAAGAATAATAATTTTGCTTCTTTATGTGTTACTGATTATTTTTGTGTGATTGTGTTTTTTTACAGGTTCGGTTGTTGGACTTCGGATTCGAGGACGACTTCAATGACAGCGTTTTTTTTATTCTCAATAAAATGGTTAACGAGGGTTGTGTTTTTTTATTTCAATAAAATATTTTTTCTATGTGCTTGGATCTTTTTAAACTTTATTATCACCGCCTTAGTAATGGCCGCTGGCTGATTGACAATCTCCATTACTAAGGCGGGGCTTAATGTTAGCAGGTGCAGAGGCCAACACTAACCCCCATTATTACCGCAGTACCCACCGCCACCAGGGGTACTGGGAAGAACCGGGTACGAACCAGTACCCGTCCATCTGTCGTGACGGGCAGGCACCGAGGTGGCCGCAGGCTGGTATTATTAAGCTGGGGAAGGCCAAAAACAGTGGCCCCACCCTGTTAATGCTGCCTGCTGCTGCTGTGTTGTATCTGGCTGGTTATGAAACTTGAGGGTGACCCGACATCGTTCTTTCCAATTATTTTTTATTTTTTTTATTTTTTTAAATGACGTGGGGTCCCCCCCATTTTTCATAACCGGCCAGATACAATAAAGCAGCAGCAGCCTAGCATTACCAGGGTGGGAAGGGCCACTGTTTTTGGCCTTTCCCCTCCTGATACTACCAGCCTGCGGCCGCCCCAGTGGCCGACCATCACTACAGATGGTCAGGTACTGGATCGTACCCGGCTCTTCCCAGCACCCCTGGTGGCGGTGGGTAAAAAATAAAGGGGGGTTAGTGTTAGCCTCTTCACCGCCTAACACTAAGCCCCGCCTTAGCAATGGATGCTTTCAATAAGCCGGCGGCCATTACTAAGGCGGTAGTAATATAGTTTAAAAAAAACACAAAGACATAGAAAAAATATTTTATTGAAATAAAAAAAAACCCACACAACCCTCATTAACCATTTTATTGATAATAAAAAAAAAAGCCGTCATCCAAGTAGTCCTGGAATCCGCCGTAGTCAAACGACCGAACCTGTAAGAAAACACACAAAAAAACCTATTAGTAACACGTGTTAGGCTTAGATACAGGGCCCATGTGTGATACTGTCTGTGGGACCCTGTATCTAAGCCTACCACAAGGTAGGCTTACATACAGGGTCAAGCAGACAGTAATCTTATACAGTATAAGAATACTGTCTGCTGGACCCTGTATCTAAACCTACAGTGTGGTAGGCTTATATACAGGGCCCATCAGACAGGATCACACATGGGCCATGTATCTAAGCCTACCATGTGATTGGCTTAGATACAGGGCCCAGCAGACAGGATCACGCATGGGCCATGTATCTAAGCCTACCATGTGATTGGCTTAGATACAGGGCCCAGCAGACAGGATAACGCATGGGCCATGTATCTAAGCCTACCATGTGATTGGCTTAGATACAAAGTCCAGCAGACAGGATCACACAATCTGTGATCCTGTCTCATGGGCCCCCTAAGCCTGCTACATCGTAGGCTTAGGGGTTGTGCAGTCCCTAAACATTGATGGCCTATCCACAGGATAGGCCATCAATAGCTGATGTGTCTCCCAGGACCCGCAAATCAGCTGTTTTGAAGGGGCCGCAGCACTCGTACGAGAGCTGCTTCCCCTTCATTTCACTACTCGCTCACACTGTGAATCGCCGACACCGATTCACAGTGTGACCGGAATGAAGGGGAGCAGCTCTCATACGAGTGCTGCGGCCCCTTCAAAACAGCTGATTGGTGGGTCCTGGGAGTCGGACCCCGCCAGTCAGGGCTACTCTTACCTTCCTCTTCAGCCGCGGCGGTAGTTCTGTCGTCTCTATGCTGTGCGCGGCGCATAGCGCTGTGACGTCATGCGCTGTGCACAGTGCTTGACGTCAGGACCTCCGCTGTGATCCGGAACCAGGAAGGTAAGTAAAGTCTGTTACTATAGTAACAGGGGCCCGCGGCCCGAGTTACTATAGTAACTTTTTATTGATGTGATGCGGGGGGCTGTGGGCCCCCCTGGCTTCGGGGCCCGGTCGCAATTGCGACCGCTGCAACCCCTATAGCTACGCAAGTGGTCTGAATACTTATGTCAATGCAAAATTTTAGTTTTTCATTTTTAATGAATTTGCAAAAATGTCTACAATTCTTTTTTCATTTTATCATTATGGGGTATTGAGTGCAGAATGATCGGGAAAAACTGAATTTTTTTTATTTTAGCGCAAGGCCTCAACATAACAAAATGTGAAAAAAGTGAAAGGGTCTGAAGACTTTCTGAATGCACTGTATGTGGGCTGGTGGGGTTTGTGTGCTAGGGCTGCTTTTTAGTCCCAGTCCAGCCATGATTAGTTCAGTTTCAAGCAGTGGTTATCAAGACCATGTTTGAGAACCAGAAAACGGAGGGCCCAAGCACAGCTGCTGGAAGTGGGGGTGCCCGTATTGTACCAGGCTTTCCTAGTAAGTTTCCCAAACTACAATGGAGAAAAGTAACATCCAAAATGGGGTCACTTATGGGGCTTTGCAAATACGACATGGCATCTACAAACCATTCCAGCAAAATATGTGATCCAAAAGCCAAATAATGCTCCTTCCCTTCCAAGTCCTCCTATATGTCCAAACAGCAGTTTATGACCACATATGGGTATTACCGTACTCGTGAGAAATTGTTTTACAAATATTGGGGGGGCTTTTTCACCTTTATTCCTTGTGGAAAATAAAAATGTTGAGATAAATCTGCGTCTTATTGGAAAAAATAAAAATTTTAATTTTACTGCCTGATTGTAATAAAATCTATGCAACACCTATGCTGGTCAAAATGCCCACTGCACCCCTAGATTAATTCCTTAGGGGGTGTAGCTTCCAAAATGTAGTCTTTCTGGGGGTGTTTCTTATGCTTTGGCAACTCAAGGCCTATAAAACCTAGAAAATATCCTAATAAAAAGGAGGCCCCAAAATCCACAAGGTGCTCCTTCATTTCTAAGGCCTGTGTTTCAGTCAAGTAGCACACTAGGGCCACATATGGAATATTTATAAAAACTGCGGAATCTGGGCAATACACATATAGTTGTGTTTCTTTGTTTACTCTTTGTTACAGAAAAAAAGGATTAAAATTAAATATCTGCAAGAAAAATGACATTTTCACTCACAGGACACGGACCCATTGATTTCAGTGAGTTTTCACGCAGCATGAGTCAGTTGCGTGAAACTCACTGCATGTCCTATATTGGTGCGTTTTCACGCACCTATGCGCCCAATGAAGTCAATGGGTGCGTGAAAACCACATAGAGCGCACGGATGCACATTTGTGTGCTGTGAGTGATTTTCGCATCAATTCCATTGAAAAAAAAGAAATGCTTTGCGAGTGCGTGAAAAACACATGCCACTCGCAAAGCACACTGATGCATAACGCAACGCTCATGAACCTGATTTGCTCCCATTTTTTATGCGTGGAAATCTGTCACGCTCGTGTGAATGTGGCCTAACTATGCTTCCATTCTTGTGAAATGTCTAAAGGGTAAGGAAACGTCCAAAATGCTGTTTTGAATATAACAAGGAAGTAGATGAGATCCAGCGCAAAAAGAGGGTTATTCAGAGATATATTAAAATGGAATCTTGTTCCAATTTTATTGAATAAGTAGACATAAAAACAGGGAGTCTCATTCCCACAGATGATAAGGTGGATGCAAATGGAAGAAGATAGGTGTATAGCCTACGCGTTTCAGACGAACTCCTCGTCCTTAGTCATGGCTGAGAATGAAAAGTCCGACAGCTGGGGTTGGGGCTATGTCCGGTTCTATACAGGTGAATTTGATTGCGGTTCAACAGAATTCAAGTGGAACGCTTGGCGTGTGATTGGACTGATGTTAGTACCTGTCATTTATCAACTTCCGAACTTGTGAGTACTACGATACACCACGTCGCGATCTAAAATGCGATAAATAAACAATTTATTTGCATGTTTACTGCTGACAAATGAATGCTTCAATAGCAATTCTAGTATCAAAAAGAGGGTGTATGTGCCTGATCAAGAATGATGGTAATTTGTTGAATTTGAACCAGAGATAGCTCCTAAATAGGGAAACCCCAACATATAGGAACTATTGTAGAGGAATGAAAAATGATGTGCATACAGTACAATAAGGGATATTTAAAATAGATAAAAAGTGACAAACATTGATATATATTTGTATGTATATATAAAGCTGATGATTATACAACGAACAATGCAATATATCAGGATAACATAATGATTATGAATATATATTAATGTACAGCAAACATGGTTATGAATAGTGTTATTATATTATTTTAAAGATGATACAATGCTTGTAAATATAAGTTGAAGTATTATAGGCATGGCAATGAATGAGATGTCGGGGCATATCAGACCATAACGTCTCAAACCAGCAATCGATAACTATATGATATGGAGGAACTAATTTCATTGAATTTTTTATATAAAAGCGGGTCGAATGCTTAGATAGAACCAGCAAATATGATTTCAAAAAATTGTTTTAGAAGAGTGTTACAATAAAAATCTTCCTTATTTGGGAAATATGAGTTTGTATACTTCGAATTTAAGCTTTGGATTTCAAGTTTGAGTTCTACTCTCATATTGACTTTATATATTTTAGATTGTTGAAAATTGTGGTTGAACAATGGTTATTGTTAATATTATTGTATGTAACTGACATAGAGGAGAAGTGTACAATCATGACGAAGAAGGAGGACAGAACCGTAATATATTTCAGGAAATTTTGTTTGGGGTTTTTAATATATAACCCATCTTTTTGAATTAGAGGTAAAAATGGATAAGTAATAAACGTAATTATAACGGTCAAGTAGTTTTAAGCTTTTCGTTTAGGTTTTAATTTATGGTATACTTCTTCAAACCTTATAGTAGTTGAAATTAGACCGAAAAGGTGCACGTACTTTGAACGTTATGAAAGGGCAATTTTAATAATGAAACATGAGTTCTTTTCTTAAGTTCAGTCCATGAGGGTGTCTCGTTTTAAGACGAAAAATCCAAAAAGCTTCCCTTCCTAGAGTTTTGTGCTTCAGATTTCCTCCCTGTTTAGGTGGATTCACCTTTTCGATAGCATAGCATCTCAAAAAATCAGTAGATCTATTATGATATTTTATGAAGTGTTTGGCTGCATTTGAGGTGTTCAAGATATTAGGATTCCTAATATAGCCAAGGTGTTCCAAAAATCTCTGTTTGAACTTGCGATTGGTGCAGCCAATATACTTCAGATTGCATGCTGTGCATTCAAGAACATAGATCACTGATTCGCTATTACAGTTGATGTAGTTCTTTATGGGGAAACTGTGGGTGTCTGAGGAATCACAAAATTTTTTTTTGGGGGAGGCATAGGTACATGTTTTACAGGGATGTGTGCCACATCTGAAAAATCCCTTTTGTTCTATCCACGAACTTGTACGTGTATCTGGTCGCAACATGGATGGGGCTAAAGCATTGCCTATGGTGGGAGCTTTACGGACTACTATTTTACAGCCTTCTTTTAAAGAGGCTCTGTCACCAGATTTTGCAACCCCTATCTGCTATTGCAGCAGATAGGTGCTGCAATGTAGATTACAGTAACGTTTTTATTTTTAAAAAACGAGCATTTTTGGCCAAGTTATGACCATTTTTGTAGTTATGCAAATGAGGCTTGCAAAAGTCCAAGTGGGTGTGTTTAAAAGTAAAAGTCCAAGTGGGCGTGTATTATGTGCGTACATCGGGGCGTTTTTAATACTTTTACTAGCTGGGCGCTCTGAAGAGAAGTAACATCCTCTTCTCTTCAGAACGCCCAGCTTCTGACAGTGCAGATCTGTGACGTCACTCACAGGTCCTGCATCGTGACGGCCACATCGGCACCAGAGGCTACAGTTGATTCTGCAGCAGCATCAGCGTTTGCAGGTAAGTCGATCTTACCTGCAAACGCTGATGCTGCTGCAGAATCAACTGTAGCCTCTGGTGCCGATGTGGCCGTCACGATGCAGGACCTGTGAGTGACGTCACAGATCTGCACTGTCAGAAGCTGGGCGTTCTGAAGAGAAGAGGATGTTACTTCTCTTCAGAGCGCCCAGCTAGTAAAAGTATTAAAAACGCCCCGATGTACGCACATAATACACGCCCACTTGGACTTTTACTTTTAAACACACCCACTTGGACTTTTGCAAGCCTCATTTGCATAACTACAAAAATGGTCATAACTTGGCCAAAAATGCTCGTTTTTTAAAAATAAAAACGTTACTGTAATCTACATTGCAGCGCCTATCTGCTGCAATAGCAGATAGGGGTTGCAAAATCTGGTGACAGAGCCTCTTTAAGATAACATCTAGTGTTGGGTCCTCCTTGAGGATTGGTATATGCTTGAGGATGATATGTTTTATTGTTGAAAATTGATTACTGTACTGAAGAATAATAACTGGTTTGTTAATATCTGATACTGTATGTTTATTAGTATCAACGAGCATATCCTCTCTACTTTTTTTGGATATAATTCCAGAGGCTCTCTTTAATGTCCAGTTTGGGTATCCTCTATTACGTAATCTTTGAGAAATAGTGCTTTGTTCCGCTGTAAAATTAAATTCCGTGTTGCAATTGCGTCTAGCCCTATGCAATTCACCAACAGGAATAGAAGTGATCGTTTGTTTAGGATGGTTACTTTTTGCGTGGAGGATGGTGTTCCCCGAAATGGGCTTACGGTGTGTCTTGGTATAAATAGTTTCACCCACAATTCCTTTTAGTTCTAAGTCCAAAAATATAGTATTGTTGGAATGGAAAGCGTGGGTAAATTTGAGATTAGTAGTATTGGAATTAAGATAACTTATGAAAAGGGGAATATCTGAGATTTGTCCCTTCCAAATAAATAGCAGGTCGTCTATATAACGACCATACCAATGTATATATGTATTGAAGATATTGTTATCCGAAAAAATGTATAATTCCTCCCACCAAGCAATTACCAAATTGGCCATGGAGGGAGAGAATTTTGCCCCCATTGAGACACCCTTAAGTTGGAGGTAGAATTTTTGGTTGAATAAGAATCTGGATCTCATCTACTTCCTTGTTACATTCCTACCAACGTGTGCCGACACGAGGATCCGTGCGCAGCAGGCATTGGACTTTTTGCCTCAAGGTGAGCTGGAGGTTCCCTCCTATATACTTGCTGTTTTGAATACTTTGAGGGGTGTAGTTTCTAAAATAGGGTAATTTATAGAGGGTTCCTAACATATAGACCCCTAAAAGACACTTCAGAATTGAATTGGTCCCTATAAAAAAATAGGTTTTGAAAATGTTCTTAAAATGTAAAAAAATTGCTGCGGAAGTTGTAAGCCTTCTAACGTTCTAGAAAAAATAAAGGACATCCAAAAAATTATGTCAACATAAAGTAGACAAATGGAAAGTTAATTAGTAACTATTTTGTGTGGTATATCTATCTGTCTTACAAGCAGATAAATAAAATTTTAGAAAAATGCTAATTTTTTTAAATTGTCTCGTAATTTGTACGTTTCTTCACAAATAAACATTGAATGTATCCACTCAATTTTTACCACTTTCATAAAGTACAATGTGTCACAACAAACCATTCTCAGAATCACTCGGTTAAGTACAAGCATTCCAAAGTTATTACCACATAAAGTGACATATGTCATATTTGTTGGAAAAAAGGCTCTTTCACGAAGGTCAAAACTGGCAGCAGCAGCAAGGGTCTAAACTTGGATCTGAGGGGAGGGTGTTGATACAAAAAATGGGTTTAGATAGAGTAGATAGGGAGGGGGGACAGTAAGAGTTAATGGGAATTTAGTGAGGGGAGGGGTTAGCCAGGCAAGTAGGGAAGTGACCTGGAATAAATGTGGACACAAAAAAAAATAATGATGTTCGTAATATCAAATATTTGCTGATGAATGCAAAAAGTCTTGCAAATAAAATGAATGAACTGGAGGTTCTATTGACAGACATGAGTTATGATGTAGTAGGCATAACAGAAACCTGGCTTGGTGAGAGCCATCACTGGGTAACAAATGTGGAGGGCTACATGGTATGTAGAAGGGATAGAAAAGATAAAAAAAAGATGAAAAAATCCAGCCTAAGACCAGTGCTGAATGAGGACATTGGTGGGGGCTGTGACAGAGCGGAGTCATTATGGGTAAATATCCATGGACAGGGTGAAAATGGAAAATTCTTAAATAGAGCTTGTTATAAGCCACCAAACATAGCTGAGCAGGCTGAGGATGAAATTCGGCAACAAATATAAAAGGCAGAAAATAATAATGGGGTTCCTATTATGGGGGATACCAACTATTAATTAGGACACAGAGACTGCTGTTGTGCTAAAAACTGTAAGCTATGTTCCCAATTCAAGACAATAATTTTACTCAATTGGTAGATAAACCAACCAGAAGAGAAAATGTGCTGGACCTGGTTTTGTCTAATAGATGTGGAGGTCCAGAAGCACTTGGGAAATGGTGAACAAACTACGGTTCGAGAGGGCAGAGTCCCTTTTATAGTGCCGAAGCATTCTGGGCTGATTGCAGTATTCTGCAACTGTTCGCTTACCTGCCCTTTAAGGCTGTGCATACGCGGGCGCGCGCGCTTTACGGGAGACAGTGTCCGGACCAGGGAGTGCCGGCGTCTCTCAGGAGGGAGATGCCACCGGGAACTCACTTGTCCATGGCCGCGGCCGTCAGAGGGTAAGTCATGACGACAATACAGTATCCCCCCTCATGCGCCCCCTCTTCTTGGGGCCAGAGCGGGAGAGAAACTTCACGAGGGCAGGAGCACTGATGTTCTCCTCTGGCTGCCAAGACCTCTCCTCTGGACCAAATCCCCTCCAATCCACCAAATAAAACGTCCTTCCTCCTACTTTCTTGGTGGCCAGGATCTCCCTCACCTCGAAAGTCCCTGACGAGCCGCCAGAAGCCACTGCGGAACTAGGAGTCCTGGAGTAGCGGTTTAGGACCACAGGCTTTAGCAGGAAGACATGGAAGGAGTTTGGAATCTTGAGGGTGGGAGGCAGCCGAAGCTTGTAAGAGACGGGATTTATTTGCAGCAGAATCTCGAAGGGTCCGAGGAACCTGGGGGCAAACTTGCAAGATGGCACCTTCAGCCGGATATTCTTGGAAGACAGCCAGTCCTTAGTACCTGGAAGAAACTGAGGAGGTTCTCGTCTTCTAGTGTCTGCCTTTTTCTTCATGCGGTCAGCCCCCAGCAGAATAGAAGATCGGGTCCGATGCCATATCTGCAGAAAGTCCCTGAAGGTAGAGTCAGCTGCAGGCACCTGGGACATAGTGGAAACAGGAAGAGGAATTAGTGGATGTTGGCCGTTCACAATGAAGAACGGACTGGAGGTGGTAGACTCACTAGTATGGTTGTTATAAGAGAACTCAGCCCAAGGAAGCAGCTGTACCCAGTCATCATGCTGCCTAGAGATAAAGTGCCGCAGATAGTTCTCCATAATCTGATTAACCCTCTCGACTTGACCATTGGACTGGGGATGGTTGGCCAAGGAGAAGTCCAACTTTACACCGAGGAGACCACAGACTGCTCTCTAAAACTTAGAGGTTAACTGGACCCCACGATCTGAGACAATATGCAGAGGCAAGCCGGGCAGATAGAATATGTGTTGGATGAAGAGACCGGCCAGTCGGGAAGCAGAAGGCAGACCAGTCAGTGGAACAAAATGAGCCATATTGGAAAATCGATCCACCACCACCCAGACCACACTGCATCCAGCAGACAGAGGCAGATCTGTGACAATGTCCATTGCAATATGTCGCCAGGAGGCATCAGGCACAGGCAGTGGTTGGAGCCAACCAGCTGGTCTGGAGTGGGCAACTTTATTTGCTGCGCACACCGTACAGCAGGAGACAAAGTCTGTGACGTCTTTGGGCAGTGTGGGCCACCAGAACTGATGGCCAATTAGGTCTCGGGTCTTATGGGCACCCGTGTGACCTGCCTGGAACTGTGTCCCCAGCGAAGGATTCTTCCTCTGTCTGCCAAACGTACAAAGGTCCTTCCCGGAGGAATGTCTCTAACTTGCAGAGGGTTGACAGAGATGATGCAGGAAGGGTCAATGATATTCTGTGGGGACTCCACAGTGTCCTCTGTCTCAAATGACCTAGACAAGGCATCGGTCCTCACATTCTTGTCGGCTGGTCGGTAGTGGAACTCAAACTGGAACAGAGCGAAGAACAGCGACCACCTGGCTTGAAGAGGATTCAGCTGTTGAGCTGTCTGAAGATAGGTGAGGTTCTTGTGGTCCGTGAAGACCAGGATTGGATGTGCTGCGCCTTCTAGTAGGTTTCTCCACTCCTGCAGGGCCAGCTTGATGGCCAGTAACTCCTGATCCCCAATCGAGTAGTTGCACTCTGCGGGAGAAAAAAGCTTAGAGTAGTAGCCACATACCACAGTCTTGCCTTTGGAACCTCTCCGGAACAGAAGTGCCCCAGCACCAACAGAGGAGGAGTCCACCTCCAACGAAAACTGTAGGGACACATCAGGACGTGAAGGCTTTCTTTAAGCTCTTGAACACGGCCTCTGCTTCTGGAGTCCACACCTTGTCATTCATGCCCTTTTTGGTGAGGGTAGAGATGGGAGCTGTCAGTGAGGAGAATTTGGGAATGAACAGCCGGTAGAAGTTGGCAAATCCCAGGAAGCATTGTATGGCCCTTAAGCCTTGAGGGCGTGGCCTTTACCTTCTCAGGATACATTTTGAGGCCCTGATCGAAGATGATATAGCCCAGGAAGGGTAGAGACTTTCTTTCGGACACGCACTTCTCCAGCTTGGCATATAGGTGATTCTCCCTTAATCGAAGCAAAACTGGGCGGACATGTCTCTGATGAGTTACCGGATCTGGGGAAAAAAATCTAAATGTCAGCGAGATACACCACAACACAGACATAGAAGAGATCACGGAAAATGTCATTGACGAATTCTTGAAAAACTGCAGGGGCGTTACACAGGCCAAAGGGCATAACCTGGTATTCGTAGTGCCCTTCACGTGTATTAAATGCAGTCTTCCACTCATCACCCTGACGAATCCAGATTAGATTGTAGGCCCCCCGCAGGTCTAGTTGCCCCCCGTATGCGATCAAACAGTTCAGAGATTAAAGGCAATGGGTATCTGTTTCTTTACTGTGATCTGGTTGAGACCCCGGTAGTCAATGCAGGGTTGTAGGGATCCGTCTTTTTTCTTGACAAAGAAAAACCCGGCCCCGGCCGGAGATGAGGATTTGCGTATACATTGACTGGGTTTCAGGTAAGGAGAGAGGGCATACTCTACCGCGAGGAGGGGACGAATCAGGAACCAAGTGAATAGGACACTCATATGCTCGATGTGGTGGCAAAGGCTGAAAAGGTGGCAGAAGACATCTGAGAACTGAGAGTAGCAAGAGGGCAACCCTGCCAATGACCGATGCGGAGGAGGCTGAAGCGGATGGATATGCCCCAGACAGCGGTTGAGGCATTTGGGATCCCATTGGAGATCCTCTCCAGAGTTCCAATCCAGGACTGGGGCGTGTAGACGGAGCCAAGGCAAACCCAGCAGCACAGGATTGACGGCCTTGGGCAGGACAAACAGGGAGATGAGCTCAGAGTGAAGGGCTCCCACTTAAAGCCTCAGCGGCTTGGTCACAGACAATATAGGGTCGGGCAGCGGCAGTCCATCTACTGAGGCAACGATCAATGGCTTCTCCAGCAGGGTAGTTGGCAAGTGAAGAAGATCCACAAGGTCTTTGCGTATAAGATTGGCCACAGAGCCAGAGTCGAGATAGGCAGAGACCAGATGGGGCCTCTCTCCAGCGACAATGGTCACAGGGATGAACAGCTTGGAGGAGAGTTCTCTATCAAATGCTGTGTCGCCCAGGGATGTCTCTCCAACCAATCCTAGGTTGTCCAAGGTAGGTGGTAGATCACGAGCAGCTAGTTCGTTCTTGATCTCGGGCGACAGACCATGCCAGAAGGAAGCTACTAATGCCTCGTTGTTCCAGGACAGCTCTCCTGCCAGGGCCCGGAACTGGATGGTGTACTCGTCCACGGAGGTGTCCTCCTGGCGAGGTTTCAGCATAGAAGTAGCTGCCAACGAGACTCGTCCAGGCTCCTCGAACACAATGTAGAATAACCGCATGAACCCCTGGAAGTCTTGTGTCTCGGGTTCCTGTCGTTCCCAGATTGGGTTCGCCCACGCCAGGGCCTTGCCGGTAATTAGAGAAATAATGAAGGCGATCCTGGCGCCGTCTGAAGGAAATGATCTGGCGTGCAGGGTGAAGTGAATATGACATTGGTTGAGAAATCCCCTGCACTCGCTTGCGTCTCCATGGAAACGAGGTGGCAGTGGCAGCGAGAACCGAGGATCAGAACAGGTGCTGCCAGGAGGTGTAGCAGGAGGATCAGTCGGAGAAGCTGGAACAGGAGCAGAGAAGGAAGCAGCTAGCGGCCCTAGCTGTAGTGCCATAGAGTCTACTGCCACAAGAAGTTGATCCTGTCGTGTTCGCAGGTCCTGCAGGTCTGCCTGCATGGCTTGGGAGGGTGACAGGCCCTTGAATTTACCAGCGGGGTCCATTGCCTGAGCGTACTGTCACGGCGTGGAGTGTGGACCCACTGGGCCATACCACATAGAGGGATAGCAGCTGGCCAAACAGGTACAATGCAAAGTCTATAGTCCAGAAAGGGTACCTGAAGCTATGTAGACAGTAGCAGTAGATTCCGGCTAAGATGAGGCTCCGATAGTAGAAAGATACTCGGCAGGGTGCGACACAATAGATGCCGCGGAGGGCACAACACGACCAACTCTTGATGGCACAGAGGCACGGTAGCACGGGATACAGGGTACAGACAGCAGGAACGGGTAACACTAGGAACTGGAAAACACTAGGAGACCATTTGCAATGACAAACTTTAGGTAACACAACAACGCTCAGGCAAGGATGGAGAGGGCAGAGCCCCTTTTATAGTCCTGAAGCATTCTGGGCTGATTGCAGTATTCTGCAACTGTGCGCGTACTGGCCCTTTAAGGCCGTGCACGCGCGGGCGCGCACGCTTTGCGGGAGACAGTGTCCGGACCAGGAAGTGAGTGCCGGCGTCTCTCAGGAGGGAGATGCCGCAGGGAACTCACTCGTCCATGGCCGCGGCCGTCAGAGGGTAAGTCAGGGCGACGGTCTGCGGCCATAGATGTTACAGTTCATAATTTAGATGTGATAGATAACAGCTCGTTCCCTGCTGTCACTGAACCAGTCAGTCCCGCTGACCTGATGGATACAGGTTTCAGCACCAGATACAGCTGCTCTGTATACAGGACACAAAGCAGCTGTATCTGAAAAAGTAAAAATAATTTTTAATAAGATGGAATTACAAAGTTCCACCACTCACACTGATACACATTTTTTTTTTTTTTTTTTAAAGAATCGTTTTCAAAGGTGTACATAGCCTTTAAGAATTATGGAGGCCACTTTGCTCTTGGGAACTTTCAGTGTAGCAGACAGACATTTTTTTGTACCCTTCTCCAGATCTGTGCATACACACAATCCTCTCTCTGAGCTCTACAGGCAGTTCTTTGCTCCTCAGGGCTTGGTTTTTGCTCTGATATTCATTGTCAGCTGTGAGACCTTTTATAGACAGGGGTGAGTCTTTCCAAAACATGTCCAATAAAATGAATTTACCGCAAGTGGACTCCAATCAAGGTGTAGAAATATTTCAAAGATGATCTAGAGAAATGGGATGACCCCAGAGCTAAATTTGAAGTGTCATAGCAAAGGGTGTGAATACCTATGTCCATGAGAAATTTGAGTTTTGCATTTTTTTATAAATGTGCAAAAATTTCTAAAATTCTGTTTTCACTTTGTCATTATTATTTTTGTTTTTTTATTTAGTAAAAGGCCTCAACATAACAATAACATGAAAAAAGTGAAAGAGTCTGAAGACTTTCAGAATGCATTGTATTTACCCCTGAAATGCAAAACTTTGTGACACCACCTTTTGATGCAATTGCAGATGTAAGTCCCTTCGGTTTGTCTCTATTAGGAGATTAGTATTTTTGCCCATTCTTCTGGGCAAAACTGCTCCAACTCCTTCAAGTTAGATACATTTCATTGGTGTACAGTAGTGTTCAAGTCATGGCACAGATTCTTAATTGGCTTGAGGGCTTGGCTTTGACTAGACAATTGCGAGACATTTAAATTTTTACCCTTAAACCACTCCAGTGTAGCCTTAGCAGTATGTTTAGGGTCATTTTCCTGCTGGATATGAACCTCCGTCCCAGTTTTAAATCTCTAGCATACTGAAACCAATTCAAGTAAATGGGACAGTGGGGCAATACCCTGCACAACCACAAACAGCTGATCGGCAGCCGTGCCGAGAGTTGGACCCCCACCGATCTAATATTGATTGCCTATACCAAGGATAGGCCATCAATTTTAAAAACCAGCATAGTCCCTTTAAAGAAATAACAGAGGATAGGCACAACACGGAATTCTGAGAAAAATGCTTCAGAATTGTTATTTCGTGGGGAATACAGATATGTACTCAAACAGAAGTCAGAAGAGGTGACAGGTCCTCTTTAAGTCTAATTAATGGAACTAAAATTAAATACATGACTCATTCCCTTTAAGTCTACCTGCAGATACCATGACATGGGGGAAATTGTGGGGGACCAGGCATAGGGGCTAGTTTACCATTGTGACCTCTATGACCCGTAGAGATGTAACAGGAGTTATTGCATTATTCTATTGTTTATTAACACTGTATCATACTAGAATGAAAACAATATTAAAGAAAAGGATAGCAATTCACTTATATTAGAACAACCTCTGAAACATTATAGAAAATATACATTTGCCACCTTTACATTTTGTGTTTACAACATAAACCCAACAAAAATTATCTTCTCCAACTACTCACCTTATGGGTTTGTACAGATTCTGAAACAAAACCATGATGGAAATTATTCCAATGACTGTAAACACAATATACAATTTCCTCTGGTATCCGATATCCCTGCAGATAAGATAAAAGTTAATACAATTCAAGTAAAGAGGTAAGTGACCTGATTTCTAATAGAGAGGGAAGGTTACATGATAATAATTAGCGGTTAGATGACCTGGTGTGTCATGGGTAGGTTAGATTATATGGTGACTACAGGGGGTTTAGATGATCTGGTGTGTAGTTCAAAGGGTGGATAAGATTCCTACTGGCTATTGGGGGTTGGCGACAACTATTGCTGTTAAGCACCAATTTTTAATCCATTAGTGTATAGAAATGTGGCCTTTCTACGGTAGTTGAGACTCAGGGGGTGGTGTCAGCACCAAGCAAACTACTGGTTCTGGGGCTAAAGGTGCGAGTCAGTAGCTTAATGATCCATATATGTCTGGACCAGCACCACACTTGGTGCGTGCGGATCACTCCGACTTGTAGAGGGAGGAATTGCAATTATATCACAACATTAAGCAATTAATAATGTAGTGGAGAATCACAGTGGTGCTTATTCCAACTTAGAGACTGAGTATTTGCCCATTATAGAAACCCAATAGACTTATACCACATACCTGCATTATTTTTATTATCTGACCATTCTTTTTCCTTTCTTTTGCATCACCTGTCCTCCCAGCTTACAAATTGACCAGGCACCACTACTCGTTATGTATCATAGACGGTCTACTGAATAACTACCAGTGACCACAGATAACGCCTTTCTTACATGTGTAGAAAACGTGATTAGTGGTAGAGACAGTTGGAGAGAAATAAATGATCAGGAAGTACAGGAGGAAGGATTTGAGTGGAGAAACCTTAGAAGAAGCTTGCAAGGCATTTTATTATTAGCAGAAAAGTGGTTTTACTAGTGGAGTTAAAGAGGCTCTGTCACCACATTATAAGTGCCCTATATCTTACATAATGTGATCGGCACTGTAATGTAGGTAAAAGCAGAGTTTTTTTATTTAGAAAAACTATCTATTTTCACCAAGTTTTGAGCGATTTTAGCTTTATGCTAATGACTTTTTTAATGCACAACTGGGCGTGTTTTTACTTTTGACCAAATGAGTATTGTGGAGAGAAGTGTATGACGCTGTCAAATACACCCACATTAACGTTACTGAAGTTTCTTGACAGTGAATAGACATCACCTACAGCCAGGGCGGGATGTCTATTCACAATCTCGACACTTTGGTAACGTTTGTGTGGGACTTACAGCACAGCAAGCGTAATCTCGCGAGATCATGCTGTAAATGACAGCTTACAGTGAGATCACGCTTGCTGTGCTGTAAGTCCCACACAAACGTTACCGAAGTGTCAGGATTGTGAATAGACATCACGTCCTAGCTGGAAGCGATGTCTATTCACTGTGAAGAAACTTCAGTAACATTAATGTGGGTGTATGTGACAGCACATAGTGAACAACTGTAACGTCTATGGCCGCGGACCGTCGTTCAGACTTAGGGCATGGCCAGACGTGAATTGCTCTGGAATTCCGCTGCGGCCAGTCCACTTCAATGGAGTTTCAAAATTCCGCAATGAAATCCGCAGATGTTATGTGTGTTGCGTTGCGTATTGGTTTTACAAACAGGATATTTCTTCATTCTGGCTGGACCTATGTGGACCTACGAGGTCTATAGCCAGACTCAGATGAAATGTTTTAAAAGACAGCAGGAAGTACTCTTCACCTGAATACGCAACGGCTAATCCGCATCAATTTACTGCACATTTTAGGCAAAGCCGCAACAGAATCTGCAACGCAGATTATGTGCGGCATTGATGCGGACAGTGTCGGCAGAAATACTCCACGTCTGGCCATGCCCTTACCCTCTGACGGCCGCGGCCATGGGCGTCTGTGTTCTCGGCGGCATCTCCCTCCAGGGACACGCTGGCACTCACTTCTGGGTTCTGAGACTGTTTCCCGCAGGGTGCGTGACCGCGCGTGCACAGCCTTAAAGGGCCAGTACGCGTCCAGTTGTTAAAAATCAGTAATTAGCCCAGACTGCTGCTGGACTATAAAAAGGGCTCTGCCCACTTGATCTTTGCCTGAGCGTTTTTGTATACCTAAAGTTTGTTTTGCAAATGGTCTCCTAGTGTTTTCCAGTTCCCAGTGTTACCCGTTCCTGCTGCCTGTACCCTGTATCCCGTGCTACCGTGCCTCTGTGCCATCTACAGTGAAAGTCAAGTCGTGCCTTCCGCTGCATCTACTGTGCCATCTACAGTGAAAGTCAAGTCGTGTCTTCCGCTTTATCTACTGTCACCGCTACTGTCTACATTGCCTCAGGTACCCTTTCTGGACTATAGACTTTGTATTGTACCTAGTTGGCCAGCTGCTATCCCACTACGCGGTATGGCCCAGTGGGTCCACACCCCACACAGTGACAGTACGCTCAGGCCATGGACCCCACTGGTCAATTTAAAGGCCTGTCACCCTCCCAAGCCATGCAGGCGGACCTGCAGGATCTGCGAGCATGACAAGATCAACTTCTTGTGGCCGTAGACTCCATGGTACAACTTCTAGGGGCGTTAGCTGCTCCCTTCCCTGCTCCAGTTCAAGCTCCTTCAATTGATCCTCCTGCTACACCTCCTGTCATCTCCGGTCCTGATCTGCGGTTCTTGTTGCGTTTGCTAACTCGTTTTCATGGAGACACAAGTACGTGCAGGGGATTTCTTAACCAGTGTCATATCCACTTTACCCTGCACGCCAGCGCATTCCTGTCAGACGCAGCTAGGATCACCTTCATTATCTCCCTACTTGCCGGCATGGGCGAACCCAATCTGGGAACGACAGGGACCCGAGTCCCGAGACTTCGAGGAGTTTGTGCAGATATTCCGTACCGTGTTCGAGGAGCCTGGATGAGTCTCGTCGGCAGCCACTGCTAAGTTGAACCTTTGCCAGGAGGGCGCATCCGTGGGCGAATACACCATCCAGTTCCAACCCTGGCAGGAGAACTGTCCTGGAACAATGAGGCACTGGTAGCTCCCTTTTGGCATGGTCTATCATCCGTGATCAAGGACGAGCTTGCTGCTCGGGATCTACCATCTTCCTTGGACGACTTGATTCTACTTGCCACTCGAGTGGACATAAGGCTCAGAGAGAGGTCTCAAGAAGTGCGACAAGAGAGACCGCTTCCTAGACTGGCGCCTAACTTTCAGCAACCCCCCCTTGTCTTCTTCTTCTGCTTCACCCGTGGTCCCGATGAAGGTGGATCGGCTCAAGCTGACAGTACAGGAGAAACAGCGCAGGCGCACCTCTGGACTCTGTCTATATTGCGGCCTCGCTGGCCATGTCGTGCTTCTGTGTACCCAGAAGCCAAAAAAAAACAACGCCTAGGATTGGTTGGAGAGACAAACCTGGGCAATACAGCGTTTAATAGAGAACTCTCCTCCAAACTGTTCATTCCTGTGACCATCGTCACTGGCGAGAGGCCCCATCCGGTCTCTGCCTATCTGGACTCTGGCTCTGCAGCCAATTTCATCTGCCAAGACTTGGTGGACCTTCTTCATTTACCCACTGTTCTGCTGGAAAGGCCGTTGATCGTTGCCTCGGTAGATGGACTGCCACTGCCTGACCCAATTTTGTCGGTGAACAAGCCGTTGAGGCTTCAAGTGAGAGCTCTTCACTCTGAGCTCATCTCCCTGTTTGTCCTGCCCAAGGCCGTCAACCCTGTGCTGCTGGGTTTGCCTTGGCTCCGTCTACACGCCCCAATCCTGGATTGGAACTCTGGAGAGGTTCTCCAGTGGGGTCCCAAGTGTCTCGACCGCTGTCTAGGGCATATCGATCCGCCTCAGTCTCATCCGCATCAGTCATTGGCAGGGTTGCCTCCTTGTTACTCTCTGATCTCGGATGTCTTCAACAAAAAGGAAGCAGAGACTCTGCCACCACATCGGGCCTATGATTGTCCTATCGACTTAGTTCCTGACTCGTCTCCTCCCCGCGGTAGGGTATACCCTCAATCCTTACCAGAGACACAGTCTATATCGACTTACATTAAGGAGAATCTTGAGAAGGGCTTCATTCGGAAATTGGGAGGAAGGACGTTTTATTTGGTGAATTGGAGGGGATTTGGTCCAGAAGAGAGGTCTTGGGAGTCAGAGGAGAACATCGATACCCCTGTCCTTGTGAAGAGATTTCTCTCCCACTCTGGCCCCAAGAAGAGGGGGCGTAAGAGAGGGGATACTGTAACGTCTATGGCCACGGACCATCGTTCAGACTTACCCTCTGACAGCCGCGGCCATGGACGTCTGTGTTCTCGGCGGCATCTCCCTCCAGGGAAACGCCAGCACTCACTTCCGGGTTCTTAAAGGGCCAGTACGCGTACAGTTGTTTCAAATCAGTAATTAACCCAGAATGCTGCTGGACTATAAAAAGGGCTCTGTCCACTTGATCTTTGCCTGAGCGTTTTTGTATACCTAAAGTTTGTTTTGCAAATGGTCTCCTAGTGTTTTCCAGTTCCCAGTGTTACCCGTTCCTGCTGCCTGTACCCTGTATCCCGTGCTACCGTGCCTCTGTGCCATCTACAGTGAAAGTCAAGTCGTGCCTTCCGCTGCATCTACTGTGCCATCTACAGTGAAAGTCAAGTCGTGTCTTACGCTTTACCTACATTACTGGCTTCGCAACATGATATTTTTCTTAAACATATGCAAGTACAAACATATGTCCATAATAATAGAGCTGGAGCTTTATTGGCGAAGAAATTGAAACAGACAGCTTTGCGTTCCCGTATAGCCTTTTTGTTAGATGCTAGGGGTGAAAGGATTGTTGATCCCTGATCGGTTTAGGCAATATTATAGCTCTCTTTATAATATAAAAGGGGACGCAGCGATCTTTCAGCCCTCTGCCTCTGATATAAATTATTTTTTGGACTCGGTGTCGCTACCGCAGGTTTCACAGACTCAGTTGCAGGCCCTGTCTGACCCCTTTGCTCTGGCTGAGATCATTAAAGATATCTCTGCTTTGAAACCCTTTAAGGCTCCTGGGCCTAATGGATTCACCAATAATTATTATAAATGTTATGCCTCTATATTAGCTCCACATTTACTAGAGGTTTTTAATAAAGCAGCTTCTGAAGGCTAATTTCCCGCAGAAATGTTGTCTGCCACAATTGTTACTCTCCTGAAGCCTGGGAAGGAGCCTACTAATCCGGCGAATTTTCGTCCGATATCCCTATTGAATTCGGATATAAAAATCAATGCGAAAATATTGTCTAATAGACTCTAACATATTATCCCAAATTTAGTTAAGTCCGATCAGGTGGGTTTTGTGTCTGGTCGACAAGCTCCGGATGGAAAGAGGAGGTTTATTGATCTGGTTCAGTGGGTGGAGGCCTCTCGGACGCCTTCTCTGACTTTTGACGCTAAGAAGGCGTTTGACAGGGTACACTGGGGGTACCTTACTCATATTTTGTCATGCTTTGGGTTGACGGTTCATATTGGATCTGCCATTTTAGCATTATATTCTAACCCTTCAGCTAGCGTCTTGACCTCTGGTTTCCTTTCCGACTCTTTTACTATTAAAATGGCGGAGGCCATTAGGACCAATTCTAGGGTTAAGGGTATTGAGCTGGGCTCTTCGGTCCATAAGGTTGGCCTTTATGCGGACGATGTTCTTATTTCTCTTACTGATCCTCTTACGTCCTTACCTGCGTTACAGAAATCCTTGGTGGAGTTTGGAAGAGTTTCTTATTACTCAGTTAATTCTTCTAAATCCCAGATATTGAATTTGGGGGTTGATTCTCAGACTAGAGCTATGTTGATTTCTCAGTTTCCATACAAATGTCAAGAGGACCGTATTATGTATCTGGGGGTGTATATAACTAGTCCCAGCTCTGCACTCTTCTCTAAAAATTATACGCCATTGTTAGCTAAAGTTTCTAAAATGCTGGAAAGGTTTTCTAGGCCTATGATCTCGTGGGCGGGTAGAGTGGCTGTGGTGAAAATGATGGTTTTACCAATTGTTCTGTATCTATTCCGTACTGTTTTAATTCCTGTGCCCAACAATTATCTTCTTAATTTACAAAGGATTATCATAAATTTTATTTGGGCGGGGAGGAAACCTAGAATTTGTTTTTCCACTATGACTAGGCACTGGTCTTGTGGGGGTATGGGAGTCCCGGATGTCAAGAAATACTATCATGCCACTATTTTTTCTCATCTTAAGCATTGGTGGAGTGGTCATACTGACCTTAGATGGGTGGAGATTGAGACAGCTGCTGCAGCTAGACCCTTGATTTCCCTATTGTCTTTTGGTAGATCCATTCGGCTTGTACCATCTGTCAGCAGTTCCTCAATTACTGCTTCATTGTCTTCATGGAGATTTCTGGTGGCTTCAACGCCCTTAACCCCTTCACGACCACCCCACGTAGATTAACGGGCTACAAAGCTGGTCGTTGTGCCTGCAGCCCGTTAATCCACGTCAAGCCCGGCATCTCCCAGTACAGGCTGCTACTAGCAGCCTTAGTACTGGGGGAAAACATCGGGTTGGATCACAGCGGTGATCCGAACCGATTAACCCCTTAATTGCGGCAGTCAATAGTGACCGCCGCATTTAAGTTGTTATAGCAACATCGGCACCCCGCTACGCGATTGCGGGGGCCGATTGTTGCGGGGGGGGGGCGATTGCTATGGCAACCGGAAGCCTAACAAAGGCTTCCTATCTGCCATTACGTTAGCCGATTAGGCCCCGCCCGGAGGCGGAGCCTGATCGGCTTGCTGTCAGTGAAAAACTGACAGTTCTAATACATTGCACTACATGGGTAGTGCAATGTATTAGAACATCAAACAAACAGTTGGACCTTCAAGTCCCCTAGTGGGACTAAAGAAAAGTGTCAAAAAAAAGTGTAAAAAAAGTAAAAATAAAAGTTGCAAAAATACAATAAAAGTTTCAAATAATAACACAAAACACAATCGCCCTTTTTCCTTTATCAAGTCATTTATTATTGAAAAAAATAATAAAGCCATACATATTTAGTATCGCTGCGACCGTAACGACCTTAACTATAAAAATATTATGTTATTTATTCCGCACAGTGAACGCCGTAAAAAAAAAACTAAAAAATACTGACATAATTGCTATTTTTTGGTCACTTTGTCTTCCAAAAATTGAAATAAAAAGTGATCAAAAAGTCGCATGTATCCAAAAATGGTACCTATAAAAACTATAACTCGTCTCGCTAAAAATAAGCCCTCATACAGCTCCGTTAACGGAAAAATTAAAACCGTTATGGCTCTCACAATATGGCGATAGAAAAAATCCATTCTCTTTACAAAAGTTATTTTATTGTGCAAAAAGTTGTAAAACATAAAAAAGTTCTATAAATTATGTATCGTCGGAATCGGACTGACCCGCAGAATAAAGGTAACATGTAATTTATAACGATTGGTGAACGCTGTATAAAAATAATTAAAAAAAATAATGTCAGAATTGCTGTTTTTTGGTCACCTTGCCTCCCAAAAAAAAAGGATAACAAGTGATCAAAAAGTCGCATGTACCCCAAAATGGTACCAATAAAAACTACAGCTCGTCCCGCAAAAAAAACAGCCCTCATACCACTACGTCTATGAAAAAATAAATTTAGTTAAGGCTCCAATAAGCCAGGAAATAAAAATATGCAGTTGTGCCAGCCCGAGGGGAACATTTCTTCTGTTTCAAGTGGCGAATTATCAAGGCCCCTAAAATTAGGGAACCAGGAAGTAGAGGGTCCAAACATATCTGCTGGAAGCGACGGTGCCCGTATTATACCAGGAAAACACTTCTCAGCAAAATTCCTCAAACTGCAAAGGTGCGGAGTGTGAACCAAAAGGGGCATAAGAAAGGACGCCATATATCAGTGCGACACCGGCCTGTGCAGAAAGGATTGTGTCACAGCGTAACACACATCTATGGATTATTTTATTGTTTTTGTTTACCCTATTATTATACCACCTGACAATGCCCCTTATATACTCCGCCCGGCTTACATGTACCAGCACGTTATAAACGGAAACACCAGTAAGACTCAATACAAAACTACTACAAGCAAAATCCACGCTCCAAAAGCCAAATGGCGCTACCTCCCTTCTGAACCCTACAGTGTGCCCAAACAGCAGTTTACTTCCACATATATGGTATCGCCATACCCGGGAGAACCCATTTAACAATTTTTGGGGTGTGTGTCTCCAGTGGCACAAGCTGGGCACCACATATTGGCATATCTATTGAAAGAAATCCCATTTTCAGTCTGCAACATCGAGTGCACACCAATTTCTGCCAATCACCTGTGGTGTTAATATGCTCACTACACCCCTAAGTGAATACCTTGAGGGGTGTAGTTTCCAAAATGGGGTCACTTCTGGGGGGGATCGACTGTTTTGGTCCCACAGGGACTTTGCAAATGCGACATAGCGCCCAGAAACCAATCCAGCAAAATCTGTACTCCAAAAGCCAAATGGCGCTCCTTCCCTTCTGAGCCCTACTCTGTGCCCAAACAGCCGTTTATGACCACATATGTGGTATTGCCATACACAGGAGAAGTTGCTTTACAAGTGTTGTGGTGCTTTTTTTCATTTATTTGTTGAGAAAATGAAACATTTTCAGCTAAAACTACGTCTTATTGAATTAAAAGGATTATTTTTTTTTTTTCACTGCCCAATTCTAATAAAATCTATGAAACCCCTGTGGGTTCAAAATGCTCACTACACCCCTCGATGGATTCTTCAAGGGGTGTCGTTTCCTAAATGGGGTCACTTTTTTGGTGTTTTCACTGTTTTGGTCCCTTAGTGGCTTTGCAAATGTGACGTGGTCTCCGCAAACCATTCCTGCTAAATTTGAGCTGCAAAAGCCAAATGGCGATCTTTCCCTTCTAAGTCCCGCCGTGTGTCCAAACAGCCGTTTATTACCACATGTGGGGTATTGTTCTACTCGGGAGAAATTGCTTTACAAATGTAGTGGTGCATTTTCTCCTTTTAGTCCTTGTGGAAATTAGAAAAAATTAGCTAAACCTACATTTTCTTTGAAAGAATGTAGATTTTCATTTTCACGGCCTACTTCCAATAATTTCTCCAAAAAACCTGCAGGGTCAAAATGCTCACTATATGCCTAGATAATTTTCTCAAGGGGTATAGTTTCCGAAATGGGGTCACTTTTGGGGGATTTCCACTGTTTTGGCGCCGCAAGAGCCTTTCAGACCCGACATGGTGCCTAAAATATTTTCTAATAAAAAAGGAGGCTACAAAATCCTCTAGGTGTTCCTTTGTTTCTGAGGCCTGTGTTGCAGTCAATAAGTGCACTAGGGCCACATGTGGGGTATTTCTAAAAACTGCAGAATCTGGGCAATAGATATTGAGTTGCGTTTCTCTGGTAAAACTTTCTGCATTACAAAAAAAATAGATGAAAAATGAATTTTTGCAAAAAAAAAAAGAAATTTGAAAATTTCACATCTACTTTGCCTTAATTCCTGTGAAACATCTAAAGGGTTAAGAAACTTTCTAAATGCTGTTTTGAATACTTTGAGTGGTGAAGTTTTTAAAATGGGGTGACTTATTGAGGGTTTCTAATATATAAGGCCCTAAATTCCACTTCACAACTGAACTGGTCCCTGTAAAAATAGCCTTTTGATATTTTCTTGAAAATGTGAGAAATTGCTGCTAAAGTTCTAAGCCTTGTGATGTCATAGAAAAATAAAAGGATGTTCAAAAAACAATGCCAATCTAAAGTAGACATATGGGGGATGTTAATTAGCAACTATTTTGTGTGGTATTACCATCTGTCTTACAAGCAGATACATATAAATTTAGAAAAATGCTAATTTTTGCAATTTTTCGCTAAATTTTGGTGTTTTTCACAATTAAATACTTAATGTATCGAGCAAATTTTGCCAGTAACATAAAGTCCAATGTGTCACGAGAAAAAAATCTCAGAATCGCTTGGATAGGTAAAAGCATTCCGAAGTTATTACCACATAAAGTGAAACATGTCAGATTTGAAAAAATTGGCTGTGTCCTGAAGGCCAAAACAGGCTGTGTCCTGAAGGGGTTAATGGAGTGCATGGCCCTGAAATTATTACCGCTAGGTTACATTTCCACGTTTCTGCCGGACCTTCATTTTTAGAAGTTGGGTGTCGTTTGGGTTGAGCACTATAGGTTCCTTTTATGATTCTACAATCTTATTATCGTTTGAATTTTTGGTTCTCAAATACGGACTTCCTCAAAGGGATTTTTAGTTGTACAATGTCTTTGTCAAAACCTGGTTACTTCCTGAAATGGGAATTGGATTTAGATCAAGTTATTCCGCTTCGGGATTGGTATACGGCTATCCATTGGGTTAGGGAGATTTCCAAGGGTGCTAGTAACTGGGAAACTGCACATAAAATTATATTAAGAGGGTATAGAACTCCTTCTCAGATTGCTAAAATTAACTCCTCATATTCTCCTCTTTGTTGGCGTCAGTGTGGTTTTCCTGGGAATTATATGCATGTGTGGTGGAAGTGCCCATTGGTGTTTAATTTTTGGAAGGCTGTGTTTACCCTTTTAGCTCTATAACATCTACCCAGATTTCTCCCTCACCTCTTTAACACTGTGTTTTATTGGTTTATCAGATATCCCTGCAACAATCCGACATGTAGTGGTCATATTATTCTGGCTGCCAGATTGAGGATTGCTAGGTCATGGAAATCTCCTGTCCCTTTAACCGTGGTGGAATTGGTTAATTTGGTAAAGTTTGATTATGCTATGGAAAAGATGGTGGCTGTGCGCCTCAATCTGGTTTCAAAATTTCCTGTGAAGTGGTCTCTTTGGTGCGCTTATTTGACATCCGGGTCTTCCTCCTCTTGACTTGCCATTTGGGTGAGGGGTCTCTCTTAAAGGGGTTGTCCGAGATAAATTTTTATTTAAAAGTTAAACACACAATACACACATTAAATATTCCCTAATATACTTACCTGTGCAATCTTGCTTCTGTTCTCCGTTCTGGCAGCTCTTTTCTTCAGATCACCTGTCTTCTGACGTCACGTTTTCTTCCTCCTCCACTGTCGTGTCGTGTCCCGATCACATGGTCTCGCCCCAGCGAGACCTCGGATGGGACACGACACGTCACTGGAGATGTGTCGTTTCTGCGGGTGCCCGCCCAGCCTATGCAGCTTTTTTTCACTGTGAGCGCGCCTATGCGTGTTCACAGTGAAAAAAGTGAAGAGGGACGGCACCCGCGGACTAGAGAGGTACAGTGACCTCTGTACTTTTAGTTCTTCCCCTATCAAAGCCTACACATAGTAGGCTTTGATAGGGGATCAGACAACTCGATGCAGCACACGGGTCGCATGCAGCCCTTGAGGCTGTTATCTGCGGCCCGCGGGACACCGTTGCGCCGTAGCACCGAGCAGGCCCAAGGAGGAGCCGCACTACGCTATTATAGGCTCTGCTACGATGTCAGGAGTCCCGGAGCAGAGCGTATAATATTAAACTGTAAAAGATCTTCTGGGGTCCTGTATCTAAGCCTACATTGTTAGGCTTAGATACAGTGGCTAAAAAAAATTGTCACACATGGAGCCTGTATCTAAGCCTAACACAATGTATGCTTAGATACAGGACCCCAGATGACATTCTTTTTATTCCTGTATAAGATTTGTGTTTTGGGGCCCTGTATCTAAGCCTAACATGTATTCTTAGATACATGGCCCATGTGTGACACTGTCTGCTTGGGTAATGTATCTAAGGCTACCTTGTGGTAGGCTTAGATACATGGTCAAACAGACAGTATCACACATGAGCAGTGTATCTAAGCATCACTTTTTTTTTCTTAGTTATGTGTTTTTTACAGTTCAAGGACTACTTCAATGACACCCTTTTTTATTTTTAATAAAATCGTTAACCAGTGTTGTGTGTGTTATTTCATTACAATATTTTTTCTATGTCCTCATTTATTTTAAAATGTATTACTAGTTCATTACTGTCTAACAGCGTCCATTAGTAAGGCTTCATGCACACGAGCGTGTGTATTTTACACGCGTGAAAAACTTGCGTCAATCATGTCTGTGTGTGTGCGTTACGGCGGATTTACACGAACGTGCTATACGTCCGTGCAACCCGCGTGGTTTTCACGCGGGTCGCACGGACCTATGCAAGTCTACGGGGGCATGCAGACTGTCCGTGAGTTTTGCCCAGCGTAAGTACGCTGCGTAAAACTCGCGACATGTTCTATATTTCTGCGTTTTTCGAGCATCACGCACCCATTGAAGTCAATGGGTGCGTAAAAATCACGCGCACCACACAGAAGCACTTCCGTGGGACGTGCGTGATTCGCGCAACAGCAGTAAAAAGTATGAATGTAAACAGGAAAGCACCACATGCTTTTCTGTTTACAAACATCCAAACGTAGTGTCATAATGATGGTGGCTGCGCGGAAAGCACGCAGCTGCGCACCATATGAACATGACACGGAGCTGTCAAGTGCATTTTGTGCACGCAAAACGCCACTGTATTTGCGTGCGCAAAACGCACACGCTCGTGTAAATCCGCCCTTATGCATCAGTGTGCTTTTCGATTGTCATGTGTTATTCACGCACTCACAAAGCCAGCACATTTTTTTCATCTAACAAATTGTGTAAATCACGCACCAAACACGTGTGTGCGGTGCGTGGTTTTCACGCATGCATTGACTTCAATGTGAGTGTAGGTGCAGGATAACGCACCAATAGAGGACATGCAGTATGTTTCACGCAGCGGACTCTCGCTGCGTGAAAAGTCACGCATGTGTCAACGGCCCCATTGAAATAAATGGGTCGCGTGTGTTGTGCGTTTTTTCAAAGCACAGCACACGGACGTGATTCACGCTTGTGTAAATCGTGCCTAAGGCCCCATTCTCAACAGGGTGAATCTCGCCCGTGTGCTGATTGTGAAAACCACGCACAGCACACGCGACCCATTATTTTAAATTGGCCTGTTTTCATATGCGTTTCTCACGGGCGTCAATCTTACACGCAAGTGTGCATGAGGCATAAGACGGGGCTGGACGAACGCAAAAAAAGCCGCAAACAACGCCGCAAAAAACAATAAAAAAACAACGCCAAAAAGGCTACGATAAACGCGGGGAAAAACATTAAAAAAAAAACGTGAAAAAAACAGCAAACAAAGAGGCAAAGAACGCCACGAAAAACGACAGGGAAAACGCCACGAAAGACGCAACGAAAAACGCAGAAATAAAAAACCCCCCAAAAATACGCGAAAAGCGTAGAAAAAAAGGCTATGATAAACGACACGCAAAACGACGAAAAAAATATAGTGGAAAATGACGCGAAAAAAGCCGCAAACAAAGAGGCAAAGAAGGCTGCGAAAAAAAACGGGGAAAACCACACGAAAGACGCAATGAAAAACGCATAAAAAATTTCCGACAACAACGACGCAAAAAAAGAAACGATAAACGACGCGAAAAAAAGGATACGATAAACGAAACGGAAAACACATTCAAAAACATCGCAAAAAAAGACGCAAACAAACAAGCAAAAAACGCCAAGATAAAGTAAGCGAACAACGCCCCGAAAAAAATCGGCAAAGAAAAACGCAAACAGCGCACAAAAAACGCCGGGAAAAACGACGCAAAAAACAACGTGCAGGGAGAGGTAAATCTGCCGCAAACTTCAAGACGGAATTTTGAGGCAGATATTGTTCCTGCCAAAAAACTCTGTGTGAACATAGCCTTAGTGGAGAGAGACATGAGATAGAGGAGGGCGGACAAGGGTTAGGGTATGTTCACACGAGGGCGTCCGTAACGGCTGAAATTACGGGGATGTTTCAGCCTGAAAACATCACCGTAATTTCAGCCATAACGGCATGTGCAGGCGCTTGAACGCCGCGTCCATTAGGGGCGTAATTGGCGCTGCTATTCATTGGAGTCAATGAGTAATGGCTCCAATTATGCCCAAAGAAGTGACAGGTCACTTCTTTGACGCGGGCGTCTATTTACGCGCCGTCATTTGACAGCGGCGCATAAATATACGCCTCGTGTGAACAGACAAACGTCAGCCCATTGCTTTCAATGGGCAGATGTTTGTCAACGCTATTGAGGCGCTATTTTTGGACGTAATTCGGGGCAAAAACGCCCGAATTATGTCCGTAATTAGTGCGTGTGAACATACCCTTAGGGTAGACACGAAGAGGTGAAAAGAGAAATAAAACATAAATGTGAAAAACATAATGGGGGGAGAACATTTGCTCATCATCCTTCAAGAATGTCATCAAGAAGACAAGTGCAGTGAAGGAGGTCAGCGGGAGGAGCAAGGACAGCTCACATGAACTCTTGGAAGGTACGTGCACGCTCATTGCAGCCTGCAATGAGCGTGCACGTGAAAAAAGTTTCATCACAAGGAAAGATCAACAAACCAGAGCTGAACTGCATGTAAACAAACTGTGCTGAATTCAAAGAAGAAATGTGTTAAGTAGAATTTTTTTAAAAAATAATGCTTTATTTAGGTTGTCTGTATAAGGGGTAATGTATGACAGAGTTTTTGAAAAAATGTTGGGATCTCGGACAACCCCTTTAACTGTTTATTATACTTATGTATAAATATTGCTTCTAACTTGCGGGTGGGGGTTTATACCCTTTATTAACTCATCTCTCAAGGGTCTCTAATGTTCGCAATTTAGTTTGTACTAGCTTGTACTCTGGAATACTGTTTGGTTGCTATGCTACAGATGTCTTACGATAGTATGTCAACAGTGTAATGCATAAAATACTGTGTAGTATTTGCTCGGCCATGTTGGCCTCACTGTTCGCCATGATTTATATGTACTTCAAAGAGGGAGAGGGAAGCGCTTATGTAAGGATGTAAGCAGAACTAATGCTTATGTTACCATTAAAGTTCAATGTATTTTTCCACAGCAAAAATCTGAGACTTTCCCTTTGATTTCTAACGCAGATGCCACAAGCGTGTAGCAGATCCGCACAAGAATAAGGACCTGTTCACACAGAGTTTTTTTGCCGCATATTTTGCACCGGAAACCGCGTTGGAATCTGTGGCAAAAACGAGCAAAAATCGCCTCCTATTGTTTTCAACGGGAGGCGAAGGCGTTTTTTTCCCACGAGCGGAAAAAAACGCTCGCGAGAAAGATAAGCGACATGCCCTTTCTTCAGGCATTTCTGTCTCTGACCTCCCATTGACATCAATGGGAGGCGGAGAAAGCCTGAAGGAATTTCAAGGCAAATTTTTCTGCCTGCAAAATACTGTGTGAACAAGGCCTGAGTCCCATTGTCATTCAGAGTTGCTCATCCTCGGCTTTTCCATGCAATATAAGTCGCATGCTACTTATTGCTGTGGTGGATTTATTTTCATGGCGCGGACAAAAATACACATGGAAAATTTTTCACAGCATGTGAACTGGGTTGCGGAAACCTCATATGCATGGGATGCAGAATCATCGGCATGTCATCGGAATCCGTATCAAATCCAACATGTGGCGCCTTAGGGTGAGTTAAAAAAAACTCTGCTAGGAGAAATGCACACGATACTTAGGCCTTATTTAATCGAGCGTGCCGCATCTCGGACATGAAAAACGGCAGTTTTTCACGTCCGAGGTGCATCCGTGCTCTGCGCTGCGAGACGCAATGTCTCGCATCCCCCATAGTTGAGAGTCTATGGAGGGATGCGTGACGCGTGAAAAAATAGGACATGTCCTATTTTCTCACGGACCCTTCACACGGTCCGTTGAAACAACAGCTGTGTGAACGGCCACATTGAATTACAAAGGTCCGTGGGACGGCCGTTGTTTCAACGGCCGTCACACGGATGTTTAATACGCTTGTCTAAATATGGTCTTATTATGTGCAAATTTGTCACCGGTATTTTCGTGCGGCAAATCCGCGGTGTAGTACAGAAGAAGCAAAGTAAATGAGATCAAGAAATCTCATCTACATGTCGCATTTTCTGCACAAAAATTGACCTGCGGTACGTATATGAAAATATGATACATATCAATTTAGCTTGCGTTTCCACTTTGCGAATTGTTTCTGACTAGTTTAAAAAAAAAAAAAAAACCTGCAGCATAAAACCTGCACGTATTTCCGTATCAAAATGTAAAAACCACACCGAAAAACGTATAAAAAAACGCACTATTAGGTGCAGATTTTACCTGCGGAATTACCTACGGTTTTGTGCATCAAATTCCTCAATGTGTGGAATTTGCTCGGGATTTACAGCAAATTAACCCTTTACATTGTAAAGGATGAAATACGTTACAATTCTGGAACAATAGGGTATGTTCACATGGCTTATTTTCGGCCGTTTTTCGGGCCATAAACAACCAAAAAACGGCCGAAACATCAGAAGCAGAACGCCTCCAAACATCTGCCCATTGATTTCAATGGGAAAAACTGCGTTCTGTTCCGACGGGCCGTTTTTTCACACGGCCGTTTAGAAAAAAGGCAGCGTAAAAAAACGGCCGCGAAAAAGAAGTGCATGTCACTTCTTCAGATGTTTCTGGAGCCGTTTTTCATTGACTCTATTGAAAAACAGCTCCAAAAACGGCTGTAAAAAACGCCATGAAAAACGCGAGTTTGCTTAACCCCTTAATGACCGGGCATGTTTGTACCTTAATGACCAAGCCAGATTTGTCAAATCTGGTATGTGTGACTTTATCAGAGAATAACTCTGTGAAAGTTTTGAATATCCAAGTAATTCTGACATTGTTTTTTCGTCACATGTTGTACTTTATTTTAGTGGTAAAAGTAGACTGATACAATTTGCGGAAATTAATTAAAAAATAGAAAAATGGAAGAAATTTTGTAAAAATTACCATTTTCCCCTATTTTTAACTGCAATATGTCACATATGTACATACATACAGTACAATTTTTTTAATTAAATATATATTTCTATCTCTTTACTCCATTTTGGCAGCACTTTTGAAAAAATAAAATAAATTTTCAGCAATTTAGAGGACTTACAAATTGAATAATAATTTTATAAATTTTGAAGTACATTTTGTTTTCCTGCACCAAGCTAGGTTTTCAGAGGCTCATAGGTGTCAGAATGGTGGAAACCCCCACAAATGACCCCATTTAGAAAACTAGACCCCTTAAGGTATTTACCTAAGGGTATAGTAAGTATTTTGACCCCACAGTTTTTTGCTAAATTTAATACATAGCAGGTGAAAAAAATAATAATTTCACTTTTTTTCATAAAAGTATCAGTTTGAAGACCAATTTCTTTGTAAAGCGACCATGAGAATGAAGAAACACACCACAAAATCTATCACCCTGTTTCTCCTGTTTTCAAAAATACCAACATTGTGGCCCTAATGCGCTGCCTGGACACACGGCAGGACCCAAAAGGAAGGGAGCACCCGGAGGCTTTCAGGACTCATATTTTGCTTGAAAATGTTTTAGGCCCCACTGTACATTTGGAGAGGCTTTGAGCTGCCAGAACGATAGAAACTCCCCATAAACGACCCCATTTAGAAAACTAGACCCCATAAGGTATTTATTTAGGGGTATAGTAATTATTTTGACCCCACAGTTCTTTGCTAAATTTAATGCATATCAGGTGAAAAAAATAATAATTTCACTTTTTTCATAAAAGTATTTGTTTGAAGACCGATTTCTTTGTAAAGCGACCATGAAAATGAAAAAACACACCCCAAAATCTATCACCCTCTTTCTCCTGTTTTCAAAAATACCCACATTGTGGCCCTAATGCGTTGTTTGGACACACGGCAGGGCCCCAAAGGAAGGGAACACCCGGAGGCTTTCAGGACTCATATTTTGCTTGAAAATGTTTTAGGCCCCAATGTACATTTGGAGAAGCTTTGAGCTGCCAGAATGATAGAAACTCCCCATAAACGACCCCATTTCGAAAACTAGACCCCTTAAGGTATTTATCTAGGGGTATAGTTAGCATTTTGACCACACAGGTTTTTCGCTAAATATATTGAAATTAGTCTGTAAGAATTAAAATGTACTTTTTTTCTGAAACAACATAGAAATTTTTATTATTTACAAGGAATAACGAAGAAAATGCACCCCAACATTTGTAAAGCAATGTCTCCCGATTACGACAATACCCCATATGTGGTAATAAACTGCTGTTTGGACCCACAGCAGGGCTCAGAAGGGAAGGAGCGCCATTTGGATTTATGATTTTGCTGGAATGGTTTTCGGTGCCATGTCGCATTTGCAATGCACTGGAGGGACCAAAACAGTGGAAACCCACCAAAAGTGACCCCATTTTGGAAAAACCTTCAAGGAATTTTTCTAGGGGTATAGTGAGCATTTACACCCCACGGGTCTTTTGCAGAGTTTATTAGAATTAGGGCGCGAAAATTAATATCAACATTTTTTCCACTAAAATGTTGCATTTTCTCATTTTCACAAGGGATAAAGGAGGAAAAAAACAACCATTTTTTTATAAAGCAATTTCTCCCGAGTACGGAAATACCCAACATGTGGTCATACGTTTTTTCATTAGAAATGAATTAACCCTTTCAGGACTGATCCATTTTTTGCTTTCATATTTTAGATTTTCACTCCCCGCTTTCCAAGAGCCATAACTTTTTTATTTTTCCATCAATAGAGTGGTGTGAAGGCTTATTTGTTGCGGGACAATCTGTAGTTTTCATTGGTACCATTTTGGGGTACATGCGATTTTTTTTGATCACTTTTTATTCAATTTTTTTGCAATCCTGAGCAAAAAACAGGAATTCTGACACCGTTTTTTAGGTTTTTTTTTTGCGGCGCTCACCGTATGCTATAAATGACATTTTTACTTTATTCTGCGGGTTGGTACGATTACGGCGATACCATATGTATATAGGTTTGGTCCTTTTTTTTAGCGTTTGCGCAATAAAATGACTTATTTATAAAAAAAAAAAATTCTGTGTCACCATATTCTGAGAGCCGTAATTTTTTAGTCAAAAAAGCTGTGTAAGGGCTTGTTTTTTGCGGGACGGATAGAAGTTTTTATTGGTACTATTTTCGGGTACATGCGACTTTTTGATCACTTTTTATTCTTTATTTAGGGAGCGGTGGTGACCCAAAAAATTGCGATTCTGTCGTAGTTTTTTATTGATTTTTTTTGGGGTGTTCATCGTGCGGGAAAAATAACATTATAGTTTTATAGTTGGGGTCGTTACGAACGCGGTGATACCAGATATGTGTACTTTTTTAACGTGTTCATTTTTTTTCTATAATAAAAGTCTTATTATAGGAAAAAAAGCATTTAGTGTTTATGTCACTTATAACTTTTATTTTTACACTTTTTTTAAAACATTTTTATTACTTTTTTTTACTTTTTTAACTTGTCCCATTAGGGGACACTTAGTCTTGCAGCTTTGATCGCTGCTAGAGTACATTACACTACACACGTAGTGTAATGTACTCTAACTGTCATTGTGACGTGACTGTCACACTGACAGGAAGCAGAGGAGGAACGGCCGGAGGCTGTTCCTCCGAGGCTTCCGTGCATGGCAACCCGGAGGTCATTATCTGACCTCCGATTGCCGTGACAAGCATCGGTAGCCCCCACGATCACTTCGTGGGGGCTGCTGATGTGCTTCAAACCACTTAAATGCGGCGACGGCAATCCGTCGCCGCACTTAAGGGGTTAACTGCCGAAATCAGCGGCAATGGTCCGCTGTCCGGCAAGACTGATGTCTCAGCTGTCGGGGACAACTGTCAGCGCGGGTCTGTCACTCTGTGTTTACACAGAGTGACAGTTTGAAATGCGGACGAAAATGAACGTCATGGTGCGGGAACTAGCAGCCGACCATGACGTTCATTTTCGTCCTTGGTCGTTAAGGGGTTAAAAAGCTTTTGAGAATCAGGAGCTGTTTTCCCTTGAAAACAGTTCCCTATTTTCAGACTGTTTTTGCTAAGAGTGCTAACGTAACCTAATAGGCATGCAGCTGATTTAACCCCTTCCCTCCTCCATTTTTCTGATTTTCACTTTTGTTTTTTCCTCTCCACCTTCCAAAAGTTATAATTTTTTTATTCTTTCCGTCTATATAGCCATATGAGGGCTTGTTTTTTGCGGGACAAGTTGTAGATTTTCATGGCACCATTTATTGTACCGCATGATGTACTGGGAAGCTGAAAAAAAATATTTGTGGGGTGAAATGGGCAAAAAACAACGATGACGCCATTTTTTGGCGCAATGGCTTGTTTCAGAGGGCGCCCCCTGATTCTAACACTTTAAATGCCGTGGTCTTGATTGACCGCGGCATTTAAGGTGTTAAAGGGGCGGAATCAATGTGATCTTTGATTCCGCACGTTGCAGTGAGGTGTCTGCTGCGTAACACAGCCGTCACCCACTGTGTATGGGGCGAGCTCAGCCCCTGAGCTCGCTCTATACTTCCCATACTTACCTGACCCTTATCTCGTACAGTTACGTGATATTATAAATCAGCAGCACGTCCTAAATTCTATGCAGATTTTTTTTCTGCTGCACGTGCATGGGGTTTTGACAAACCCCATTCACATGAGTTCCGGGTTATTCAGACTAACGTGTTAATCGTCCGTGTGAAGGACGTTTTTTTTAATGGCCGCCACACGGCAGCATGTATTTCTATGGGGTTATTCACATGGTCGTTATTTTAACGGACCATGTGAAGGGCCTGTAAAAAAAATAGGACATGTCCTATTTTTGTGCGTTTGCACGGATCCCTCAATAGACTCAAGTCTATGAGGGATCTGTGAAAATGGGTCCCGCACGGCCGTGCAAATCGGCCGTGAAAAACGGTTGTTCTTCACGGCTGATTTCCCACACGTTGGTCTGAATATTGCCTATAATTTGTAGTGAATTTTCAGTGCACAATCCGCACCAAAAATAGAATACAAGTAAGTGGCCTTATTCAGACGTCCATGTTCGGTCTGTGATATACGGACCGTGTATCGGCCATATTTCCTGGACCGACCACAGTTCAGGAAGCCGGGTTTCTAGAATCACAGTTATCTATAATCATAGGAGTCCCGGCCTTCCCGTGGGAATACTGTCCCCGGTCCCGTACTAAATGCATCATTACAGTATGGGACAGTATTCCCACTGAGAGGCAGGGACTCCTAGCAGCATTGATAACTGTGATCCTAGGAGTCCGACTCCATGAATTGTGGTCAGCCTGGGAAATACTGCCGATACACGCTCCGTATATCATGGACCAAACACGGCTGTCTGAATAAGGCCTTAATTACACAGTGCGGTCAAATCCCATTTTTTTTGCCCCAATATTTTGCAAAATCGCGGCAAAAACGTGATTTGACCGCACTGTGAGAACAGCACTATTTTTTCAAGTTTTGTATTCTTTTTTTTATGCAATTTTCGTAATCGCAGCACAAATCATGCGGTTTTGCCGTGATTTTTATATGATCGCGGAAAAACATCACCATTGCGGCAAAAAAAACACGCTAGGAAAACTAGAATTTTTTTATTTTTTTTAACATAATTTATATATTTTACAAATGGGGTCAGGAGGAATGGGAAGCAGGATGGAGAGGGGGAAAACACTCACCAGCCTGCAGGTCCGGTCGGCTGTGTAGAGGAGCTGGCTGGGGGGGCGGGATCTCCACACTGAGCTTCTGCACATGCTGCATCTTCCCCGTCCAGTTCGTGAAGCTACAACAGGTATGCAGGGGGGGCAGCGCCCGTTAATGGGGGGGGGCTGCGAGCGTTGCTAGGGGGCCGACAGTCTGAGGGGGGCGACGGCAGCTAGGCGGGCCCCTTTTCTTCATCCATGTGGCCGGGCCCCTGACGGGAGTACTACTAGTACTGCCCTGATGGCGGCTCTGCATTCAGGTCCAGAATTATTTGGACAGTGACACGATCTTCATGATTTGGGCCCTGCATGCCGCCACATTGGATTTGAAATGAAACAACTGAGATGCAATTGAAGTGTAGACTTTCAGGTTCAATTCAAGGGGTGGAACAAAAATATTCTGTGAAACGTTTAGGAATTGCAACCATTTTTCTACACAGCCTCCTCAGTTTAGGGGCTCAACAGTAATTGGACAAATTAACATTACCATAAATAAAATGTTTTTTTTTTAATACTTTGTAGAGAATCCTTTGCAGGCAATGACTGCCTGAAGTCTGGAACCCATGGACATCCCCAAACGCTGGGTTTCCTCCTTTGTGATGCTTTCCCCGGCTTTTACTGCAGCTGTCTTCAGTTGTTGCTTGTTTGTGGGTCTTTCGGCCATTGTAGAATATTCCACTTCTTTGCCTTAAAAAAAACTACTGGGTTGCTTTTTGCAGTATGATTTGGGTCATTGTAGATCTGTACTTTGAAGCCACGTCCAATCAACCTTGCTGCATTTCGTTGAATCGGAGCAGAAAGTAAATCCCTGAACACTTCAGAATTGATCCGGCTGCTTCTGTCTTCAGTCACATCATCAATAAACATTAGTGACCCAGTGCCTTTGGCAGCCATGCATACCCATGCCATCACACTGCCTCCACCATATTTTACAGAGGATGTAGTGTGCTTTGGATCATGAGCCGTTCCAATCCTTTTCCATACATTCATCCTCCCATCATTCCGGTACAGGTTGATCTTCGTTTCATCTGTCCAAAGAACGCTGTTCCAGAATTGGGCCGGCTTCTTTTACATGCTATTTGGCATTTCAATTTTTGAGCCTGATTAATGGTTCGCACCTTGTGGTGAACCCTCTGTATTTGCGCTCATGAAGTCTTCTCTTTATGGTAGACTTAGATACTGATACACTTACTTCCAGGAGAGTGTTCTTCACTTGGTTAGATGTTGTGAAGGTGTTTTTCTTCATCATGGAAAGGATTCTGTGATCATCCACCACTCTTGTCTTCTGTGGACGTCCAGGCCTTTTGGAGTTCACGAGATCACCAGTGCGCTCTTTTTTTTTTTTCAAAAATATACCAAACTGTTGATTTGGCCACGTCTAACATTTGTGCTATCTCTCTGATGGATTTCTTAATTTTTTTAAGCCTAAGGCTGGGTTCACACGAGCATGTTACGTCCGTAAAGGACGGAACGTATTTGGGTCACAAGTCTCGGACCGAACACACTGCAGGAGTCCCTGCCTCGCTGCAGGACAACTGTCCCATACTGTAATCATGTTTTCAGTACGGGACAGTTGTTCCACGGAGAGGCAGGGACTCCTAGCGTCGTACATAACTATGATGCTAGGAGCCCGGCTCCCTGCTGTGTGTTCTGTCCGGGACTTGCGGCCGAAATATGTTCCGTCCTTTACGGACGTAACATGCTCGTGTGAACCCAGCCTAACGATGGTCTGTTTCACTTGCATTGAGAACTCATTTGACCTCATGTTGTGGGTTCACAGCAATAGCTTCCAAATGCAAATGCCACACCTGGAATCAACTCCGGACCTTTTACCTGCTTAATTGATGATGGATTAACGAGGGAATAGCCCATGCAGCCCATTAAATAGCTTTTGAGATAACTGTCAAATTACCTCTTGTCCCTTGAAAAAGAGGCAGCTGCATATTGAAGAGCTGTAATTCCTGAACCTTTCCTCAAATTAATATGTGAATATCCTCAACTAAAGCTGAGAGTCTGCACTTTAAGCCCATATTGATTATATAACTGTATATTCAATATGTGTTGGTAAACAGCTAAACTGCCAAAACTTGTGTAAATGTCCAAATAATTCTGAACCTAACTGTAGGCTTTAAATCTGACTCCAGAGTGCAGACCTTTAATAATAGTGCAGCAATTGTTTCTGCCACAGAACTGCAAGGTCTCGCTGTAATTGTAACTGATATTGAGACTCAATATAACAGTAACATAATTTATGTTAGCATTTTATTTGGGCTGTCTCTACCCTTGCAAACAGAGCAGGATGAAGGTCTGTGGAGGCCCCTGTGCAAAACATTTTGTTGGGACACCCTACCGAAATGATGGAGGGGGAGGAAAGCTCAGGAAAGTCAGTTACATATGAAAAATGTACAACAGAAAACTACACTCAAAGATATTCAAAGATAACAAAAAGCTAAATAATAACAACGGTTGCATACATCATCCATTACCTCCCAATGTAAAAAAAATACAGTGTGGTATCCCTTTGTATTAAAAAGTGTAGTCGACTACGCTTTCTATAACAATAAGGGTATGTTCACACAGGGCGGATACGCTGCGTAAAAGTACACCCTGGTGGCCGCAGGGAATTCCAGACAAAAAAACACACCAAATTGTGGTGCAGTTTTTCGTCCGGAATATCCGTTGTGGAAAACAGTAGTGAAAAAGAAAAAACACCCATAGTTACCCTCTGACGTCCTGCAGACCGGCCTCCTGGGATGTTTCATCCTATATGACCGCTGCAGCCTGTGATTGGCTGCAGTGGTCACATATTATAGAATGTCATCCCACGCGTTCAGCCTGGACAAAGAAGCCCAAAATTCTGGGTAAGTATAAGATTATTTTTTTTCAGATTTGCGACTTTTGCGGTGGAATCGCAGTTTTTCTGCCGCAAAAAAATGCAATATCTGATTGCCTATTTACACTTAGATTAGCTAACTCTACTTTAATTATTTTGTTCTATGTTTTTTCCTCTTTGCATTTATTATTAGAGTTTTTCCCTATATTTTACCTACATTTACTCTATGAATAATAGGAGGAACAATGCAAACAATTACAAGAATTTATAGTTATAATGCTGGGAGAATGGACCATTTGTCGGCCTATTCTTCAGTGCAATGGTTGAAACAAATATTAGGCATATATTTTCATTTCCTTTCCATGGTGAAATTCATAACTTTTTTTAATATATATCTAAAGTTGTTTGTTATTTTAAATGCATTGAGACTATACTATTCTTCTGTCCTGTCTGTTAATGTAATTTGCAGTTGTAGCCTAAGGCTTTAATAAGATGTACAAATACATAAAACTGGTACTTGATAGACTAGTTTTACTCCAGCATGAATTTAAGGAGGACAAAGTTCATTTAAAGGGAATGTGTCGCAAATTAAACCTTTTTTTTTTAAGTGTCATTACTTATTTCTATTATATTTTTTAAGTTTTTTGCTGTATTTTTTTTTTTTTCCGTATGGTGGAAAGTATTAAAAATTAAATAATAATTTGACATGTTTTCCAATGTTGGCCACCAGGGGGAGCACTTCCCAGAATTACAGCAAGGTGAATAAGGCAAAGCAACCTGTCTCACAGCTGCTGTAAATGTGGGAGGGAACCTCACCCCCCCTCTCACAAACCAGGAAAAGGTGTCTTCAAATTGCTAAGCAGTGTCCGGCAGCCATATTGGGTGTGATTCTGCAGCTGGAAGAAGTTATAGGACACACCAAAAGGCTAAGTGTATGTTCACACGCTTACTAAACAAAGGGAAAACAGCTCCTGATTTTCAGCCATTTTTTAATCAAACTCGCATTTTTTTAACGGACGT
Source organism: Rhinoderma darwinii (assembly GCF_050947455.1). NCBI lineage: Eukaryota > Metazoa > Chordata > Amphibia > Anura > Rhinodermatidae > Rhinoderma > Rhinoderma darwinii. Next base: position 78,566,927 of record NC_134690.1, read on the forward strand.
TTTTGGAGCTGTTTTTCTATAAAGTCAATGAAAAACGGCTCCAAAAACGTCCCAAGAAGTGATGTGCACTTCATTTTGGTCGGGTGTCTTTTTACGTGCTGTTTTTGGAAAACTACCACGTAAAAAACGCCCTGTCGGAACAGAACGCCGTATTTCCCATTGAAACCAATGGGCAGATGCTTGTAGGCGTTCTGCTTCCGACTTTTCAGCTGAAAACATTGTGTGTGAACATACCCTTAGAGTATGTGCACACGCTAACTGCATTTACGTCTGAAATGACAGAGCTGTTTTCAGGAGAAAACAGCTCCGTCATTTCAGACGTAATTGCTCGTACTCGCGTTTTGCGAGGCGTCAATTACGGCCGTAATTTGGAGCTGTTCTTCATTGAAGTCAATGAAAAACGGCTCAAATTACGTCCCAAGAAGTGTCCTACACTTCTTTGACGATGCTGTTATTTTACGCGCCGTATTTTGACAGCGACACGTAAAATTACAGGTCGTCGGCACAGTACATCGGCAAACCCATTCAAATGAATGGGCAGATGTTTGCCGACGTATTGGAGCCAGTCTTTTCAGGCGTAAATCGAGGCGTAAAACGCCTAGTTTACGCCTGAAAATAGGTCGTGTGAACCCAGCCTTAGAATGGTGAAAGTGAAGTGAATGACTTTTCAGTTGACCGGTTCACACGCTGTGTATTTGACATGGTTTTTTTTTGCACATTTTACATGCAAAAAAAACACATAAAAAAACGCTTGATTACACTTGATTTTGCGTGTTTGGGGGATCTGTGTGTGTGTGGGGGGGGATGCTCGCCGCTGATTCTTCAAAACAGCTGATAAGCAGCTATGAAGTATCAGCGGCGCCCGTGCATACTCCGCTCTGCCACACACACACAAGAAAAGTCTTAAAGGGGTCGTCCAGGAAAACATGGCACCGCACCTGTCCTCAGGTCGTGTGTGGTATTACAGCTCTGTCCTATTCACTTCAATGGAGGTGAACTGCAATACCAGACACAACCTGAGGACAGGTGCGGCGCTGTGTCTCCAATCCGGACACCCCTTCTGTCCTGAGATGACCCGACGGGGAAGGCGGGTGTCAGAGTCACCCACCGCCATCACTGCAGACAGAACCACACAACTACGGCATGAGGGCAGGGCTTGTCCTGAGTGCACTGTCTCTTGTTATGGACAGATTTATAGTCACATGAACCCCGTCTGATGAATCGGTAACCTAGGTCCGATCACATGACAGAGGGGTCACCAAAAACCCTGTGCACCCTCAGCCCGTCCATCCAGCCCTTTCCTGGTTATATCTGCGTCTGGGAAAGCTGGGTGACCACCATTACCCCTCATACTGGAGTGTTTGGGGATGTGACTAATGAACCTCTCACAATCCAGTGGGAGGGGTAATGGTGGTCACCCAGCTTTCCCAGACCCCTGAACGGTAAATCTCTCTAGTTGTGCTGAGACTGTTTGGGGATGTGACTAATGAACCTCTCAGTCTCAGCACAACTAGAGAGATTTATCGTTCAGGGGTCTGGGAAAGCTGGGTGACCACCATTACCCCTCCTACTGGAGTGTGTTTGGGGATGTGACTAATGAACCTCTCACACTCCAGTAGGAAGGGTAATGTTGGTCACCCAGCTTTCCCAGACCCCTGAACGATAAATCTCTCTAGTTGTGCTGAGACTGAGAGGTTCATTAGTCACATCCCCAAACAGTCTCAGCACAACTAGAGATTTATCGTTCAGGGGGGCTTTTCCAGTACAGTTGCATCATCTGTCCTTCATACAAGGGGGGAGCCGTTAGGGGGGGGCCGTGGGGCTGGCCGTCGGGGGTCACGAGAGCGGGGGTCTGTGAGATAGAGAGTGGGACATGCAGAGACACAGACCTTACCTGCAGTGCAGCTGGTCTTCAGTATGGCGCCTGCTCTCTCCCTGCAAACAGCTGCTCTGCTCTGACCTGCGTCTGCGCAGTACAGAGCCAGAGAGCAAAGTCAATGGAACGGCTCCCGTTCATTGACTCCTATGCACTGTAGCTGCCGTATTCCATCTCTGTATGTGTCGTTAATCGACACATACAGAGATGAAAAACAAAATGGCAGCCCCCATAGTGAAGTAAAAGTTAGAAAAAAGAAAGAAGTAAAACACAAACACACAAATAAATAAAATTTATTTTAATAACATACTAAAAGCAATATTATATAAAAAAAAAAAAATTTCGCGACAGCCGTCCATTAAAGAGATTTTCCCATCTCAATCATTTACTGCATATCCACAGAAGATGACATTCCCAACTATATATCTAAAGTTGTTTGTTATTTTAAATGCATTGAGACTATACTATTCTTTTGTCCTGTCTGTTAATGTAATTTGCAGTTGTAGCCTAAGGCTTTAATAAGATGTACAAATACATAAAACTGGTACTTGATAGACTAGTTTTACTCCAGCATGAATTTAAGGAGGACAAAAGTAAATTTAAAGAGATTTTCCCATCTGAATCATTTACTGCATATCCACAGAAGATGACATTCCCACCTATCGGTAGAGTGAGGGTCCCCTGAACCATGTAAATTGCATCGGCTTCAATGGAGGATGATGATTGCTCAGCTCTTTCTGTTACTCCCATAGACTTCAATGACAGAGTTGTGAACAAGCTTGTGGCCACTTTGCATCTGCAAACGGAAATCAGAGGACAAGACCCCTGTTCTCCTGATAAGTGGGGGTCCTAGTGGTGAGACCCCTACCTAGCAGCCATTTATGGCATATCCTCTAGATATGCCATTAATGATTAAGATGGGGATTACCCCTTAAATAAGCATAGAGCCTCTGTGACTTACGCAATCCAGCTTCTGTAACAGTAAATAAATGCAACAGGATGCAATATGTACTCAATGGCTTCCGTAAACCATATCATCCACCGTCTACTCCAGTATAGCATATAGTAGTATATCTTCTCCCATACATTGCCAGACAGTAAATGGTTTCACCCCTGCACAAGTGCTACCCAGTAGAGTGGATAAAGACAGCAACAACAACAGGACACTTCTCTCATAATGTATTTACATTGCCACGAGGGGCCCGAAATACAATGATAACAATAAATACAGAGTTTTACCCTTTAATTATGGGGATGCATTCCCCACATGCAACAATGTGACCCGCTTGTTATTTTACACCTAGAAAACCCTTTTAACACTGTACCGATCTTACTTCTACTTCTGTAATATATATGTATAAACCCAGCAAAAATTGTCAGTGGATTTTTTTGGTTGGGATATAATTAGGCTTAGGGCTGACATAACATATGTGCCACCTGTGCAGTTGCACAGGGGCCATTGTTACTTTAAAAAGTACTACTGTCTGTTAGACTGTATATAAGGGCTGATGAATGTCCTGGGCTGATGAATGTCTTGGGTTAAAATTACTCGTGAATTGTTTGAGAAAATTAAGGTTGATGCTTAGTGCTGAAATATTCAAGGAGCATATACTGTTCTTGTATGGGAGCCCTTTGCTTTTTTTTTTTCAGCCCTTATTAGGTTGGTGGATATACAGGTGATGTCGGTTTGTAGTTCAATTCATATATCTTTTCATGTGACTTAGAAAACCATATAAATAGTTATGGCTTTTATGATATGGAGTGCTATTATAAATTTATAGTGTTGAAAGGTTTCTATCACAAATCAGTATATGCAAAGATTATGCATTGCCAGTATAAATGTACCTGGACTGCAATCTCATTATTCTTTGTTCTTCTCATCAGTAAAATTAAATATGCTCCTTCAAATGTTTATATAGGCAAAGTCACAGCATTTCAAATTTATATTTCAAAAGTATAGATATGGATGAAGCTACTCCTAAGGAATGCAATGAATGAATGATAGACAGTATTTTCAAATTTTATGGGGTACAGATGTAAAGTACAGTATTATAATTGTGTAGTGTAATAGTATATTGTCATTTGTGTATTTTAGAGTTGAAACAATTTAGGTGGAGGGCAATAAAAGTGTTACATGGCATACTTTGCCATAAAGAATAATGCTACATATTATGTTCACTACAGCAGCTTGAAAGGAACACTAGACCTAGAAAATGAGGAAAAATGAAAAAAAAATATATCCTAGCACTTCCCCCCTTCCTTTGATCCCATTTGTCCCATGTTACAATTAAAACTGAGAAACTTATAAAGAATTCTTCTCTGTGTGTCCCAGGAGATCAGCCATGTCGCTCCTCTTTCTCCTCCTCCTCCTCCTCCTCCTCATTGACCTTTTGGCTGTCTCTAAGACAACTGACTGAAGCAGGAGCCTCCACCTCTGCCCTGTCTGCAGTAGGAAAAATATTGTTAAGTCCCGCAGCTGAAAATGCTTCATTTCTAGGTTTAGTGCTCATTTAAAGGGGCTTTTGGAGAGATAAAACTGATGACCTACAGTTAGGTTCAGAATTATTTGGACAGTGACATAAGTTTTGGCATTTTAGCCGTTAACCAAAACATATTGAATATACAGTTATATAATCAATATGGGCTAAAAGTGCAGGCTCTCAGCTTTCATTTGAGGGTATTCAGATCCTAATTTGAGGACGGTTTTAGGAATTACAGCTCTTTAATATGTAGCTGCCTCTTTTTCAAGGGACCAAATGTAATTGGACAATTATCTCAAAAGCTATTTAATAGGCTGCATGGGCTATTCCCTCATTAATTCATCATCAATTAAGCAGGTAAAAGCTCTGGAGTTGATTCCAGGTGTGGCATTTGCATTTGGAAGCTGTTGCTGTGAACCCACAAAATGAGGTGAAAGGAGTTCTCAATGCAAGTGAAACAGACCATCGTTAGGCTGAAAAACATGAAGAAATCCATCAGAGAGATAGCACAAATGTTAGGAGTGGCCAAATCAACAGTTTGGTACATTCTTCAAAAAAAGAGCACACTGGTGATCACGTGAACTCCAAAAGGCCTGGACGTCCACGGAATACAACAGTAGTGAATGATCACAAAATCCTTTCCATGATCAAGAAAAACCCCTTCACAACATCTACCCAAGTGAAGAACACTCTCCAGGAAGTAGGTGTATCAGTATCTAAGTCTACCATAAAGAGAAGACTTCATGAGAGCAAATGCAGAGGGTTTACCACAAGGTGCAAACCATTAATCAGCCTCCAAAATAGAAAGGCCAGATTAGATTAGATTGCCAAACAACATGTAAATAAGCCGCCCAGTTCTGGAACAGCATGAAACGAAGATCAACCTGTACCAGAATGATGGGAGGAAGAAAGTCTGGAGAAGGCTTGGAACGGCTCATGATCCAAAGCGCACCACATCCTCTGTAAAACATGGTGGAGGCAGTGTGATGGCATGGGCATGCATGGCTGCCAAAGGCACTGGGTCACTAGTGTTTATTGATGATGTGACTGAAGACAGAAGCAGCCGGATGAATTCTGAAATGTTCAGGGATTACCTTTCTGCTCAGATTCAACCAAATGCAGCAAGTTTGATTGGACGTCGCTTCACAGTACAGATGGAAAATGACCCAAAACATACTGCGAAAGCAACTCAGGAGTTTTTTAAGAAAGTGAAATATTCGGCAATGGCCAAGTCAATCACCAGATCTCAACCCAATCGAGCTGCATTTCACTTGCTGAAGACAAAACCTAAGGCAGAAAGACCCACAACAAGCAGCAACTGAAAACAGCTGCAGTAAAGGCCAGGCAAAGCATCACAAAGGAGGAAACCCAGCGTTTTGTGATGTCCATGGGTTCCAGACTTCAGGCAGTCATTGCCTGCAAAGGATTCCCTACAAAGTATTAAAAAAAAAACATTTGATTTATGGTAATGTTAATTTGTCCAATTACTTTTGAGCCCCTAAAATGAGGAGGCTGTGTAGAAAAATGGTTGCAATTCCTAAACGTTTCAGAGGATATTTTTTTTCAAACCCTTGAATTAAACCTGAAAGTCTACACTTTAATTGTATCTCAGTTGTTTCATTTCAAATCCAATGTGGTGGCATGCAGAGCCCAAATCATGAAGATTGTGTCACTGTCCAAATAATTCTGGACCTAACTGTATCCTCAGGGTGGGTCATCAATATCTGATCGTTGGGGGTCTGACTTGAAGATTGTGTCACTGTCCAAATAATTCTGGACCTAACTGTATCCTCAGGGTGGGTCATCAATATCTGATCGTTGAGGGTCTGACTCTTGGCATTCCGCCAATCAGTTATTTTGAAGGGGCTGTCACGGTTGTGCAGTGCTACTTCCCCATCATCGCTCATGCTGCTCCATATTGTCAAATGCAGACACACTTGTAGCGGTGGTTCAAAGTATTATATATTCTCCCATACACTTGAATGGTAGAAGGCTGTAATACTGTGAAACGCTGCTATAAGTGTGTTGTTGTTGTTTGACAGTAGGGAGCACTGAAAGGAATAAAGGGGAAGCGGGAGTCCCATCAAAACGACTAATCGGCGGGGGGGTGGGGGGGGGGAGTCGGACCTTTACCAGTCAGATATTGATGAACAAAATGCTGAAAATCTCAGACAAAATCTGCATGGGTCTTACTTTGGATTTGCCACGGATTTAATTCTTTGCGCAGCTCCAAATCCCTACATAGACAGTCACCGCTAGGATGAGTTTAGGAGCTTCATTCCTACTCTGTTAGTATTAAGTTCAATGTATAAACAATATGCAGAAAGTTATTGAGCTCCCGTTATTGGAAACTGCAGGGAGCCAGAATGTTATCTATTAAATCTATAGTATGAATATGCAGAGTAAATGAAACTCTGCATCAATAAAACAATGATCTGACCATTATAAAAATATATTAAGAAATTAAGCACTGCACAATTTTAAACCTATATAGAATATAAAAAATAAAATAGTGTTCAAGGAAGGATATTCACTTTTAATCTACATTCACTATATTTCATAAACAAAATAAAGTATTTACCCTCATTTATAAGACGTCTGTTATCTGGAAGGTCCAGCTGCTGAGGAATAATGCTTAGGGGTTATTTTTCAGGTATTGGCCTATGCCCCTTAGTTCCAGTGAAGGGAAATCTCAATGCTTCAGTATACCAAGACATTTAGGACAATTGTAGCTTCCAATTTTGTGGGAACAGTTTGGGGTTCAGCCCTTTTCTGCTTGAGCATGTATGTACCCCAGTGCACAAAGCAAGGGCCATAAAGACATGGTTGGGTGAATTTGATGTGAAAGAACTTAAAGAGGCTCTGTCACCAGATTATAAGTGCCCTATCTCCTACATAATCTGATCAGCGCTGTAATGTAGATTAGTGTTTTTTATTTAGAAAAACTATCATTTTTGAGCAAGTTATGAGCAATTTTATATTTATGCTAATTAGTTTCTTAATGACCAACTGGCCGTGTTTTTACTTTTTACCAACTGGGCGTTGTACAGAGGAGTGTATGACGCTGACCAATCAGTGACCAATCAGCGTCATACACTTCTCATTGTTCCAGCCCAGCTTCTTTCACTGCACAGCGTGATTGTGCAGCGTGATTGTGCAGCGTGATTGTGCAGCGTGATTGTGCAGCGTGATTGTGCAGTAAAAGAAGCTGGGCTGGAACAATGAGAAGTGTATGACGCTGATTGGTCACTGATTGGTCAGCCTCATACCCTCCTCTGTACAACGCCCAGTTGGTAAAAAGTAAAAACACGCCCAGTTGGTCATTAAGAAACGAATTAGCATAACTCTAAAATTTTCATAACTTGCTAAAAACTTTTCTAAATAAAAACCACTGCTGTTATCTACATTACAGCGCCGATCAGATTATGTAGGAGATAGGGCACTTATAATCTGGTGACAGCCTCTTTAAATGGCCACACAGAGGCCTGACCTCAACCCCATTCAACACTTTTAAGATGAACTAGAACAGAGCCAGGCCCTCTCCTCCAACATGAGTGTCTGACCTTACAAATGTTCTACTGGATAAATGGGCAAACATTCCCACAGCCAAATTCCAAAATCTTGTAGACAGCCTTCCCAGGAGAGGAAGAGCTGTTTAACCTCTTCCGCTCCTTGACCTACTATTATGTCATGATGAGGGCATCGTTCGCGCTCCATGACCTAATAGTACTTCACATACAGGAGCTGTGACAACTACAAAAGTATTTTGTTATTTATCCCGCGCGGTGAACACCATAAAAGAAAATAATAATAGACCATGCCAGAATCACAATTTTTTGGTCACTTCACCTCCCAAAAAATGGAATAAAAAGAGATAAAAAAAGTCGCATGTACCCAAAAAGGGTACTGATCGAAACTACAGTTCGTTACACAGTCCTCACACGGCTTTCTTGAAGGAAAAATAAAAAATGTATGGCTCTTAGAATAAGGTAACACAATAAGTAAATGATTTTTTATAAAAAGTATTTTATTGTGCAAACGCCATAAAAAAATTCTAAACATATGGTATCGCCGTAATTTAATCGACCCGCAAAATAAAGTCAATATGTCATTTATAGCACACGGTGAATGCTGTTTATAAAAAGAATAAAAAACAATAAGAGAATTGCTGTTTTTTATTCACTGCCCCTCGTAAAAAATAGAATAAAAATTTATCAAAAAGTTGCATGCACCCCATGTAAACTACAACGAATTCCTCAAGCGGTCTAGTTTCCAAAATGGGGTCACTTTTAAGGGGTTTCTCCTGTACCGGTACCTCAGAAGCTCTGCAAATGCGACTTGGCACTCAGAAACCAATCCAGCAAAATCTATATGCCAAATAGCGCTCCTGCCTTTCTGAGCTTTGCAGTTTGTACAACCAGCAGTTTATGACCACGTATGGGATATTGCCGTAATCGGGAGAAATTGCTTTACAAATGTTGGGGTGCTTTTTATCCTTTATTCCTTGTCAAAATTAAAAATGTGTACATTTTATCGGAAAATTTCGATTTTCAATTGTACAGCCTAATTCCACAAAATGCAGCAAAAAACCTGTGGGGTCTAAATGCCCACTATACCCCTCGATAAAATCCTTGAGGGGTGTAGTTTTCCGAATGGAGTAACAGTTGGGGGGTTTCCACTGTTTTGACCTATTCAAATCGGACATGGTGCCTAATAAAAAGGAGGCCTCAAAATCCTCTAGGTGCTCCTTTGCTTCTGAGGCCGGTGCTTCAGTCCATTCCCACACTAGGGCCACATGTGGGATATTTCTAAAAACTGCAAGATCTGGGCAGTAAATATTGAGTTGTGTTTCTCTGGTAAAACCTTCTTAACCCCTTCCCGCTCCTGGACGTACTGTTAGGTCATGGCAGCTGTATCGTTCGCGCTCCATGACCTAATAGTACGTCTCGGGAGTAACGGCCGTTTCGGCCGTCCTCCAGACACATACAGGAGCTGTGACAGCTGCTGTCTAGTACAGCAGCTGTCACAGCTCCTACAGCGGGGACCGATCGCTGTGTCCCCGCTGATTAACCCCTTAAAAGCCGCGTTCTATAGAGATTGCGGCTTTTTAGGGGTTAAGCTGCCATCGCCGGCCTGCTACACGATAGTGGCCGGCGATGGTGACTATGGCAACCGGACACCAAACAATGGCGTCCGGCTATGCCATAGACGGAAGCCTAGTGGGTCCTGACAACGTCAGGACCCACTATGCTTGCTGTCAGTGAGTAGCTGACAGTTCTAATACACCGCACTACGCATGTAGTGCAGTGTATTAGAATTGCGATCAGAGTTGCTGTTTTTTAGTCACCACCCCACCTAAAAATAGAATAAAAACTGATCAAAAAGCCGCATGCACCCCAAGAAAACTACAATGGATTCCTCAAGGGGTCTAGTTTCCAAATTGGGGTCACTATTGGGGGGTTTCCACTGTTTTGGCACCACAAGACCTCTTCAAAAAGGACATGGTGCTTAATAAAAAAGAGGCCTCAAATCCACTAGGTGCACCTTTGCTTCGGAGGCCGGTGCTTCAGTCCATTACCGCACTAGGGCCATATGTGGGATATTTCTCAAAACTGCAGAATCTGGGTAATACGTATTAAGTTGCGTTTCCCTGATAAATCCTTTTCTGTTATAAAAAAAATGGTATAAAGAGGATTTTCTGACAAAACTTTTTTTTTTAATTTCACCTCTACTTTGCTCTACATTTCTGTGAAACACCTAAAGGGTTCATAAACTTTCCCAATGCTGTTGTGAATACTTTGAGAGGTCTAGTTTCTAAAATGGGGTGTTTGATAGGGGTTTCTAATATATGGGCCCCTCAAAGCAACTTCAGAACTGAACTGTAACCTAAAAAAATAAATAAATGAGGCAATACTTCGCTTCTTACATTATACTGATAATGAGCAGTGCCCACCCCGAGATGACCCAAGTTTTGACCGTTTGTATAAACGGAGACCCCTATTAGACCGTTTCAGTGCCCGGTTTTCCCAAGCATACACCCCCGAGAAGTGTATTTCTATTGATGAGTCCCTGGTACATTTTAAAGGGAGGGTTCAATTCCGCGAGTACCTGCCGGGTAAGAGGGCAAGGTATGGCGTGAAGATGTATAAGCTATGTGAGAGTGCATCAGGGTATACCTACAGGTTTAGGATATATGAAGGAAAGGCCACCCCCAAACCAGACTGCATCCTGGACTACAATAGGTACATGGGAGGGATGGACTTGTCAGATAAAATCCTGAAGCCCTGCAGCGCCATGCGGTGTGGTATAAGAAGCTGGCCGGGCACATCATACAGATGGCATTGTACAATGTGTACGTGCTACATCGATGTGCAGGCCAGAGGGGAACTTTCCTGGAATTTCAAGAGGTGATTATCAAGAACCTTATCTTTAGGGACCAAGAAGGGGGGGCACCCAGTACTTCTGGAAGCTGGGCCACTCGCATCGTACCAGGGCAACACTTTCCAGGAGAAGTTCCCCAAACTAGCAAGAAGGGAAAAAGTCAAAAGAGGTGCAAAGTCTGCTATAAGAGGGCGATAAGGGATGACACAATATATCAATGTGACACGTGTCCCGAATAACCAGAGCTCTGTATGAAAGAGTGTTTTAAAATTGATCATACATCCCTTGGTTTATAATTTACCCCAATTTTAATTACCCTGATGCACTCCGCACAGCTTATCCCACCTCGTCTTTCCCCTCTGGGCCCTGCTGTGTGCCCAGGCAGCTGATAACAGCCACATGTAGGGTATTGCCGTACCCGGGAGAACCCACATTACAGTTTATGGGGTGTAGGTCCACGGTCAAAATGCACACTCCACCTCTAGATGAATGACTTAAGGGTGTAGTTTTTAAAACGGGGTCACTTCTTGCGGGTTTCAACTGTACTGGTACCTCAGGGGCTTCTGCATACATGACTTCGCACTAGAAAATCCACAGTAGGCCAAATGGTGGTCCTTTCCTTCTAAGCCCTCCCATGGGCCCAAACGGCAGTTTTTCACCACAAATGGTGTTGCGGCACTCAGAACAAATTGCGCAACAGAATGGGGTATTTTGTTTCTTGTGGAAATAAGAAATTTTCAGCCAAAACGACATATTATTTGAAAAAAATAAAATGAATTCCTTGAGGGGTTTAGTTTCCAAAATGGGGTCATTTGTGGTTGGTTTCTATTGCTTTGATACCTCTGGGGCTCTGCAAATCCGACATGGCACCCGAAAACCAATCCAGCAAAATCTGGACTCCAAAGAACAGATAGCGCTCCTTTCCTTCTGAGCCCTCCCATGGGCCCAAACGGCAGTTTATCACCACAAATGGGTATTGCCGCACTCAGGACAAATTGGGCAACAAAATTGAGTATTTTATTTCTTGTGAAAATAAGAATTTTTGAGCTAAAACGACATATTATTGGAAAAAATATATATTTTTTAATTCCCAGCCCAATTCAAATAAGTTCTGTGAAGAAACTATGGGGTCTAAATGGTCACATTACCCATAAATGAATTCCTTGAGGGGTGTAGTTTTCAAAATGGGGTCACTTCTGGTAGGTTTCCATTGCTTTGATACCTCTGGGAATCTGCAAATGCGACATGGCACCCGAAAACCGAACCAGCAAAATCTGCACTCCAAAGAACACACAGCGCACCTTCTCTTCTGAGGCCTCCCATGGGCCCAAACGGCAGTTTATCGCCACAAATGGGGTATTGCTGCACTCAGGAGAAATTGGGCAACAAAATGGGGTATTTTGATCCCTGTGAAAATAAGAAATTTTGATAAAAAATGACATCTTATTGGAAAAAATGAAATTTTGTTCATTTCACAGCCCAATTCAAATAGGTGCTGTGAAAAATCTGTGTGGTCAAAATTGTAACAACAACCATATTTGAATTCCTTGAGGGGTGTCGTTTCCAAAATGGGGTCACTATTGGGGGACTCCTACTGTTTTGGCACCTCAACACCTCTTCAAACCTGGCATGCTGCCTAAAATATATTCTAATAAAAAAGAGGACTCAAAATGTACTAGGTGCTTCTTTGCTTCTAGGGCTTGTGTTTTATTCCACGAGCGCAGTAGAGCCACATGTGGGACATTTCTAAAAACTGCAGAATCTGTACAATACATATTTAGTAGTGTTTCTCTGGTAAAACCTTCTGTGTTACAGAATTTTTTTTTAATAAAATTGAAATTCAGCAAGAAAAATGAAATTTGCAAATTTTACCTCCACATGCTTTAATTCCTGTGAAATGCCTGAAGGGTTAAAAAACTTTCTAAATGCTGTTTTGAATACTTTGAGGTGTCTAGTTTTTAAAATCGGGTGTTTTATCAGGGTTTATTATACATAGGCCCCTCAAAGCCACTTCAGAACTCAAGAGGTACCTTAAAAAAAAGGCTTTTGAAATTTTCTTAAAAATATGAGAAATTGCTGTTTATGTTCTAAGCCTTGTAACGTCCAAGAAAAATAAAAGAATGTTCAAAAAACAATGCCAATCTAAAGTAGACATATGGGAAATGTGAACTAGTAACTATTTTGGGTGGTATAACCGTCTGTTTTACAAGCAGACGCATTTCAATTCTGAAAAATGCTATTTTTTCTAAATTTTCTCTACATTTTGCAATTTTTCACCAATAAACACTGAATATATCGACCAAATTTTACCACGAACATGAAGCCCAATGTGTCACGAGAAAACAATCTCAGAATCGCTTGGGTAGGTTTAAGCATTCTGACGTTATTACCACATAAAGTGAAATATGTCAGATTTGAAAAATGGGCTCTGAGCCTTAAGGCCAAAACAAGGCTGCGTCCTTAAGGGGTTAAGGCCTCATGTACACTTACGTGCTTTTGCGGCCACAATTCCCCCCGAAAATCCACGGGAGAATTGCGACCCCATTCATTCCTATGGGGCCATGCACACGACCGTGGTTTTCACTGTCCGTGCTTGGCCTTATTACGGCCGTGTTCTGCGGCCCGGCTCATTGAAAATAATGGCCGCGGCCATGTGCACGGCCCGCGTCTTGCGGGCGGCTGGCAGCTGTCACTCCGTGGCCGGCCGACCCGAAAATCACGGCCGTGCACATGGCTATGGTCGTGTGCATGAGGCCTTACATAAAGCCCAATGTCTCACGAGAAAACAATCTCAGAATCGCTTGGATAGGTATAAGCATTCCAGAGTTATTACCACATAAAGTGGCACATGTCAGATTTGAAAAATGGGCTCTGAACCTTAAGGCCAAAACTAAGCTGCGTCCTTAAAGCGCAGCTAAACTTTCGCCCCAAAAAAAATATTTAAACTGCTATTATGTCCCTCTATCTGAATACATTACTCCTAGCAATTTTTTTTCACTTCAAAGTACCTTTTTTGCAGCTTTTTTTCTTGTGAAACCGTCCACATCTATTTTCTCACACTTCCTGATTCTGGCCAGTTGCTAGGAGCGTGTCTAGGGGCGTGTCTTACTGTGTGTGATGTTACGATTTGTCTGTATCTTTCATGGGCAGTGAACTCTGAAATGGTAACTATGATACTGTGAGCGAGCACTGAGCTATAATACTGTGAGCGAGCACTGAGCTATAATACTGTGAGCGAGCACTGAGCTATAATACTGTGAGCGAGCACAGAGCTATAATACTGTGAGCGAGCACTGAGCTATAATACTGTGAGCGAGCACTGAGCTATAATACTGTGAGTGAGCACTGAGCTATAATACTGTGAGCGAGCACTGAGCTATAATACTGTGAGCGAGCACTGAGCTATAATACTGTGAGCGAGCACTGAGCTATAATACTGTGAGCGAGCACTGAGCTATAATACTGTGAGCGAGCACTGAGCTATGTACAGCACAACACATTATATACAGAGATGTAAATATCTCTGTGCACTCCAGAAGAAAGAAGAGTTTTTCTTTTCACTTTCCCTGGCAAGTGCAGGGAAGATAAGACAGGACGGCAGGGTGCATGCGGGGGGGGGGGGGGGGGTTCGACGGATGGAGCAGTCCTAGTCTTATCTGATGCTAATTAGCAGCTCAGATTACAGTGTCCTGGGAGTCTTTGCCGGAGAGAGTCATGCAGGCACAGAGACCAGTGCACACAGTCTCTTCCATGCGCTCTGCTGCTAGAGAACTGTGTAGTGCATAGAGGCAAAGAGACCCTCCTGACATCACGATGGGGGCATGCACATCTGACGTCAGGATGGGGCCACCACCCACCTGTACTCAGAAGCAGCAGAATTCGTACACAGATACATTCAAATGGTGTACGGATTTCTGCTAGCAACAGGAGAAATACAAGAAATAAAATGTGGTAGAAAAGTGTCAGAGTGGCCATTTAAAACACATATAACACTAAAAGGAGCCCAAATTCATTAATAAAGTATATTACAAAATATATTTATATTACACATGCTGCTAGAAAATAAAAAGTTGATTGAACGTTTAGTTACGCTTTAAGTGTTAAGCTGCACAAGGGGGAACATCTCCATATTAATGCCTATAGGTTTAGACGGGGATGTGGTAAAAGCTCCTGTAAATATAATGTTTAAATGTCCCAATACTTTTATCCATATAGTGTGTGTGTAATAACTGCACCATCTTGCCAGAGTCAACAAAAATGATTGTCTTAAATATTAATCTTAGATTAAGAGGCAGATATCTGGACAGTTTTATTGCAGGACCAACTAGAATAGATAAAGTAATCTCTGTATTTTCATTCTCAAAGTCACGACCCTTGAGGGTATGTGCACACGATAGCAGGCTTTTACGGCTGAAATGACAGACTATTTTCAGGAGAAAACAGCTGCCTCGTTTCAGCCGTAATTGCTCCTCGTCGCATTTTGCGAGGCTTCTCTGACAGCCGTAAATTTTGAGCTGTGCTTCATTGAGTTCAATGAAGAACGGCTCAAATTACGTCTGAAAGAAGTGTCCTGCACTTCTTTTGACGAGGCTGTATTTTTACGCGTCGTCGTTTGACAGCTGTCAAACGACGACGCGTAAATGACAGGTTGTCTGCACAGGACGTCGGCAAACCCATTCAAATGAATGGGCAGATGTTTGCCGACGTATTGTAGCCCTATTTTCAGACGTAAATCGAGGCATAATACGCCTCGTTTACGTCTGAAAATAGGTCGTGTGAACCCAGCCTAAAGGAGGAAAATGTCTAAAGCTCCAAGGAAGAATAGAAATACTGAATGATGACGCTTAATTTCACAATGCTGAATGATGATGCTTTTTATAATTATTACTTTTTATTAACCCCTTCCCACCATGCACCATAACATACAACTGACACCCTGCTGAAACGGCCGGCATAGGAGCTAGACAATCAATAGCAATTGTCGCTAGTAAGAGCTTAGTGTAATGGCAGGAAGGAGGTGAAGGGAAAGTGAGCCCTAATCTACCCACCGCCCTGTCCCTGCCTACTTGCAACGACCCGCCCTAGGCGACGAGGTACAACTGGGCGGCGGTCCCTACGCTGGCTAAGTGCACAGGAAGACAAACAGGGAACACGCAAGGGAAGGGGCAGTAGCCACGGAACGCCACGAGGAAACGGGGCGGCGAACGAACAGTCAGGACCAGGACGAAGTGAGTACACCCGAGCGGGCACGGAGACAGAAGCAAGCCAGGGCAAGCAAGCAGGTCAAGCAGAACTGCAGCAAGGCAGAAGCACGGCAGAAGCAGGCTGGAGCAAGCAGCAGTGGGGCCAGGAATCCAAAAGAATTACAAGCACTGAGGGAGAGCACAGGGCAGGTAATAAAGGGCAGGGGGCGGAGCTAACTCCGAGAGACCAGGCCGCGATAGGCTCTCCCACTCCTGAGCCTGCCACCCTGGTTGGTGGGAGATGGTGTCCGTCGAACAGGTCTGGCCTCAGGTGTGGATTGATTAATCCCAGGAGTATAGCTAGATGAAGTACCTGGCAGATCCCTAACAGTACTCCCCCTTTTATGAGGGGCCACCGGACCCTTACTAAGGGGACCCGGTTTAGTGGGGAAGAGGAGGTGGAACCTCCTGATCAATACCCCAGCGTGAACATCACGGGCAGGTACCCAAGTCCTCTCCTCCGGCCCGTATCCTCTCCAATGGACCAGGTACTGGAGGGAGCCCTGGACCATCCTACTGTCCATAATCTTGGCCACCTCGAATTCCACCCCCTCAGGGGTGAGAACGGGAACAGGAGGTATCCTCGAGGGGGACCAGGACGGGGAGCAGCGTTTAAGGAGGGAGGCATGGAAGACGTCATGTATGCGAAAGGATGGGGGGAGCTCCAGACGGAAGGATACAGGGTTGAGGACTTCAATGATCTTATAAGGTCCAATAAATCGGGGAGCAAACTTCCTGGACGGGACCTTAAGGCGCAAGTTCCTGGACGACAACCAGACCAAATCCCCGACGACAAACCGGGGGTTAGCAGAACGTCTACTATCCGCCTGAATCTTTTGTGCGCTCTGGGACGCCTCTAGGTTCTTCTGAACCTGGGCCCAGACAGTGCACAGTTCCCGATGAACCTCCTCTACCTCAGGATTATTGGAACAACCAGGGGAGACGGAGGAGAACCTTGGGTTAAACCCGAAATTACAGAAAAACGGGGAGACCCCTGACGAGTTACTGACCCGGTTATTCAGGGAAAATTCAGCAAGGGGAAGGAATGAGACCCAATCGAATTGACAGTCAGAGATGAAACACCTTAAATATTGTTCCAGGGATTGGTTGGTCCTTTCCGTTTGGCCATTAGTTTCGGGATGGAAGGCGGAGGAGAAGGACAGATCAATCTCCAACTTTTTACAAAAAGCTCTCCAAAATAAGGAAACAAATTGTACCCCTCTGTCAGAAACGATATTGACTGGGGCCCCATGGAGACGCAGGATGTGTTTCACAAACAAAGAAGCTAACGTCTTGGCGTTAGGTAGCTTCTTAAGGGGCACAAAGTGGCACATCTTGCTGAAGCGGTCGACTACCACCCACACCACCGACTTGCCCTGAGATGGAGGCAAATCGGTGATAAAATCCATGGAGATATGGGTCCAAGGTCTCTGGGGAATGGGCAAGGAACGTAGTAGGCCCGCAGGTCGGGACCTAGGGGTTTTGGACCTAGCGCAAACCTCACAGGCGGCGACGTAAGCCCTAACATCTTTAGGCAACCCAGGCCACCAATAGTTTCTGGTAATGAGGTGTTTGGTGCCCAAGATGCCAGGATGACCAGATAGAGCGGAGTCATGGTTTTCCCTGAGTACCCTCAGCCGGTATTGCAGGGGAACAAACAGTTTGTCCCCAGGGACGTTCCCGGGAGCTGCACCCTGATCAGCCGCGATATCAGAAGCTAAATCAGAATCCGTGGCAGAGACGATTATACCAGGGGGTAAAATACAAGCGGGATCCTTCTCGGAAGGAGGATTGGCCATGAAACTACGTGACAGAGCGTCAGCCTTAATATTCTTGGACCCAGCCCTATAGGTAACCAAGAAATTAAATCTGGTAAAGAATAGTGCCCACCGAGCTTGTCTAGGATTAAGCCTCCGGGCCAATTCTAGGAAAACCAGATTCTTGTGATCCGTAAGGACCGTTACCTGGTGTCTGGCCCCCTCCAGGAAATGCCGCCACTCCTCAAAAGCCCATTTAATGGCTAGAAGTTCGCGGTTGCCAATATCATAGTTACTCTCCGTGGGCGAAAACTTCCTAGAGAAGTAAGCACAGGGGCGGAGATGGGTGAGGGAGCTGGTACCCTGGGACAAGACGGCCCCCACTCCCACCTCGGAAGCGTCAACCTCCACAATAAATGGCTCCTCTTGGTTGGGCTGAATCAGCACGGGGGCCGAGATAAAGCACTTCTTGAGAGTCTCAAAGGCCTGGACGGCCTCAGGGGGCCAATGGAGGACATCGGCACCCTTGCGGGTAAGGTCCGTAAGAGGCTTAGCGACGACCGAGAAGTTGGCAATAAATCTCCTGTAATAGTTGGCGAACCCTAAAAAACACTGTAACGCCTTGAGGGAGGCAGGTTGGACCCATTCCGCCACAGCTTGAACCTTGGCAGGGTCCATGCGGAATTCATGAGGAGTGAGGATTTGCCCTAAAAATGGTATCTCCTGTACCCCAAAGACACATTTTTCAGTCTTAGCAAACAGATTATTCTCCCGAAGGACCTGGAGCACCTTCCTGACATGCTCCACGTGGGAGGACCAGTCCTTGGAAAACACCAGTATGTCATCAAGGTACACAACAAGAAAATTACCTAGGTACTCTCTCAGGATTTCATTAATAAAATTCTGGAAGACAGCAGGGGCATTACACAACCCAAAGGGCATGACCAGGTATTCGAAATGACCCTCGGGTGTGTTGAACGCAGTTTTCCACTCATCCCCCTCTTTGATGCGGATAAGGTTATATGCCCCCCGTAGATCGAACTTAGAAAACCATTGGGCTCCCTGAACCTGATTAAAAAGATCCGGAATCAAAGGAAGTGGGTACTGGTTCCTTACGGTGACCTTATTCAGGTTACGATAATCAATGCACGGCCTAAGACCACCATCCTTCTTCCCCACGAAGAAGAAGCCAGCACCTACAGGAGAAGTCGAGGGGCGAATGAAACCCTTGGCCAGGCATTCTTGGATATACACCCTCATCGCTTCACGTTCAGGACATGAAAGATTAAATATCCTACCCTTAGGAAGCTTGGCACCAGGCACCAAATCGATAGCGCAATCGTAATCTCTATGGGGGGGCAACACCTCGGAGGCCTCCTTAGAAAACACATCGGCGAAGTCCTGAACAAACTCAGGAAGCGTGTTTACCTCCTCCCGGGGAGAAATAGAGTTAACAGAAAGACATGACATAAGACATTCATTACCCCATTTGGTGAGATCCCCAGTATTCCAATCAAACGTGGGATTATGCAACTGCAACCAGGGAAGGCCTAAAACCAGATCAGACGATAATCCCTGCATCACCAGTACAGAGCACTGCTCCAAATGCATGGAGCCAACAAGGAGTTCAAAAACAGGAGTATGCTGAGTAAAATAACCATTAGCAAGGGGAGTTGAGTCGATTCCTACTACAGGGATAGGATAAGGTAAATCAATACAAGGCATCTTTAGAGACATAGCAAAATCCACAGACATGATATTAGCAGATGACCCTGAATCCACGAAAGCACTGCCCGTGGCAGCCCGGCCAGCAAACGAGACCTGAAAGGGAAGCAAAATTTTATTGCGTTTCACATTAACGGGAAATACCTGTGCGCCCAAGTGACCTCCCCGATGATCACTTAGGCGCGGAAGTTTTCCGGCTTCTTATTCTTGCGCCTGGGACAGGTGTTCAGTAGATGCTTGTCGTCCCCACAGTAGAAGCAGAGACCATTCATTCTGCGAAACTCCCTACGTTGTCGAGGGGACATGGAGGCCCCGAGTTGCATAGGTACCTCCGAGTCCTCCGTGGAGGGGCGAGGAGACGGGACCTCGGGGGGGATCGCAGAAAAGTCAGAGGGGAGCACACTGAAGCGTTCTAGCTGACGTTCCCTGAGACGTCGGTCAAGTCGTACTGCTAGGGCCATAACCTGGTCAAGGGAGTCAGGCGAGGGGTAGCTAACCAGCAGATCCTTCAGGGCGTCAGATAATCCTAACCTAAACTGGCACCTTAGGGCCGGATCGTTCCACTGAGAAGCTACGCACCACTTCCTAAAATCAGAACAGTATTCCTCAACCGGTCTCCTACCCTGACGTAAGGTCACCAGCTGACTCTCGGCTAAAGCAGTCCTGTCAGTTTCGTCGTAAATGAGTCCGAGGGCAGAGAAAAAACGATCAACAGAGGAAAGTTCAGGGGCGTCAGGAGCCAAGGAGAAGGCCCACTCTTGGGGCCCTTCCTGGAGACGGGATATGATGATACCCACCCGCTGGTTCTCGGAACCTGAGGAGTGGGGCTTTAGGCGGAAATACAGTCTGCAACTCTCCCGGAAGGAGAGAAACGTCTTACGGTCCCCTAAAAACCGGTCAGGTAAATTGAGGTCGGGTTCTAGAGGTGAGGTGAGGGGTACTACTAAAGCAGTGTCACCCTGATTGACCCTTTGGGCCAGGGCCTGGACCTGTAGGGAGAGGCCCTGCATCTGCTGGGTCAGGGTCTCAAGGGGGTCCATGATAGCGTCAGCGTAGGAGAAATGGTAGACTAGGTAAGGGGCTTGTAATTATGTAATGGCAGGAAGGAGGTGAAGGGAAAGTGAGCCCTAATCTACCCACCGCCCTGTCCCTGCCTACTTGCAACGACCCGCCCTAGGCGACGAGGTACAACTGGGCGGCGGTCCCTACGCTGGCTAAGTGCACAGGAAGACAAACAGGGAACACGCAAGGGAAGGGGCAGTAGCCACGGAACGCCACGAGGAAACGGGGCGGCGAACGAACAGTCAGGACCAGGACGAAGTGAGTACACCCGAGCGGGCACGGAGACAGAAGCAAGCCAGGGCAAGCAAGCAGGTCAAGCAGAACTGCAGCAAGGCAGAAGCACGGCAGAAGCAGGCTGGAGCAAGCAGCAGTGGGGCCAGGAATCCAAAAGAATTACAAGCACTGAGGGAGAGCACAGGGCAGGTAATAAAGGGCAGGGGGCGGAGCTAACTCCGAGAGACCAGGCCGCGATAGGCTCTCCCACTCCTGAGCCTGCCACCCTGGTTGGTGGGAGATGGTGTCCGTCGAACAGGTCTGGCCTCAGGTGTGGATTGATTAATCCCAGGAGTATAGCTAGATGAAGTACCTGGCAGATCCCTAACACTTAGATAGAAGGAGGGGGCTCCTTCAGTCACCCCAAAGTAGTTTTTTTTTTCCTGTAAATATAAAAAAATACACATATTTGGTATAGCACTTTACGAATATGAAACATACGGAGAAACAATTGCGATTCCGTGTTATAGATATGGTCCCTCCGTTGAGACAGGAGGTGACAGAACAGGTTTGCTTAAAAAGAAGGAATTGAAGTGGATACATCGGTTAAAAACGCTTAAACCAAATGGCCTTAATATAGAGTTTAAAATGGGTGGTGTTATCTGAGAGGGTTAGCTTGCCCTATGTCTTACTGTATTGGAATGGTTAACTCCTTCTAGTGTAGGTTAGATTGAACAATGTCTGTTTTACTCTTTGAATGTTTTTAAGATCCGATTTATTAACATACATTTTCTCTTGTTTTTTTCTGTAGATATAGAGTTCAAAGAACTGTGTACCCATTACGATCTAGATGGAAACCCTACTGTACGAAGTCCCTTATAGACACAGTTGCCGTATTTTTATTTGTTGTAACAATATATAATGTAACCATGTTCCCAAACAAGCATTACTTCTCTCTTGATTAATAGAATTATAGCAATAAAAACACAACGAAATTTAGTGGTAATGGTCTGGTAATGTTAGTGGGAATGGCTGTGGTACTTGACCCAGCAATCCACAGATTTCTCTTCATTGGGCTGGCATGCACAAACCGACTGTGTTATCAGCACACTTGGTTAGTGGAGATGTCACGTCATTGAGGAGTTTGAGTTCCCCTATAGGAGGACTCATTGGGTCACGAGGGAGACTCTAGTGGAAATAGTATTTTTTTACTCCCAAACATCCTAACTTGTTAAGAGTAAATAAATCCAAGACCATTCTGCTCTCTAGGTCTTTGAATCATTTGATCCAGATAGGCACATTGTTAATAATAAAAGAAATATAGTGGGAGAATGAGGCTGGCATGCTATGCACTAACATGGCATGATAACTGCCTCAGACTGCATCACAGAAAAGATGGATGTCTAATTTATTCACTTCACTTGTGAGTCATGGTTACCTTGATTAAGACATGAGTCATTGCAACATGTGCATAAACATGCCTAGTTGTTCTGACTAGACGCCATAGATGGCATGGTAATATGATTCAGGGTATGTGCACACGCTAGCTGGCTTTTACGGCTGAAATGACAGCCTGTTTTCAGAAGAAAACAGCTGCGTCGTTTCAGCCGTAAATGCTCCTCCTTGTAATATACGAGGCGTCTGTGACGCTCGTATATCTTGAGCTGCTCTTCATTGAGTTCAATGAAGAACGGCTCAAATTACGTCTGAAAGAAGTGCCCTGCACTTCTTTGCCGAGGCAGTCAATTTTCGCGTCGTCGTTTGACAGCTGTCAAACGACGACGCGTAAATGACAGGTTGTCTGCACAATACGTCGGCAAACCCATTCAAATGAATGGGCAGATGTTTGCCGGCGTATTGGAGCCCTATTTTCAGACGTAAAACGAGGCATAATACGCCTAGTTTACGTCTGAAAATAGGTCGTGTGAACCCAGCCTCACTGTGTCCAGCTGGGAACTCTGAGTGGTAGGTTCTTAATATGAAACACATGTATGTTGTTAGAATGTAATAAACTAATCATGTATATGAAATGTGTTATCACTGGCACTGTATATGTTTTTAACAATTTTTTCAACTGCACTTGACACTTTATTTAACCATTGTTTTGTGGTTATCTTTTAATCTTTGGAATATTGGATTAACTCCATCTTAATATTAATATTTTACTTAACTATCACAATCATGTAATCACATGTCATGCTGTATTTAAACCTGCTATTCACATTGTTTGTTATGCTTGAGAAAGGCCCATGTGGGCTGAAACGTTGCATATATGAATATGAGCCCACCTTTAGCAGCTCCTGGGGTTCATTCTGTGCCCTGTCTCTTTGGTTTCCTTCCAGCCCTCCACCACTAAATTGGCAGCATTTTTTCTTGCACATTGAGATTGACCTCTGTAATAACTGCACCATCTTGCCAGAATCAACAAAAATGATTGTCTTAAATATTAATCTTAGATTAAGAGGCAGATATCTGGACAGTTTTATTACAGGACCAACTAGAGTAGATAAAGTAATCTCTGTATTGTCATTCTCAAAGTCACAACCCTTGAAGGAGGAAAATGTCTAAAGCTCCAAGGAAGAATAGAACTACTGAATGATGATTCTTAATTTCACAATGCTGAATGATGATGCTTTTTATAATTATTACTTTTTATTAACCCCTTCCCACCCTGCACCATAACATACAACTGACACCCTGCTGAAACGGCCGGCATAGGAGCTAGACAATCAATAGCAATTGTCGCTAGTAAGAGCTTAGATCGAAGGAGGGGGCGCCTTCTGTCACCCCAAAGTAGTTTTTTTTTCCTGTAAATATTTAAAAAAAAAAAAAAAAAATACACATATTTGGTATTGCATAACAACCTAGGCTATAAAATGCTCATGTCATTTATCCCATACAGTGTATGACGCAAAATAAATCTAAAAACAATGCCAGAATTACTTTTTTTTGTTAACCCCACCACCCAAAAAAACTGAATAAAAAGTGAACAAAAATACGTGCGCACCTGAAAATGGTGCAAATATAAAAAACAGTTCCTCCCACAAAAGAAACAAGCTCTCACACAACTGCATAGACAGAAAAATAAAAAATGTTATGGGTCTCAGAATATGGGCACACAAAAACAAATGATTTTTTTTTAAAAGTGTTTTTATTGTGCAATAGTAGTGAAGCAAAAATAACTAGATAAATTTGCTATCACTGTGATTCTACTGACCCGCAAAATAAAGATAACACGTCGCTTATACCGCATGGTGAATGGCGTAAATACAAAACCCAACAAACAATGGCAGAATTTCTCCCCCCCCAACAAATTAATAAAAGTTATACAATACATTATATGTACCTCAAAATGGTGCCATTAAATAATACAATTCGTACCACAAAAAAAAAGCCGTCATACGACTAAGTCAATGGAAATAAAAAAAAAAATATGGCTCTTGGAATGCAACAATGAAAAAACAAAAAACTTGACGCGTCCTTATGGCTAAGACTGTCTGCATCTTAAAGATAATAATAAATTATAATAATTTGAATATTAAAAGGACCTTTTCAAATATTTTTCTAGGTTGCTACTATTTTCTAAGAACTGTACATATTATGGGTTCTTAACCAGGGCTCCTTGGATAGCTTGCAAGGGTCTGTAATCTCAGATAGTAATAAAAGCCTCTCGCGGAAGCTTTTTTTTTCTCAATTATGAATGTAAGCAACTTCTCTTGGTCCCCAATCAGAAATCTGTAATAGTTATGGTTTACTCCCCCCTCCCTATTATAACATTATAATACTAGTGTAATCTTATGAGGCAGAGAGGTCTTTGAATATACAGTATGTGTGATTTACATTAGTGGCATGTTTTGCTACTACTAGCAGGGGAATAGGGGTTAAGTTGAAGCTCCAGGGTCCCAAATGCAATGTATATTTATCCCCAATGTTTGCAGACCCATTTACAAGATGCTAATATTTCCCAGTATGAGTGACTGTACTTACCAGCGTTGGCATCTCAGCAAGAAAGTCATGCTTAAAAGAACCAGGATTTTCAAAGCAATCAGCAAGAAAAACGTATTATCCTATGTGTACACCCCGGATTATTGGACCGTCTTATTGCTTTAGTCAATTTCTGCACAGCATTTTACTCCACATGTTTTGTCACCTGAATTTTCCACTTCACACTTTCCCTGCATTAACTTTGACTTGTGCACGCCCCTTGTGCTTACACCACTCCTCTTGTTCCAAACAGGGCACTAATATGTGTAACTAACTGCTTACTGGAGCAGTACACCAACATTGCTATATCAAATAAGTAAATAAATAGGGTAAACATTATTTATATCATAGAAAGATATAAATATAAGTATGGGATAGATAGATTAGATAGATAGATAGATAGATAGATAGATAGATAGATAGATAGATAGATAGATAGATAGATAGATAGATAGATAGATAGATAGATAGATAGATAGATGGACGGACGGACGGACGGACGGACGGACGGACGGACGGACGGACGGACGGACGGACGGACGGACGGACGGACGGACAGACAGACAGACAGACAGATAGATAGATAGATAGATAGATAGATAGATAGATAGATAGATAGATAGATAGATAGATAGATAGATAGATACCGGGGTGGGATTTTAATTTTTGACAACAGGTTCTCTGATTCTAATAATGAAATAAAACAATTACAATATTCCAAATACGCCCTATATTAAAGTGGACTCTAAATAAATAAATAAATTCCATGTCCAGAATGTTTATCTGGATTGCCACACTATGTATTTAACTCACCTGTTACATGTAGACCCATATGGGCACATTCAATATCCTAAGTGTGCTCAGCCCATTTAGTTATTCTGTGCTCTGTGATTAGGGTGAAGGACAGTGCGGCGTGCACAGTAAGCTGCGACAAATCTCCCAGAACAGAGTTTGTTGGGGTGTTGTGTTGTGGTTTGTGGTTGATTATTGAGGGGCAGGCATGCAAAACACGGGTTGGTATCTCAAATGTATTTGATCTTGGATTTTGGATCATTCTTTGACCTTTTTACCTGTACTCTTTAACCAATGATTGCATATTTATGTATCGATAATTTTTGAGGTGTTTGTTGTACAGTGTTGTTAATACCATTGATATTATGCCGCCCGATCACATGTATATGTAATGGGATACATGTTTTGATTCCTCATACCACTACCACATTTTTATTATATGTTGTTTTATATTGTATGTGATGGTCTATGTATGTTTTTATATAATATTTTCTAAATAAAGATATATTTTTTGATATATTGGTTAGTGCTTTACTTGTACTATTGGTGACCTACATTTCTAGATTTGTTGTCTATATATATCTTGATAGGTATTCTATTTCCAGTGTTGATATATATGGATGTTATTGCTGAAGAAGGGTTTTCTGTCTGGCTTGGAATTTATAGGTATTGATATAATGCACAGATTATAGGTATTGATATAATGGTGCCAGAACCAAACTCAATACATATATACAGAGCTAGAACCAAGCTCAGTACATATGTACAGCGCTAAAACCAAGACAAATACATATATACAGCACCATAACCAAGCTCAGTACATATATAAAGGACCAGAACAAAGCTCAGTACAGATATACAGAATCAGAACCAAGCTTCGTACAGATATACAGAATCAGGACCAAGCTCAGTACATATATACATTACCAGAACAAAGATTAGAACAAAGCTCAGTACATATATACATCACCAGAACAAAGCTCAGTACATATATACATCACCAGAACAAATCTCAGTACATATATACATCACCAGAACAAAGCTCAGTACATATATACAGCACCAGAACAAAGATCAGTACATGCATACAGCACCAGAACCAAGCTCAGTTGTAATGGCAGGAAGGAGGTGAAGGGAACAAGTGAGCCCTAATCTACCCACCGCCCTGTCCCTGCCTACTTGCAACGACCCGCCCTAGGCGACGGGGTACAACTTGGCGGCGGTCCCTACGCTGTCTAAGTGCAAGGGAGTACAAACAGGGAACACGCAAGGGAAGGGGCAGTAGCCCACGGAACGCCGCGAGGAAACGGAGCGGTTAATGAGTCAGTCAGGATCAGGATGTAGTGGAGTATACCAACGAGAGCACGGAGCAGGAAGCAAGCCAGGGGCAAAGCGAAGCAGGATAAGCGGAACTGAAGCAAGGCAGAAGCACGGCAGAAGCAGGCTGGAGCAAGGCAGCAGTGGGGCCAGGAATCCAAGAAGAATAACAAGCACTGAGGAAGAGAACACGGCAGGTATAAATGGACAGGGGGCGGAGCTAACTCCGACTGACCAGGCCGCGATAGGCTCTCCCACTCCTGAGCCTGCCACCCTGGTTGGTGGGAGCCGGTGTCAGTCAAAGAGGTCTGGCCTCAGGTGTCGACTGATTAATCCCGGGAGTATACACAGACATAGTACCTGGCAGATCCTTTACAGTACTCCCCCTTTTATGAGGGGCCACCGGACCCTTACTAAGAGGACCCGGTTTAGTGGGGAAGAGAAGGTGGAACCTCCTGATCAATACCCCAGCGTGAACATCACGAGCAGGTACCCAAGTCCTCTCCTCCGGCCCGTATCCTCTCCAATGGACCAGGTACTGGAGGGAGCCCTGGATCATCCTACTGTCCATAATCTTGGCCACCTCGAATTCCACCCCCTCAGGGGTGAGAACGGGAACAGGAGGTTTCCTCGAGGGGGACCAGGACGGGGAGCAGCGTTTAAGGAGGGAGGCATGGAAGACGTCATGTATGCGAAAGGATGGGGGCAGCTCCAGATGGAAGGATACAGGGTTGAGGACTTCAATAATCTTATAAGGTCCAATAAATCGGGGAGCAAACTTCCTGGACGGGACCTTAAGGCGCAAGTTCCTGGACGACAACCAGACCATATCCCCGACGACAAACCGGGGGTTAGCAGAACGTCTACTATCAGCCTGAATCTTTTGTACGCTCTGGGACGCCTCTAGGTTCTTCTGAACCTGGGCCCAGATTGTGCACAGTTCCCGATGAACGTCCTCTACCTCGGGATTATTGGAACAACCAGGAGAAACGGAGGAGAACCTTGGGTTAAACCCGAAATTACAGAAAAACGGGGAGACCCCTGACGAGTTACTGACCCGGTTATTCAGGGAAAATTCGGCGAGGGGAAGGAATGAGACCCAATCAAATTGACAGTCAGAGATGAAACACCTTAAATATTGTTCCAGGGATTGGTTAGTCCTTTCCGTTTGGCCATTAGTTTCGGGATGGAAGGCGGAGGAGAAGGACAGATCAATCTCCAACTTTTTACAAAAAGCTCTCCAAAATAAGGAAACAAATTGTACCCCTCTGTCAGAAACGATATTGACTGGGGCCCCATGGAGACGCAGAATGTGTTTAACAAACAAAGAAGCTAACATCTTGGCGTTAGGTAGTTTCTTAAGGGGCACAAAGTGGCACATCTTGCTGAAGCGGTCTACTACCACCCACACCACCGACTTGCCCTGAGATGGAGGCAAATCGGTGATAAAATCCATGGAGATATGGGTCCAAGGTCTCTGGGGAATGGGCAAGGAACGTAGTAAGCCCGCAGGTCGGGACCTAGGGGTCTTGGACCTAGCACAAACCTCACAAGCGGCGACGTAAGCCCTAACGTCTTTAGGCAACCCAGGCCACCAATAGTTTCTGGTAATGAGGTGTTTGGTACCCAAGATGCCAGGATGACCAGATAGTACAGAGTCATGGTTTTCCCTGAGTACCCTTAGCCGGTATTGCAGGGGGACAAACAGTTTGTCCCCAGGGAGGTTCCCGGGAGCTGAACCTTGATCAGCCGCGATGTCAGAAGCTAAATCAGAATCAGTGGCAGAAACGATTATACCAGGGGGTAAAATACAAGCAGGATCCTTCTCGGAAGGAGGATTGGCCATGAAACTACGTGACAGTGCATCAGCCTTAATATTTTTGGACCCAGCCCTATAGGTAACCAAGAAATTAAATCTGGTAAAGAATAGTGCCCAACGAGCTTGTCTAGGATTAAGCCTCCGGGCAGGTTCTAGGAAAACCAGATTCTTGTGGTCAGTAAGGACCGTTACCTGGTGTCTGGCCCCCTCCAGGAGGTGACGCCACTCTTCAAAAGCCCATTTAATGGCTAAAAGTTCGCGGTTGCCAATATCATAGTTACTCTCCGTGGGCGAACACTTCCTAGAGAAGTAAGCACAGGGGCGGAGATGGGTGAGGGAGCTGGTACCCTGGGACAAGACGGCCCCCACTCCCACCTCGGATGCGTCAACCTCCACAATAAATGGCTCCCTTTGGTTGGGCTGAACCAGCACGGGGCCGAGATAAAGCACTTCTTGAGGGTCTCAAAAGCCTGGACGGCCTCAGGGGGCCAATGGAGGACATCAGCACCCTTGCGAGTAAGGTCCGTAAGAGGCTTAGCGACGACCGAGAAGTTGGCAATAAATCTCCTGTAATAGTTAGCGAAACCCAAAAAACACTGTAGCGCCTTCAGGGAGGCAGGTTGGAGCCATTCCGCCACAGCCTGAACCTTGGCAGGGTCCATGCGGAATTCATGAGGAGTGAGGATTTGACCTAAAAATGGTATCTCCTGTACCCCAAACACACATTTTTCGGTCTTCGCAAACAGATTATTTTCCCGGAGGACCTTGGAAAACACCAGTATGTCATCAAGGTACACTACAAGAAAATTACCCAGGTAATCTCTCAGAATTTCATTAATAAAATTCTGGAAGACGGCAGGGGCATTACACAACCCAAAGGGCATGACCAGGTATTCGAAATGACCTTCGGGTGTGTTGAACGCAGTTTTCCACTCATCCCCCTCTTTGATGCGGATAAGGTTATATGCCCCCCGTAGATCGAACTTAGAAAACCATTGGGCCCCCTGAACCTGATTAAAAAGATCCGGAATTAAAGGAAGGGGATACTGGTTCCTTACGGTGACCTTATTCAGGTTCCAATAATCAATGCACGGCCTAAGACCACCATCCTTCTTCCCCACGAAGAAGAAGCCAGCACCTACAGGAGAAGTCGAGGGGCGAATGAAACCCTTGGCCAGGCATTCTTGGATATACTCCCTCATAGCTTCACGTTCAGGACATGAAAGATTAAATATCCTACCCTTAGGAAGCTTGGCACCAGGCACCAAATCGATGGCGCAATCGTAATCTCTATGAGGGGGCAACACCTCGGAGGCCTCCTTAGAAAACACATCAGCGAAGTCCTGAACAAACTCAGGAAGCGTGTTTACCTCCTCCCGGGGAGAAATAGAGTTAACCGAAAGACATGACATCAGGCATTCACTACCCCATTTGGTGAGATCCCCAGTAATCCAATCTAACGTGGGATTATGCAGCTGCAACCAGGGAAGACCTAATACCAGATCGGACGATAATCCCTGCATCACCAGTACAGAGCACTGCTCCAAATGCATGGAGCCAACAAGGAGTTCAAAAACAGGAGTATGCTGAGTAAAATAACCATTAGCAAGAGGAGTGGAGTCGATACCCACTACCGGGATAGGATAAGGCAAATCAATAAAAGGCATTTTTAGAGACATAGCAAATTCCACAGACATGATATTAGCAGATGAGCCAGAATCCACGAAGGCACTGCCAGTGGCAGACCGGCCAGCAAACGAGACCTGAAAGGGAAGCAAAATTTTATTGCGTTTCATATTAACGGGAAATACCTGTGCGCCCAAGTGACCTCCCCGATGATCACTTAGGCGCGGAAGTTTTCCGGCTGTTTATTCTTGCGCCTGGGACAGGTGTTCAGTAGATGCTTGTCGTCCCCACAATAGAAGCAGAGACCATTCTTCCTGCGAAACTCTCTACGTTGTCGAGGGGACATGGAGGCCCCGAGTTGCATAGGTACCTCCGAGTCCTCCGTGGAAGAGCGAGGAGACGGGACCTCGGGGGGAATCGCAGGGAAGTCAGAGGGGAACACATTGAAACGTTCAAGCTGACGTTCCCTGAGACGTCGGTCAAGTCGTACTGCTAGGGCCATAACCTGGTCTAGGGAGTCAGAAGAGGGGTAGCTAACCAGCAGATCCTTCAGGGCGTCAGATAATCCTAACCTAAACTGGCACCTTAGGGCCGGGTCGTTCCACCGAGAAGCTACGCACCACTTTCTAAAATCAGAACAGTATTCCTCAACAGGTCTCCTACCCTGACGTAAGGTCACCAGCTGACTCTCGGCTAAGGCAGTCCTGTCAGTCTCGTCATAAATGAGTCCGAGGGCAGAGAAAAAACGATCAACGGAGGAAAGTTCAGGGGCGTCAGGAGCCAAGGAGAAGGCCCACTCTTGGGGCCCTTCCTGGAGTCGGGATATAATGATACCCACCCGCTGGTTCTCGGAACCTGAGGAGTGAGGTTTTAGGTGGAAATAAAGTCTGCAACTCTCCCGGAAGGAGAGAAAAGTCTTACGGTCCCCTGAGAACCGGTCAGGTAACTTGAGATCGGGTTCTAGAGGTGAGGTGAGGGGTACTACTAAGGCAGCGTCACCCTGGTTGACCCTCTGAGCCAGGGCCTGGACCTGTAGGGAGAGGCCCTGCATCTGCTGGGTCAGGGTCTCAAGGGGGTCCATGATAGCGTCAGCGTAGGAGAAATGGTAGACTAGGTATGGGCTTGTTATTATGTAATGGCAGGAAGGAGGTGAAGGGAACAAGTGAGCCCTAATCTACCCACCGCCCTGTCCCTGCCTACTTGCAACGACCTAGGCGACGGGGTACAACTTGGCGGCGGTCCCTACGCTGTCTAAGTGCAAGGGAGTACAAACAGTGAACACGCAAGGGAAGGGGCAGTAGCCCACGGAACGCCGCGAGGAAACGGAGCGGTGAATGAGTCAGTCAGGATCAGGATGTAGTGGAGTATACCAACGAGAGCACGGAGCAGGAAGCAAGCCAGGGGCAAAGCGAAGCAGGATAAGCGGAACTGAAGCAAGGCAGAAGCACGGCAGAAGCAGGCTGGAGCAAGGCAGCAGTGGGGCCAGGAATCCAAGAAGAATAACAAGCACTGAGGAAGAGAACACGGCAGGTATAAATGGACAGGGGGCGGAGCTAACTCCGACTGACCAGGCCGCGATAGGCTCTCCCACTCCTGAGCCTGCCACCCTGGTTGGTGGGAGCCGGTGTCAGTCTAAGAGGTCTGGCCTCAGGTGTCGACTGATTAATCCCGGGAGTATACACAGACGTAGTACCTGGCAGATCCTTTACATCAGTACATAAATACAGCACCAGAACAAAGCTCAGCACATAAATACAACACCAGAATTAAGCTCAGTACATAAATACAGCACCAGAACAAAGATCAGTACATACATACAGCACCAGAACCAAGCTCAGTACATAAATACAGCACCAGAACAAAGTTCAGTACATAACTACAGCACCAGAACAAAGCTTATACATATATACAGCACCAGGACAAATACAGCGCAGTACAGAGATGATGCAAATTCAGTTTTTCATGACGCTTTTTCATCCTTATGACCAATCCACGTGGTCTATATCCATAGGTCATCAGAATATGATCGTGGGGGTCCGACACCCAAACCCCGCACCTATCAGCTGTTCCAGCTGCCTCCGGCAGTGGTTGGTGCTAGAAGCAGATGGCTCCGACCACTGTATAGTAACTGTGCTGCAACACTGCAGCTCTGCTCCTATTCAGGTAATTAGGAGTAGAGCAGCGGTAAGAAAACAGCCAGCAAGACAGACAGACAGACAGATATAGATAAATCCTATGTGCAATGATCCAAGGCACAAATGTTTGTAGGGCTGTTGAAAATAAGGTCACAGACCATATGTGTGCAGGTCCTAAAGCCGGAGGGTAGCAAGATTCCACAGAGGAGGAGAGTGTGAGCTGTTGTGTGTAAGGCCTCTTTCACAGGGAAGTATTTTAGTCAGTATTTTGCATTAGTATTTGAAAGTCAAAACCAGGAGTGGAACATAAACAAATAAATAGCATAATGTAAAGATTTGTAACTCTTCCATGTTAGGACCCACTCCTAGTTTTGGCTTGCAAATACTGAAATAGAATACTTAAAGAGGCTCTGTCACCACATTATAAGTGGCCTATATTGTACATGATGTGATTGGCGCTGTAATGTAGATTACAGCAGTGTTCTTTATTTAGAAAAACAATAATTTTTGACAGAGTTACGACCTATATTAGCTTTATGCTAATGAGTTTCTTAATGAACAACTGGGCGTGATTTACTTTTTGGCCAAGTGGGCGTTGAACAGAGGAGTGTATGACGCTGACCAATCATTGTCATACACTTCTCTCCATTCATTTACACAGCAGATAGCGATATAGTTATATCGCTATATGCAGCTACATACACTAACATTACTGCAGTGTCCTGACAATGAATATACATTACCTCCAGCCAGGACGTGATGTGTATTCAGAATCATGTCACTTCTGTAGCGTCTCTGTGAGATTTACAGCAAGGCAAGCGTAATCTCGCGAGATTACGATGTAACCTGTCATTTCAAACGAGATTACGCTTGCTGTGCTGTAGTGTCGGGATTGTATTAGCGAAGTGTCAGGATTCTAAATACACATCACGTCCCAGCTGAAGGTAATGTATATTCATTGTCAGGAAACTGCAGTAACGTTATAGTGTGTTTATGTGGCTGCACATAGCGATATAGCTATATCGCTAGTGCTGTGTAAATGAATGGGGAGAAGTATATGACGCTGATTGGTCAGCGTCATATACTCCTCTGTACAACGCCCACTTGCCCAAAAAGTAAAACACGCCCAGATGTCCATTAAGAAACCCATTAGCATAAAGCTAATATAGGTCATAACTCCGTCAAAAATGATCGTTTTTCGAAATAAGGTCACAGACCATATGTGTGCAGGTCCTAAAGCCGGAGGGTAGCAAGATTCCACAGAGGAGGAGAGTGTGAGCTGTTGTGTGTAAGGCCTCTTTCACAGGGAAGTATTTTAGTCAGTATTTTGCATTAGTATTTGAAAGTCAAAACCAGGAGTGGAACATAAACAAATAAATAGCATAATGTAAAGATTTGTAACTCTTCCATGTTAGGACCCACTCCTAGTTTTGGCTTGCAAATACTGAAATAGAATACTTAAAGAGGCTCTGTCACCACATTATAAGTGGCCTATATTGTACATGATGTGATTGGCGCTGTAATGTAGATTACAGCAGTGTTCTTTATTTAGAAAAACAATAATTTTTGACAGAGTTACGACCTATATTAGCTTTATGCTAATGAGTTTCTTAATGAACAACTGGGCGTGATTTACTTTTTGGCCAAGTGGGCGTTGAACAGAGGAGTGTATGACGCTGACCAATCATTGTCATACACTTCTCTCCATTCATTTACACAGCAGATAGCGATATAGTTATATCGCTATATGCAGCTACATACACTAACATTACTGCAGTGTCCTGACAATGAATATACATTACCTCCAGCCAGGACGTGATGTGTATTCAGAATCATGTCACTTCTGTAGCGTCTCTGTGAGATTTACAGCAAGGCAAGCGTAATCTCGCGAGATTACGATGTAACCTGTCATTTCAAACGAGATTACGCTTGTTGTGCTGTAGTGTCGGGATTGTATTAGCGAAGTGTCAGGATTCTGAATACACATCATGTCCCAGCTGAAGGTAATGTATATTCATTGTCAGGAAACTGCAGTAACGTTATAGTGTGTTTATGTGGCTGCACATAGCGATATAGCTATATCGCTAGTGCTGTGTAAATGAATGGGGAGAAGTATATGACGCTGATTGGTCAGCGTCATATACTCCTCTGTACAACGCCCACTTGCCCAAAAAGTAAAACACGCCCAGATGTCCATTAAGAAACCCATTAGCATAAAGCTAATATAGGTCATAACTCCGTCAAAAATGATCGTTTTTCGAAATAAAAAAACACTGCTGTGATCTACATTACAGCGCCGATCATATTATGTACAAGATAGGCCACTTATAATGTGGTGACAGAGCCTCTTTAAGCAAAATACTGCCGTGTGAATAAGGCCTAAATGTATGAGGTCTGGTCTGGGGTCTGTACAGTGGCGTAGCTACCGCTATAGCAGCCAGAACAGCTGCTATGGGGCCCGCAGCATGAGGGGACCCTTGCTGCCGGACCGGTACAAAAATGTTCTTTTAAAGAACATGTATGTGTCGTGCCAGGCAACATGGGCCCCCTCAGTGGCATCGCTAGCACCGGGAGTCCAGGGCGACTGTTACATTCAATTTTATCTGTGTCCTCAGGACGCAGATACAATTAAATACTATGGTGGAGCAGGAAGCTATCACCTCCCTACCTCACCATTCACTAGGCAACAGTCCACATTAGGCCTGCAGCCTATAAGACGCTAGGAGATTATCCCTGCACAGGCCGGTGTGATGATGTCACTGGATCATGCCTGCCTATACCAGGGTTCCATCTTGGCGTCTCATAGGCTGCAGGACTGAGTCTCTACTCTTTTCGTTGTGGGAAAGGGGCTAGGTGAGTATACGTTTTTTAATTTGTTTGGGGGGCACTATCTACAATGGGGGTGTGGGGCACTATCTACAAGGGGGGTTGGCATTATCTACAGGTGGCTGTGTGTGGCACTATTTACAGGGGGTGTGGCACTATCTACATGGAGGGTTCTGTGGCACTATCTACAGGGAGCTGTGTGTGGCACTATTTACAGGGGGACTGTGTGTGGCACTATCTACAAAGTGGGTGTCTCTATAAGGGGGGTGTCGCCCAATCTACAGTGGGCTGTGTGTGGCAAAATCTACTGGGGGGCGGCACTGTCTACAGGGGGCTTTGTGGCACTTTTTACAAGGTGCTTCATGTGGCACTATCTACAGCGGCTGTGTGTGACACTCTTTACAGGGGTACTGTGTGTGACACTCTCTACAGGGGGACTGTGTGTGGCCCTTTCTACAGGGGGACTGTGTGTGGCACTGTCTACAAGGGCTTTGTGGCACTTTTTACACAGGGACTGTGTGTGGCACTATCTACAAGGGGCTGTCTGTGGCACTATCTATAGGGGGCTGTCTGTGACACTCTCTACAGGGGGATGTATATAGCACTCTCTACAGGGGGTCTGTGTGTGGTACTCTCTACATGGGGCTGTGTGTGGCACTTTTTACAGGAGAAAGGTGTGTGGCATTACCTACAGGGGGTGAGGCACTATCTACAAGGAGGGGTGTGCAACACTATCTACAAGGGGCTCTGTGTGGCACAATCTTCAGGGAGGATGTGTGTGGCACCATAAAGCGGGGTTGTGACACTATATAAAGGGGGCACTGTGTGGGTCACTCTCTACAGTGGGAAAAGGGGGAAGATTATGTACTCCCCAGTCCCCTACCCTACTTTATGAGATCCCATTAATATAGATCTAACATAGATCTATATTTATAGGATCTCATAAGATAGGGAGGGATGGGGGTGCCCTGGGGAATATGCATGCAGGTATTGCTGTAACATAACAAAAGAGGCTATACTCACTACTCCCCTTTACACTTTAAAAGTTAGCAAGAACAGATGTAAACAAGATCTTCCTGTCTTTGACTTTCAGGTAAGTTTTTCTAATTAACTATTATAAAAAAATAAAAATATCAGTGCGTGAAGAATACACTTGGTGGCCTAGCTGTATTTTTTCATTGCACACGGAACTGATAAATGCTTATTGTCGGGAGGGCAGGAGTTGTGGGGGTATTGGGCCGATGGTTTTGGGGACGGGTGGACCAGTGAAAAGTTTGCTATGGGGCCTTGTCTTTCCTAGGTACATCCCTAGGTCTGTAGTTATTTAGAGGGTCTAGTCTGGGGTCTGTAGTTATTTTGGGGTCTGTATATGTTTAGGAGGTCTGGGCACTATTATTATTTAGGGGGTCTGTTCTGGGGTATGTATTTAGCTAAGGGGTCTGGTCAGGGTTTTATATTTAGGAAGTTTGGGCTGGGGTCTATACTTTTTTAAAGGGTCTGGTTTGAAGTCTGTAATTATTTAGGGGCTCTGGTGTCTTTATTTAATTTTGGGTCTGTATTAAATTGGGGTCTGTGGTCTGCATCATGGAGTTTGGTCTGTGGTCTGTGTTTTTTCTGGGGTCTGGTCTTGGTCTGTTTTTATTCTGGGGTCTAGTCTTGGTCTGTGTTTATTCTGGGGTCTGTATTTATTTATTTATTTATTCTGTGGTCTGGTCTGAAATCTGTATTTATTTTCGGGTCTGGTATAGAGTCTGTATTATTTTGGGATCTGTATTTTTTATTCACTAAGTTTGTATTTATTTTGGGGTCTGGGATCTGTGTTTAATCTGGAGTTTTGTCTGGGTCTGTAAAAAATTTAGGGCTTGATGTATGTGGGTGCTTGTTATAATTGTAAGCCTGTTTATGACTTTACATGGGATAACATATGCAACCCCCAGAAATACCATAAATAAAAGACAAGCATACAAATAGTTGGAAATAAAAGGCTGTGGTGTTTATTATGGGTAACATAAATATATTAACCCCTTAGGGATGCAGCCTAGTTTGGGCCTTAAGGCTCAGAGCCCATTTTTCAAATCTGACATATTTCACTTTATGTGGTAATAATGTCGGAATGCTTAAACCTATCCAAGCGTTTTCTCGTGACACATTGGGCTTTATGTTAGTGGTGAAATTTGGACGGTATATTCAGTGTTTTAATAATTTAAATGCATCTGCTTGTAAAACACACGGTTATACCACCCAAAATAGTTACTAGTTCACATTTCCCATATGTCTACTTTAGATTGGCATCGTCTTTTGAACATTCTTTTATTTTTGTTGCACGTTACAAGGCTTAGAACATAAACAGCAATTTCTCATATTTTTAAGAAAATTTCAAAAGCCTTTTTTTTAAGGTACCTGTTCAGTTCCGAAGTGGCTTTGAGGGGCCTATGTATTAGAAACCCTCATAAAACACCCCATTTTGAAAACTAGACCCCTCAAAGTATTCAAAACAGTATTAAGAAAGTTTATTTAACCCTTTAGGCATTTCACAGGAATTAAAGCAAAGTGGAGGGGAAATTTGCAAATGTAATTTTTTTTGCTGAATTTCAATTGTATTAAAAAAAATTCTGTAACACAGAAGGTTTTACCAGAGAAACACTACTAAATTTGTATTGTACAGATTCTGCAGTTTTTAGAAATGTCCCACATGTGGCTCTAGTGTGCTCGTGGACTAAAACACAAGCCCCAGAAGCAAAGCACCTAGTGCATTTTGAGGCCCCTTTTTTATTAGAATATATTTTAGGCAGCATGCCAGGTTTGAAGAGGTGTTGAGGTGCCAAAACAGTAGAAATCCCCCAAAAGTGACCCAATTTCGGAAACTACACCCCTCAAGGAATTCATTTATGGTTGTTGTTACCATTTTGACCCCACAATTTTTACACGTCACGCATTTGAATTGGGCTGTGAAATTTAAAATAATGAATAATTTTCCAGTAAGATGTCATTTTTCATCAAAATTTCTTATTTTCACAGGGAACAAAATACCCCATTTTGTTGGCCAATTTCTCCTGAGTGTAGCAATACCCCATTTGTGGTGATAAACTGCCGTTTGGGCCCATGGGAGGGCTCAGAAAAAAAGGAGCGCTATTTGTTCTTTGGAGTCCAGATTTTGCTGGATTGGTTTTCGGGTGCCATGTCGCATTTGCAGAGCCCCAGAGGTATCAAAGCAATGGAAACCCACCAGAAGTGACCCCATTTTGGAAACTACACCCCTCAAGGAATTAATTTATGGGCAATGTGACCATTTAGACCCCATAGTTTCTTCACAAGACTTTTTTCAATTGGGCTTGGAATTTAAAAAATAATAATTTTTTCAAATAATATGTAGTTTTAGTTAAAAATTTCTTATTTTCACAAGAAATAAAACACTCAATTTTGTTGCCCAATTTGTCCTGAGTGCAGCAATATCCCATTTGTGGTGATAAACTGCCGTTTGGGCCCATGGGAGGGCTCAGAAGGAAAGAAAGCGCTATTTGTTCTTTGGAGTCCAGATTTTGCTGGATTGGTTTTCGGGTGCCATGTCGCATTTGCAGAGCCCCAGAGGTATCAAAGCAAAGGAAACCCACCAGAAGTGACCCCATTTTGGAAACTGCACCCCTCAAGGAATTCATTTATGGGTGTTGTGACCATTTTGACCCCATAGTTTTTTCACAGAACTTATTTGAATATAATACCCCATTCTGTTGCCCAATTTGTCTTGAGTGCGGCAATACCCCATTTGTGGTGATAAACTGCCGTTTTGGCCTATGGGAGGGCTCAGAAGGAAAGGACCAGCATTTGGCCTACTGGGGATTTTCTGGTGCGAAGTCATGTATGCAGAAGCCTCTGAGATACCAGTACAGTTGAAACCCCCAAGAAGTGACCGCATTTTAAAAACTACACCCTTAAGGCATTCATCTAGACGTGTAGTGAGCATTTTGACCCGAGACATACACCCCATAAACTGTAATGTTGGTTCTCACGGGTACGGCAATACCCTCAATGTGGCTGTTATCAGCTGCCTGGGTACGCAGCAGGGCTCAGAAGGGAAAGACGAGGGGGGATAAGCTGTGCGGAGTGCATCAGGATAAGTAAAACTGGGGTAGATTAAAAATCATGGGATGTATGATAAATTTTAAAACACTCTTTCATACAGAGCCTTGGTTTTTCGGGACACGTGTCACATTGATATATTGTGTCCTTCCTTATCCCCCTCTTATAGCAGACTTTGCACCTCTTTTAACTTTTTCCCTTCTTGCCAGTTTGGGGAACTTCTCCTGGAAAGTGTTGCCCTGGAACGATGCGTGTGGCCTCGCTTCCAGAAGTACTGGGTGCGAGTTTCTTGATAACCACCTCTTGAAATTCGAGGAAAGTTCCCCTCTGGCCTGTACATCGACGTAGCACGTACACATTGTACAAAGCCATCGGTATGATGTGCACGGCCATCTTCTTATACCACACCGCATGGCGCTTTAGGGCTTCAGGAATTGATCCGACAAGTCCACCCCTCCCATGTACCTATTGTAGTCCAGGCTGCAGTCTGGTTTGGGGGTCTCTGGACTGGCACCTCGTACAGGTACATGGGTACTGGTGTGGCCATGTATTGTTGTCGATACAAGGACATTTCTCTTGTCCTCGTACGTGACACACAATATGTTGGCCCTGCTCCCACCCCTTCTGAGTGTTTGCCCAAGCAGTGTCTTAGGGAGGCCTCTCAGATTTCTTCAAGCAGTGCCACATGCCGCAATTCTTCTGGAAGCGAGGCAGTTGAAGAGTGGGACGCTGGTATAAAAATTATCCAGGTAGAGGTGGTAACGCTGGTCCAGCAGTGGGTGCACCAAATCCCACACAGTTTTTGCATTAACTCCCAGTAAGGGGGGGCATTCTGGGGGCTGAATACTGGTGTCCTTCCCTTCATATATCCTAAATTTGTAGGTATACCCTAATGCACTCTCGCACAGCTTATACATCTTCACGCCATACCTTGCCCTCTTACTCGGCAGGTACTGGCGGAATTGAGGTCTCCCTTTAAAATCTACCAAGGACTCATCAATAGAAATACACTTCTCGGGGGTGAATGCTTGGGAAAATTGGTCACTGAAATGGTCTAATAGGGGTCTCCATTTATACAAACGGTCAAAACTGGGGTCATCTCTGGGTGGTCACGGCTTATTATCAGTATAATGTAAGAAGCAAAATATTGCCTAATTTATTTATTTTTTTAGGTTCCAGTTCAGTTCTGAAGTTGCTTTGAGGGGCCTATATATTAGACACCGCTATGAAACACCCCATTTTAGAAACTAGACCCCTCAAAGTATTCACAACAGCATTTAGAAAGTTTATGAACCCTTTAGGTGTTTCACTGGAATTTAGAGCAAAGTAGAGGTGAAATTTACATTTATTTATTTTTTTGTCAGAAAATCCTTTTTATACCATTTTTTTTTATAACACAAAAGGTTTTACCAGAGAAACGCAACTCAATATTTATTGCCCAGATTCTGCAGTTTTGAGAAATATCCCACATGTGGCGCTAGTGCAGTAAGACTGAAGCAACGGCCTCCGAAGCAAAGGAGCATCTAGAGGATTATGAGGCCCCCTTTTTATTAGGCACCATGTCCGGTTTGAAGAGGTCTTGTGGTGCCAAAACAGTGGAAACCCCCCAAAAGTGACCCCATTTTGGAAACTAGAATCCTTGAGGAATTCATTGAAGTTTTCATGGGGTGCATGCGTCTTTTTGATCAGTTTTTATTCTATTTTCAAGTGGCGTGGTGACTAAGAAACAGCAATTCTACTATTGTTTTTTTATTCAATTTTTTTTACAGCGTTCACCGTGCGCTATAAATGATATATTCACTTTATTCTGCGGGGCGATACGATTACGGCGATACCAGATGTTTATAGTTTTTTTTATGTCTTATGGGGTTTGCACAATAAAATACTTTTTGTAAAAAATCATTTTCTTTTTGTGTTACCTTATTCTAAGAGCCATAACTTTTTTATTTTTCCATCAAGATAGCCATGAGAGAACTTATCTTTTGCGTAATGAACTGTAGTTTCGATCAGGACCATTTTTAGGTACATGCGACTTTTTGATCTCTTTTTATTCCATTTTTTGGGAGGTGAAGTGACCAAACAATTGTGATTCTGGTACGGTTTATTATTATTTTCTTTTACGGCGTTCACCGAGTGGGATAAATAATGAAATAATTTTGTAGTTCAGGCCGTTACGGACGCGGCGATACCAATTATGTATAGTCTATTTGTTTGTTTATATATTTTTATTAATAATAAAGGACTGATAAGGGAAAAAGGGGGATTTTTACTTTTATTACTTTTAAAACTTTTATTTTATTATTATTACACATCTTTTTTTTACTTTATTACTTTGTCCCATTAGGGGACATGAGGGCAGGAGGCTCTGATCGCTATTCTAATACACTGCACTACATGCGTAGTGCAGTGTATTAGAGCTGTCAGCTACTCACTGACAGCAATCATAGTGGGTTCTGACTTTGTCAGGACCCACTAGGCTTCCGTCGATGGCATAGCCGGATGCCATTGTTAGGTGTCCGGTTGCCATAGTCACCATCGCCGGCCGCTATCGTGTAGCAGGCCGGCTATGGTAGCTTAACCCCTAAAAAGCCGCGATCGCCATTGAACGCGGCTTTTAAGGGGTTAATCAGCGGGGACACAGCGATCGGTCCCCGCTATAGGAGCTGCGGCAACCACTGTACGAGACAGCAGCTGTCACAGCTCCTGCATGTGTCGGGAAGACGGCCGAAATGGCCGTTACTCCCGCGACGTACTATTCCGTCACTAAGCGCAAACGGGGCGGTCAGCACGATGGAATAGTACGTCGCTGAGCATTAAGGGGTTAATAAATCTTTATAATCAACTTGAATAACTGGATAATTAAATAAATAATGTCCAATAATGTCATGTCCAATAAATAAGCACTTGTCCACACATTAGCTGTGCGATAACCCACTAACAAACGC
Organism: Rhinoderma darwinii; assembly: GCF_050947455.1. Lineage (NCBI taxonomy): Eukaryota > Metazoa > Chordata > Amphibia > Anura > Rhinodermatidae > Rhinoderma > Rhinoderma darwinii. The sequence continues at coordinate 78,609,185 of NC_134690.1, forward strand.
CGCGACGGGGATTCTGTCCATGAAAAAAAAAAGGGAGGGCGGGGCTGCTTCAGACGGTTTCTTCTTCAGACGAACTGCTGATTGGACCAGACAGCAGGGCCTTTTAACCTCCAGGATTTCCCGCCGCTCAGCTGCTCAAAGCCAATCCCTGGACTGTTGCCAACATCTGCCTGGTCACGAGGTCAAACCTGAGGAAACTTCCAGAACAAGGTAAATACCGAAACACACCCCACAGAAGGGGTGTGGGAACACACCAAGACACAAAAAGGGGGAAAAGCAGAATATAGATGTTAGGGATCTGCCAGGTACTTCATCTAGCTATACTCCTGGGATTAATCAATCCACACCTGAGGCCAGACCTGTTCGACTGACACCATCTCCCACCAACCAGGGTGGCAGGCTCAGGAGTGGGAGAGCCTATCGCGGCCTGGTCTGTCGTAGTTAGCTCCGCCCCCTGTCCTTTATTACCTGCCCTGTTCTCTCCCTCAGTGCTTGTAATTCTTTTGGATTCCTGGCCCCACTGCTGCTTGCTCCAGCCTGCTTCTGCCGTGCTTCTGCCTTGCTGCAGTCCTGCTTGACCTGCTTTGCTTTGCCCCTGGCTTGCTTCTGTCTCCGTGCCCGCTCGGGTGTACTCACTTCGTCCTGGTCCTGACTGTTCGTTCGCCGCTCCGTTTCCTCGTGGCGTTCCGTGGCTACTGCCTCTTCCCTTGCGTGTTCCCTGTTTGTTTTCCTGTGCACTTAGACAGCGTAGGGACCGCCGCCCAGTTGTACCTCGTCGCCTAGGGCGGGTCGTTGCAAGTAGGCAGGGACAGGGCGGTGGGTAGATTAGGGCTCACTTTCCCTTCACCTCCTTCCTGCCGCTACATAATTACAAGCCTTTACCTAGTCTACCATTTCTCCTACGCTGACGCTATCATGGACCCCCTTGAGACCCTGACCCAGCAGATGCAGGGCCTCTCCCTACAGGTCCAGGCCCTGGCCCAAAGGGTCAATCAGGGTGACGCTGCTTTAGTAGTACCCCTCACCTCACCTCTAGAACCCGACCTCAAGTTACCTGACCGGTTCTCAGGGGACCGTAAGACGTTTCTCTCCTTCCGGGAGAGTTGCAGACTGTATTTCCGCCTAAAGCCCCACTCCTCAGGTTCCGAGAACCAGCGGGTGGGTATCATCATATCCCGACTCCAGGAAGGGCCCCAAGAGTGGGCCTTCTCCTTGGCTCCTGACGCCCCTGAACTTTCCTCTGTTGATCGTTTTTTCTCTGCCCTCGGACTCATTTATGACGAGACTGACAGGACTGCTTTAGCCGAGAGTCAGCTGGTGACCTTACGTCAGGGTAGGAGACCGGTTGAGGAATACTGTTCTGATTTTAGGAAGTGGTGCGTAGCTTCTCAGTGGAACGATCCGGCCCTAAGGTGCCAGTTTAGGTTAGGATTATCTGACGCCCTGAAGGATCTGCTGGTTAGCTACCCCTCGTCTGACTCCCTTGACCAGGTTATGGCCCTAGCAGTACGACTTGACCGACGTCTCAGGGAACGTCAGCTAGAACGCTTCAGTGTGCTCCCCTCTGACTTTTCTGCGATCCCCCCCGAGGTCCCGTCTCCTCGCCCCTCCACGGAGGACTCGGAGGTACCTATGCAACTCATCTGCTAATATCATGTCTGTGGAATTTGCTATGTCTCTAAAGATGCCTTGTATTGATTTACCTTATCCTATCCCTGTAGTAGGAATCGACTCAACTCCCCTTGCTAATGGTTATTTTACTCAGCATACTCCTGTTTTTGAACTCCTGGCTGGCTCCATGCATTTGGAGCAGTGCTCTGTACTGGTGATGCAGGGATTATCGTCTGATCTGGTTTTAGGCCTTCCCTGGTTGCAGTTGCATAATCCCACGTTTGATTGGAATACTGGGGATCTCACCAAATGGGGTAATGAATGTCTTATGTCATGTCTTTCTGTTAACTCTATTTCTCCCCGGGAGGAGGTAAACACGCTTCCTGAGTTTGTTCAGGACTTCGCCGATGTGTTTTCTAAGGAGGCCTCCGAGGTGTTGCCCCCCCATAGAGATTACGATTGCGCTATCGATTTGGTGCCTGGTGCCAAGCTTCCTAAGGGTAGGATATTTAATCTTTCATGTCCTGAACGTGAAGCTATGAGGGTGTATATCCAAGAATGCCTGGCCAAGGGTTTCATTCGCCCCTCGACTTCTCCTGTAGGTGCTGGCTTCTTCTTCGTGGGGAAGAAGGATGGTGGTCTTAGGCCGTGCATTGATTATCGTAACCTGAATAAGGTCACCGTAAGGAACCAGTACCCACTTCCTTTGATTCCGGATCTTTTTAATCAGGTTCAGGGAGCCCAATGGTTTTCTAAGTTCGATCTACGGGGGGCATATAACCTTATCCGCATCAAAGAGGGGGATGAGTGGAAAACTGCGTTCAACACACCCGAGGGTCATTTCGAATACCTGGTCATGCCCTTTGGGTTGTGTAATGCCCCTGCTGTCTTCCAGAATTTTATTAATGAAATCCCGAGAGAGTACCTGGGTAATTTTCTTGTTGTGTACCTTGATGACATACTGGTGTTTTCCAAGGACTGGTCCTCCCACGTGGAGCATGTCAGGAAGGTGCTCCAGGTCCTTCGGGAGAATAATCTGTTTGCTAAGACTGAAAAATGTGTCTTTGGGGTACAGGAGATACCATTTTTAGGGCAAATCCTCACTCCTCATGAATTCCGCATGGACCCTGCCAAGGTTCAGGCTGTGGCGGAATGGGTCCAACCGGCCTCCCTTAAGGCGTTACAGTGTTTTTTAGGGTTTGCCAACTATTACAGGAGATTTATTGCCAACTTCTCGGTCGTCGCTAAGCCTCTTACGGACCTTACCCGCAAGGGGGCTGATGTCCTCCATTGGCCCCCTGAGGCCGTCCAGGCCTTTGAGACTCTCAAGAAGTGCTTTATCTCAGCCCCCGTGCTGATTCAGCCCAACCAAGAGGAGCCATTTATTGTGGAGGTTGACGCTTCCGAGGTGGGAGTGGGGGCCGTCTTGTCCCAGGGTACCAGCTCCCTCACCCATCTCCGCCCGTGTGCTTACTTCTCTAGGAAGTTTTCGCCCACGGAGAGTAACTATGATATTGGCAACCGCGAACTTCTAGCCATTAAATGGGCTTTTGAGGAGTGGCGGCACTTCCTGGAGGGGGCCAGACACCAGGTAACGGTCCTTACGGATCACAAGAATCTGGTTTTCCTAGAATCGGCCCGGAGGCTTAATCCTAGACAAGCTCGGTGGGCACTATTCTTTACCAGATTTAATTTCTTGGTTACCTATAGGGCTGGGTCCAAGAATATTAAGGCTGATGCTCTGTCACGTAGTTTCATGGCCAATCCTCCTTCCGAGAAGGATCCTGCTTGTATTTTACCCCCTGGTATAATCGTCTCTGCCACGGATTCTGATTTAGCTTCTGATATCGCGGCTGATCAGGGTGCAGCCCCCGGGAACGTCCCTGGGGACAAACTGTTTGTTCCCCTGCAATACCGGCTGAGGGTACTCAGGGAAAACCATGACTCCGCTCTATCTGGTCATCCTGGCATCTTGGGCACCAAACACCTCATTACCAGAAACTATTGGTGGCCTGGGTTGCCTAAAGACGTTAGGGCTTACGTCGCCGCTTGTGAGGTTTGCGCTAGGTCCAAAACCCCTAGGTCCCGACCTGCGGGCCTACTACGTTCCTTGCCCATTCCCCAGAGACCTTGGACCCATATCTCCATGGATTTTATCACCGATTTGCCTCCATCTCAGGGCAAGTCGGTGGTGTGGGTGGTAGTCGACCGCTTCAGCAAGATGTGCCACTTTGTGCCCCTTAAGAAGCTACCTAACGCCAAGACGTTAGCTTCTTTGTTTGTGAAACACATCCTGCGTCTCCATGGGGCCCCAGTCAATATCGTTTCTGACAGAGGGGTACAATTTGTTTCCTTATTTTGGAGAGCTTTTTGTAAAAAGTTGGAGATTGATCTGTCCTTCTCCTCCGCCTTCCATCCCGAAACTAATGGCCAAACGGAAAGGACCAACCAATCCCTGGAACAATATTTAAGGTGTTTCATCTCTGACTGTCAATTCGATTGGGTCTCATTCCTTCCCCTTGCTGAATTTTCCCTGAATAACCGGGTCAGTAACTCGTCAGGGGTCTCCCCGTTTTTCTGTAATTTCGGGTTTAACCCAAGGTTCTCCTCCGTCTCCCCTGGTTGTTCCAATAATCCTGAGGTAGAGGATGTTCATCGGGAACTGTGCACTGTCTGGGCCCAGGTTCAGAAGAACCTAGAGGCGTCCCAGAGCGCACAAAAGATTCAGGCGGATAGTAGACGTTCTGCTAACCCCCGGTTTGTCGTCGGGGATTTGGTCTGGTTGTCGTCCAGGAACTTGCGCCTTAAGGTCCCGTCCAGGAAGTTTGCTCCCCGATTTATTGGACCTTATAAGATCATTGAAGTCCTCAACCCTGTATCCTTCCGTCTGGAGCTCCCCCCATCCTTTCGCATACATGACGTCTTCCATGCCTCCCTCCTTAAACGCTGCTCCCCGTCCTGGTCCCCCTCGAGGATACCTCCTGTTCCCGTTCTCACCCCTGAGGGGGTGGAATTCGAGGTGGCCAAGATTATGGACAGTAGGATGGTCCAGGGCTCCCTCCAGTACCTGGTCCATTGGAGAGGATACGGGCCGGAGGAGAGGACTTGGGTACCTGCCCGTGATGTTCACGCTGGGGTATTGATCAGGAGGTTCCACCTTCTCTTCCCCACTAAACCGGGTCCCCTTAGTAAGGGTCCGGTGGCCCCTCATAAAAGGGGGAGTACTGTTAGGGATCTGCCAGGTACTTCATCTAGCTATACTCCTGGGATTAATCAATCCACACCTGAGGCCAGACCTGTTCGACTGACACCATCTCCCACCAACCAGGGTGGCAGGCTCAGGAGTGGGAGAGCCTATCGCGGCCTGGTCTGTCGGAGTTAGCTCCGCCCCCTGTCCTTTATTACCTGCCCTGTTCTCTCCCTCAGTGCTTGTAATTCTTTTGGATTCCTGGCCCCACTGCTGCTTGCTCCAGCCTGCTTCTGCCGTGCTTCTGCCTTGCTGCAGTCCTGCTTGACCTGCTTTGCTTTGCCCCTGGCTTGCTTCTGTCTCCGTGCCCGCTCGGGTGTACTCACTTCGTCCTGGTCCTGACTGTTCGTTCGCCGCTCCGTTTCCTCGTGGCGTTCCGTGGCTACTGCCCCTTCCCTTGCGTGTTCCCTGTTTGTTTTCCTGTGCACTTAGACAGCGTAGGGACCGCCGCCCAGTTGTACCTCGTCGCCTAGGGCGGGTCGTTGCAAGTAGGCAGGGACAGGGCGATGGGTAGATTAGGGCTCACTTTCCCTTCACCTCCTTCCTGCCGTTACAATAGAACAAAGAAGAGAACAGAATAAGGGAAAAGATAGAAAAAGGGGGAAACAGAGGCGTGCGAAGTGATCCTATGTGTCCTCCATGCTATGCGCTCTAAAGGGGACCTCTCATGGGATAACATACGCAACCCCCAGAAATACCATAAATAAAAGACAAGCATACAAATAGTTGGAAATAAAAGGCTGTGGTGTTTATTATGGGTAACATAAATATATTAATAAATCTTTATAATCAACTTGAATAACTGAATAATTAAATAAATAATGTCAAACAAGGAAATGTCCAATAAATAAGCACTTGTCCACACAGCATTAGCTGTGCGACAACCCACCAGCCAGAGCAGCCCTAAGCCGCCATGGGTCCCCCAACACCAACAGCCTCTTTTACAATACTTTGAAGGCCCAGATTAAAAATATCCAGGCCAATCTCAGAGAGATGAACCCGATCACCTCTATAAAGACCAGCAACATAGCCTTCCAAATCCACGTGATGGAAGGAGATACCATGAATAGAGGGCATGAACTTCATCATGCCTCTATTCAACCGTTTACGAATTTTATCCAGAAAAGAGGACTCGGCACATGACCAAGCCAAACGAGGAGCTATTTCAGAAAAACATAATACTACATTAGGAAAAGACCATCAAAAAAACATAAAGGACCTCTTCATTGCAGCCAACAATTGGACCGTGAGAACACGCCCACATCATTACCTCCTGCATGAATGATAACAACGTCTGGCGGTTGCCAAAGTAAACATTTCTTCTAAAAAGTATCCTCCAGCTGACTCCATTTCAAACCACGTATACCTGCCCAAAAAACTTTAAAGGTATTACAATCGAATGATAGGTTCTCACTGTATGTCCTGGAAACTGTACGTCTATGGGCCCAGAATGTAAAGGAATGGCCTAAAATCCAGACCACTAACTTCTTCAAACCTATAAAATAATCAAGAAAGAATTAAATTGGCCGAACATATAATTTAAATCTATCTGAGCGCCATCTATCAATCCTCTTAATGACAGTGCAGTGTATTAGAGTTGTGATCAGGGCCCCCTTCCAGTGGCGTAACTACCGTGGTAGCTGCCGTAGCGGCTGCTACAGGGCCCGCGGCTTGATGGGGACCGTGCCGCCAGCCGACACGCCCCCCCCCCCAAATGCCCGGAGGCGCTGCTAGCAGCCGTTATAGATGCTACAGCGGTAGCGCCGCGACTACAGGGGCCACGCTGCCAAGCCTCCAACAAGTATGGGCCGGGCGACCCAGGCCCTCTCATGCCCGTAGGCGTCGCTAGCACCGGAGTGGGCCCTGGAGCTAGTCACAGCCAAATACATGCATTAGGGCTGAATGGTCGGGCATGTGCCGTACCCGACCATTCAGCGCCTTACAATGACGCTGATTGGCGGGGCATGCAATCAGCGCCGTTCAACAACACTAGCGGCACGATGGCGTCATCGCGCCGCTTCCGTGCTTGAAAGGTGTTGATTGACGGGGCAAGTCATTCGCCCCCGCCAATCAGCGTCATTGAACGATGCGTCGTTCAGCTCCAGCAGACCTGCTCAGAAGAGAGCAGGTCTGCATTGCCATCGGACGGCGCAGGAATGGGATCATGTGAGTATGTAAAGTTGTTTTTGTTTTTTTCTAATAAAACTATGACTGGCATTATCTATAGTGGAGGCTCTATCTACAGGGGGGGGTCGTCTATATGTGGGTCAATATATACAGGGGGTCTATATGTGGGGATGTGGGGCACTACCTATAGGGGGGTCTATATGTGGGGATGTGGGCCACTATATAAAGGGGAGTCTATATGTGGGCCACTATATACAGGGGTGGTCTATATGTGGGCCACTATAGACAGGGGGTCTATATGTGGGGATGTGGGCCACTATCTACAGGTGGGGTCTATATGTGGGCCACTATATACAGGGGGAGCTATATGTGAGACACTATACAGCGATGAGCTATATGTAGAGCACTATCTATAGATGAGCTATTTTTAGGGCACTTTCTATAGGGGTGGGCTATATGTGGGACTCTATATACAGGGGGATGTGAGACTATCTAGAGAGGTGGGCTATACGTGGAGCACTATCTATAGGGGAAGTTATACAGTATGGGCTTGGTTCAAGTGCTGTATATATGTATGGGCTTGGTTCTAGAGTTGTATTTATGTACTGAGCTTGGTTGTGGTACTGTATATATGTCAGAGCTTGGTTCTGGATCTGTAATTATATAGGATATATTTATAATAACAAAATTGCAGGGCAGATGGAATTGTTCTCAATTCATTGTATATTTAATGGCAATCTGTCAGGTAGTTTTAACCCCCTGAACCGCAATCATGCGGTAATACATGACCTGCCAATATTTCCAAACATTCCCTTGTATGTTTTTTTCAGATGCAGCAAAATCTTTAAAATCCACTCTTAAACCGGCACACGTTATATGCTAATTGCTCATTAGATGGTCATGGGGCAGTGCCGCTATCCTGAAGCGTCACATAGTCCTCCCTCCAAACCCACCTTTCCATGTTTGAGTGACATCTGGCTGATACAACTTTTTTTGGATGCGCCAATGCCTTGTAGCACTATACACAAGGGGGGGTTGTGTGGCACTATACACAAAGGGGGGCTGTGTGGCACTATACGCAAGGGAGAACTGTGTGGCACTATACACAAGGGGGGGCTGTGTGGCACTATACACAAAGGGGGGCTGTGTGACACTATACACAAGGAAGAGCTGTGTGGCACTATACACAAGGGGGGGCTGTGTGGCACTATATACAAAGGGGGGCTATGTAGCACTATGCACAAGGGGGAGCTGTGTGTCACTATACACAAGGGGGAGCTGTGTGGCCCTATACACATAGGGGAACTGGATGGCACTATTTACAAGGGGGAGTGCTGTGGCACTATCTACAGGGGGCTGTGTGTGGCACAATCTACAGGGACCTGTGTGTGGCACTATTTACTAAGGGGGGGTTGTGCTGCACTATCTACTAAGGGGGGCTGTGTGGAACTATATACAAGGCAGAGGGGCTGTGTAGCACTATATACAGTGGGAGGTGTATAGCGCTATATACAGTGGGGGCTTTATGGCGATATCTACAGGGTTGCTGTATGGCACTATCTACAAGGGGAGGTGGGGGTGCTATCTACAAATGGGGTGTGACAATGTCTATAGGCGGGGCGATATAGCACTGTCTACTGGGGGGCTGTATGGCACATTCTACAGGGGGCACTATTTATAAGGGGGGCTGCTTGTGGCACCCCGGGGCGGGGTCCCGGTCAAGAGTTTGCTATGGGGCCCAGTCTTTCCTAATTATGCCTCTGTCTCCTCTCCTCAAGTCTCCTAGTGGGACAAAGTAATAAAGTAAAAGAAAGTTTAAAAAAAGTTGTATAAAAATAAGAAAATAAACGTTTTAAAAGTAATAAAAGTAAAAATCCCCCTTTTTCCCTTATCAGTCCTTTATTATTAATATAAATAAATAAATAAACAAATAAACTATACATAATTGGTATCGCCACGTCCGTAACGGCCTGAACTACAAAACTATTTTGTTATTTATTCCGCACAGTGAACGTCATAAAAGAAAATAATAATAAACCAAACCAAAATCACAATTGTTTGGTCACTTCACCTCCCAAAAAATGGAATAAAAAGAGATCAAAAAGTCACATGTACCTAAAAATGGTACTGATTGAAACTACAGTTCGTTACGCAAAAAATAAGTCCTCGCACGGCTTTCTTGATGGAAAAATAAAAAAGTTATGGCTCTTAGAATAAGGTAACACAAAAAATAAATGATTTTTTACAAAAAGTATTTTATTGTGCAAATCCTATAAGACATAAAAAAAACTATAAACATCTGGTATCGCCGTAATCGTATCGCCCCGCAGAATAAAGTGAATATGTCATTTATAGCGCACGGTTGAACGCTGTAAAAAAAAATTGAATAAAAACAATAGTAGAACTGCTGTTTTTTAGTCACCACGCCTCTTAAAAATAGAATAAAAACTGATCAAAAAGTCGCATGCACCCCATGAAAACTGCAATGAATTCCTCAAGGGGTCTAGTTTCCAAAACAGTGTAACTTTTGGGGGGTTTCCACTGTTTTGACACCACAAGACCTCTTCAAACCGGACATGGTGCCTAATAAAAAGGAGGCCTCAAAATCCTCTAGGTGCTCCTCTGCTTCGGAGGCCGGTACTTCAGTCCATTACCGCACTAGGGCCACATGTGGGATATTTCTCAAAACTGCAGAATCTGGGCAATAAGTATTGAGTTGCGTTTCTGTAGTGAAATTTTCTGTTTTACAGAAATTTTTTTAATAAAAAGGATTTTCTGACAAAAAATAAATACATTTAAATTTCACCTCTACTTTGCTCTAAATTCCTGTGAAACACCTAAAGGGTTAATAAACTTTTTATATGCTGTTGTGAATACTTTAAGGGGTCTAGTGAGTGATTTGGTGCACCCACTGCTGGACCAGGGTTACCACCTCTACCTGGATAATTTTTATACCAGCGTCCCACTCTTCAAGTGCCTCGCTTCCAGAACTACTGTGGCATGCGGCACTGCTAGAAGAAATCTGAGAGGCCTCCCTAAGACACTGCTTGGGCAAACACTCAGAAGGGGTGAGAGCAGGGCACAATCTAGCAGCAACATATTGTGTGTCAGGTACAAGGACGAAAGAGCTGTCCTTGTATTGACAACAATACATGCCCACACCAGTACCCATGTACCTGTACGAGGTACCAGTACAGAGACCCCCAAACCAGACTGCATCCTGGACTACAATAGGTACATGGGAGGGGTGGACTTGTCAGATCAAGTCCTGAAGCCCTACAGCATACCTCCCAACCATCCCGGATCCGGCGTGACAGTCCCGGTTTCTCACCGCTGTCCCTCCGCCCTGGGCAGTCTGTAAATGTCCCGCTAGGCGCTGCATCAGAACAGCTGATCGCTGCTGACTGCAGCAGCAATCAGAAGAAGGCAGGAGTCTTGCGGCGGTGTTCTCACTGGGATCGATGCCGGCCCGTGAGTGGACCATTCCAGTCACCTGACCTGTCACCTGACCTTACCGACATAACCTGAAATATAGTATCTGTGATATCCAGACAGTCTAGAGATCCGCAGTGGGAATGCGCGCGCGTTATTTGCAGAAGGATCTGGTTGTGATTTGATGTGTTTATGCGGAATATTGGGCGTGGTTAGGGGGCATGGCTTAAAAATGTCCCTCTTTTCCGAATTCAAAAGTTGGGAGGTATGCCTACAGCGCCAAGCGGTGTGGTATAAGAAGCTGGCCGTGCACATCATACAGATGGTATTGTACAATTCGTACGTGCTACGTCGATGTGGAGGCCAGACGGGAACTTTCCTGGAATTTCAAGAGGTGGTTATAAAGAACCTAATCTTTACGGACCAAGAAGGGGGACACCCAGTACTTCTGGAAGCGGGGCCACACGCATCGTACCAGGGAAACACTTTCCTGGAGAAGTTCCCAAAACTGGCAAGAAGGGAAAGAATCAAAAGAGGTGCAAAGTCTGCTATAAGAGGGGGATAAGGAAGGACACAATATATCAATGTGACACGTGTCCCGAAAAACCCGGTTCTCTGTATGAAAGAGTGTTTTAAAATTTATCATAAATCCCTTGATTTTTAAATGACCCCAGTTTTACTTACCCTGATGCACTCCACACAGCTTATCCCCCTCATCTTTCCCTTCTGAGCCCTGCTGTATTGCCATACACGGAAGAACCCACATTACAGTTTATGGGGTGTATGTCTCCAGTCAAAATGCTTACTATACCTCTAGATGAATGCCTTAAGGGGTATAGTTTTTAAAACGGGGTCACTTCTCGGGGGTTTCAACTGTGCTGGTACCTCAGGGGTTTCCGCATACATGACTTCTCACCAGAAAATCCCCAGTAGGCCAAATGGTGGTCCATTCCTTCTGAGCCCTCCCATGGGCCCAAACGGCAGTTTATCACCACAAATGGGGTATTGCCGCACTCAGGACAAATTGGGCAACAAAATGGGGTATTTTATTCCTTGTGAAAATAAGAAATTTTGAACCAAAACGACATCTTATTAGCCCAATTCAAATAAATTCTGTGAAAAAACTGTGGTGTCTAAATGGTCTCGACACCCATAAATGAATTCCTTGAGGGGTGTCGTTTCCAAAATGGGGTTTCCATTGCTTTGATACCTCTGGGGTTCAGAAAATGCGACATGGCATCCCGAAAACCAATCCAGCACAATCTGCACTCCAAAGAACACAAAGCGCTCCTTCCTTTCTGAGGCCTCCCATGGGCCCAAACTGCAGTTTGTCACCACAAATGGGGTATTGCTGAACTCAGGAGAAATTGGGCAACAAAATGGGGTATTTTGTTTCCTGTGCAAATAAGAAATTGTCATGAAAAATGAAATTTTATTATTTATTTAATTTCACAGCTGTGTAAAAACTGTGGGGTCAAAATGGTAACAACAACCATAAATGAATTCCTTGAGGGGTGTAGTTTCCAAAATGGGGTCACTTTTGGGGTATTCCTACTGTTTTGGCAACTCAACACCTCTTCAAACCTGGCATACTGCCTAAAGTATATTCTAATAAAAAAGAGGCCCCAAAATGCACTAGGTGCTCCTTTGCTTCTGGGGCTTGTGTTTTAGTCCACGAGCACACTAGAGCCACATGTGGGACATTTATAAAAAAAACGTCCGAATCTGGACAATACATATTTAGTAGTGTTTCTCTGGTAAAAAAAATTGAATAAAATTGAAATTCAGCAAGGAAAATGAAATTTGCAAATTTCACCTCCACTTTGCTTTAATTCCTGTGAAATGCATAAAGGGTTAAAAAAAACTTTCAAAATGCTGTTTTGAATACTTTGAGGGGTCTAGTTTTGAAAATGGGGCGTTTTATGGGGGTTTCTAATACATAGGCCCCTCAAAGCCACTTCAGAACTGAACAGGTACCTTAAAAAAAAGGCTTTTGAAATTTTCTTAAAAATATGAGAAATTGCTGTTTATGTTCTAAGCATTGTAACGTCCGAGAAAAAGAAAAGAATGTACAAAAAAATGATGCAAATCTAAAGTAGATATATGGGAAATGTAAACTAGTAGCTATTTGGTTGGTATAACCATCTGTTTTACAAGCAGATGCAATTAAATTCAGAAAAATGCTATTTTTTCTAAATTTTCTCTAAATTTTGCAATTTTTCACAAATAAACACTGAATATATCGACCAAGTTTTACCACTAACATAAAGCCCAATGTCTCACACGAAAACAATCTCAGAATAGCTTGGATAGGTTTAAGCATTCCGAAGTTATTACCACATAAAGTGAAACATACTACCGTTCAAAAGTTTGGGGTCAACCAGACAATTTTGCGTTTTCCATGAAAACTCACACTTATATTTATCAAATGAGTTGCAAAATGACTAGAAAATATAGTCAAGACATTGACAAGGTTAGAAATAATGATTTTTATTTCAAATAATAATTTTCTCCTTCAAACTTTGCTTTCATCAAAAAATGCTCCATTTGCAGCAATTACAGCATTGCAGACCTTTGGCATTCTAGCAGTTAATTTGCAGAGGTAATCGGGAGAAATTTCACCCCATGCTTCCAGAAGCCCCTCCCACAAGTTGGATTGGCTTGATGGGCACTTCTTGCGTACCATACGGTCAAGCTGCTCCCACAACAGCTCTATGGGGTTGACATCTGGTGACTGCGCTGGCCACTCCATTACAGATAGAATACCAGCTGCCTGCTTCTTCCCTAAATAGTTCTTGCATAATTTGGAGGTGTGCTTTGGGTCATTGTCCTGTTGTAGGATGAAATTGGCTCCAATCAAGCGCTGTCCACAGGGTATGGCATGGCGTTGCAAAATGGAGTGATAGCCTTCCTTATTCAAAATCCCTTTTACCTTGTACAAATCTCCCACTTTACCAGCACCAAAGCAAACCCAGACCATCACATTACCTCCACCATGCTTGACAGATGGCGTCAGGCACTCTTCCAGCATCTTTTCAGTTGTTCTGCGTCTCACAAATGTTCTTCTGTGTGATCCAAACACCTCAAACTACAATTCGTCTGTCCATAACACTTTTTTCAAATCTTCCTCTGTCCAATGTCTGTGTGCTGTTGCCCATATTAATCTTTTCCTTTTATTAGCCAGTCTCAGATATGGCTTTTTCTTTGCCACTCTGCCCTGAAGGCCAGCATCCCGGAGTCGCCTCCATACTGTAGACGTTGACACTGGCGTTTTGCGGGTACTATTTAATGAAGTTGCCAGTTGAGGACCTGTGAGGCGTCTATTTCTCAAACTAGAGACTCTAATGTACTTGTCTTGTTGCTCAGTTGTGCAGCGGGGCCTCCCACTTCTCTTTCTACTCTGGTTAGAGCCTGTTTGTGCTGTCGTCTGAAGGGAGTAGTACACACAGTTGTAGGAAATCTTCAGTTTCTTGGCAATTTCTCGCATGGAATAGCCTTCATTTCTAAGAACAAGAATAGACTGTCGAGTTTCACATGAAAGCTCTCTTTTTCTAGCCATTTTGAGAGTGTAATCGAACCCACAAATGTAATGCTCCAGATTCTCAACTAGCTCAAAGGAAGGTCAGTTTTATAGCTCCTCTAAACAGCAAAACTGTTTACAGTAGTGCTAACATAATTGCACAAGGGTTTTCAAGTGTTTTCTAATCATCCATTAGCCTTCTAACACAGTTAGTAAACACAATGTACCATTAGAACACTGGAGTGATGGTTGCTGGAAATGGGCCTCTATACACCTATAAACCAGACGTTTGCAGCTACAATAGTCATTTAGCACATTAACAATGTATAGAGTGTATTTCTGATTAATTTAATGTTATCTTCATTGAAAAAAACTGTGCTTTTCTTGCAAAAATAAGGAAATTTCTAAGTGACCCTAAACTTTTGAACGGTAGTGTATGTCAGATTTCAAAAATGGGCTCTGAGCCTTAAAGAGGCTCTGTCACCATATTATAAGTGCCCTATCTCCTACATAAGGAGATGGGCGCTATAATGTAGATGACAGCAGTGTTTTATATTTTAAAAAACTATCTATTTTTACCACTTTATTAGCGTTTTTAGATTTATGCTAATGAGTTGCTTAATGCCCCAGTGGGCATATTTTAACTTTAAACCAAGTGGGCCTTGGACAGGGCAGTGTATGACGCTGACCAATCAGCGCCATGCACTCCTCTCCATTCATTTACACAGCACATAGTGATCCTGTTAGATCACTATGTGCTGTCTTATACTTACACATTAACAATACTGAAGTGTTTAGACAGTGAATAGACATTCCACGGAATGTCTATTCACAATCTCTGCACTTCGTTACTGTTTCTATGGTAGTTATAGCCGAGGAAGCGTGATCTCGTTGTAACCTGTCATTTACAGCGTAATCTCGCAAGATTACGCGTCCTCTGCTGTAACTACCACAGACAGAGTAACGTAGTGCAGAGATTGTGAATAGACATCCTGTGGAATGTCTATTCACTGTCTAAACACTTCAGTATCGTTAATGTGTAAGTATAAGACATCACATAAGGATCTAGCAGGATCCCTATGAGCTGTGTAAATGAATGGAGAGGAGTGCATGATGCTGATTGGTCAGCGTCATACACTCCTCTGTACAACGCCCACTTGGTCTAAAGTAAAAATACGCCGACTTGAGCATTATGTAACTCATTAGCATAAAGCTAAAAACGCTAATAAAGTGGTAAAAATAGATAGTTTTTTTAAAATAAAAAGCATCACTGTCACCAACATTATAGCGCCGATCTCCTTATGTAGGAGATAGGGCACTTATAATGTGGGGACAGAGCCTCTTTAACCTCCGATAACCCTTCAAAACCTGCTTAACCTGAAAAAGATAATTAATTGGCCTAACATTAAACCCCTTCTGAAAAAAGGAAACCCCTGACAAAATACTAGAAACATAACTACGTGAAAACTGATTCAAGAACAAACGACCGACAAAAGCTAAGGCTAAATCCACTTCACAAACATATGCATTAGGACAATGTTCATCACATAAAGAGCACCAGCTGCCCCATGCATGCACGTATCCAGACCAAGGAACGAAATTTTTCCAGGTGGCAACGTGAGAGAGAATCCGCTATTACATTGTGAATACTACTAAAATGTCTAGCTTTCAACCATATGTTAAACTTCAAGCATAACAACACTAGATGGCGCTAGAGCTTAACTACCATGTCACATTTTGAGGATAAGCAATTGATAGCAAATAATACACCCATATTATCAGAGTATAAAATAATACATTTATTCCTAAAAAAAAAACTGGCCCCAAATGACAATGGCGAGCACAGCAGGAAATAATTCCAATAAAACTATGTTATTTATGACACCATGAGAGATCCAGGATTCATTCCATGGTTCAGCACACCAATGATCATTCCAAAAGGCACCGAAACCAATACATCTAGAAGCGTCAGTGTAAAGGCCTCAGAATCAACAAACTCTTCCTGCCACAAAGAATGACCATTAAAATTTTGAAGGAAAGACAACCACATGGTTAAATCCTCCTTCAAAACTCTAGTAAGCCTAATATGAGCAAAAGGGGACTTCAGACCCCCTAGTGGACATACAGGGGCGTAGCTAGGGGGGGGCAGGTGGGGCATGTACCCCGGGCACAACTTAGAGGGGAGCGCAGGCGCCACCTCCTCCTGCACTATAATTGTACCTGTGTCTAGACTATAGGACACAGTTACAATTAGAAGCAATGAATGGCCGGGTACGTTCCGTGCCCGGCTATTCATCGCTTTTGTACCAGTGAAGCTTCCGTCGATGAAAGGCACTGAGTGACAGGGAAAGTCATCCTGCCCAGCCAATCAGCGCCTTTCATAGACCCTACGTTCAACCCCCAGGAGACCTGCGCAGAAGAGAGCAGGTCTCCATGGCTGACGGCTGGCGTGGGAGCGGGAATAAGGTGAGTTTAAATAGTTTTTGTTTTTTTTAATTGTAATAAAAGTGTGTGGCATTATCTACAAGGGGGACTTTATCTACGGAGGGGGGACTTTGTCTACACTGGGGGGCCTTTATCTACGGGGGGGGGCTTTATCTACGTAGGGGGGACTTTGTCTACACGGGGGGGACTTTATCTATGGGGAGGGACTTTATCTACGGAGGGGGGACTTTGTCTACACGGGGGGGCCTTTATCTATAGGGGGGGACATTGTCTACACGGGGGGGCTTTATCTACAAGGGGTACTTTATCTACGGGGGGACTTTATCTAAACGTGGGGGGCTTTATCTACGGGGGGGGGTGTCTATCTACGGGGGGGCTATATACTGGGGTGGGCTATCTATGGAGCACCATATACAGGGGTGGGCTATAGCTACAGGGGGGCTATATAGTATATAGCCCCCTGTAGATATAGCCCACCCCTGTATATAGTGCTCCATAGATCGCCCACCCCTGTATGTAGCCACCATGTAGATATAGCCCACCCCTGTAGATATAGCCAACCCCTGTAGATATAGCCCACCCCTGTAGTTATAGCCCACCCCTGTATATAGTCCCCCTCTAGATATAGCCAACCCCTGTATATAGTATCCCACAAATAGCTCCCCCTATAGTGCTCCACAGAAAGCCCACCCCTGTATATAGCCCCCCTGTACATATAGTCCACCCCTGTATATAGTGCTCCACAGATAGTATATACAGGGGTGGGCTATCTGTGGAGCACTATATACAGGGGTGGGCTATCTGTGGAGCACTATATACAGGGTGGATTATCTAGTGGAGCACTATATACAGGGGTGGACTATATGTACAGGGGGGCTATCTGTGAAACACTATATACAGGGGTGGACTATATGTGGAGCACTATATACAGGGGTGGACTATATGTGGAGCTATATCTACAGTGGGGCTACATTCAGGGGTGGGCTATATCTACAGGGGGGCTATATACAGGGGTGGGCTATCAGTAGAGCACTATAGGGGAGTTATTTGTGGGACACTATCTACAGGGGGCTCTATGGCAGACACCATCTACAGGTGTGTGTGTGTGTGTGTGTGTGTGTGTGTGTGTGTGTGTGTGTGTGTGTGTGTGTGTGTGTGTGTGTGTGTGTGTGTGTGTGTGTGTGTGTGTGTGTGTGTGTGTGTGTGTGTGTGTGTGTGTGTGTGACAGAAAAAATACATTCTCCTTACAAAAGTAGTTTTATTGTGCAAAAAGTTGTAAAACATAAAAAAAGTGCTATAAATTAGGTATCACCGGTATCGTACTGACCCACAGAATAAAGTTAACATGTAATTTATAAGGCATGGTGAACGCTGTATAAAAAAAAACCCTAAAAGAACTATGCCTCTCAAAAAATGGGATAAAAAGTGATGAAAAAGTTGCATGTACCCCAAAATGGTACCAATAATAACTACAGCTCGTCCCACAAAAAAACAGCCCTCATACCACAACATCTATGAAAAAAAAAATTGTTAAGGCTCCAATAAGCCAGGAAAGAAAAAATATGCAGTTGTGCAGATCAGAGGGGAACATTTAGTCTGTTTCAAGAGGCGATTTATCGGGGCCCTAAAATTAGGGAAGCAGGAAGGAGGGGCCCAAACATATCTGCTAGAAGCGAGGGTGCCCTATTATACCACTTCCTAGCAAAATTCCCCAAACTGCAAAGGTGCGGAGTGTGGACCAAAAGGGGGATAAGTAAAGACACAGTTTATCAGTGCGACAACGGCCTGTGCAGAAATGATTGCTTCACAGCGTAACACACATCTATGGATTATTTTATTGTTTACCCCATTATTATACCCCCTGACTATGCCCCTGATGTACTCTGCCCAGCTTACATATGCCCCCACATTATGAATGGAAACACCAGTAATACTCAAACAAAACTACTACCAAGCAAAATCTACGCTTTAAAAGCCAAATGGCGCTCCCACCCATCTGAGCCCTACAGTGTGCCCAAACAGCAGTTTACTTCCACATATGTTGCACCGCCATAGCCTGGAGAACCCTTTTAACAATTTTTGGGATGTGTGTCTCCAGTGGCATAAGCTGGGCATGACATACTTGCCACTGGGCATGACATACTTGGCAATTCTGGGGAAAAATTGTAATTTTTACTTTGCACCATACGCAGCGCATTTATTTATGGAAAAGAGCTGTGGGGTGAAAATGCTCACTACACCCCTTAATAAATGCCTTGAGGGGTGTAGTTTCTAAAATGGGGTCACTTCCGGGGGGTTTCTTTTATTTCCCATCTGAGCCTCTGCAATTGTGAACCAATTCTGTGTAAATCGCCAAATTAGGCATCAATTTCGCATGGTATTCTCTCACTCCTGAGCCCTGTCAAATGTCCAGGCAAAAGATTAGGGCCCCATGTAGGGTAATTCTAAAACCGGTAAACACAGCATAATAATTAGAGAGCGGTCTTGTTATGGTGGCACAAGCTGGGCACCACATAGTGGCATATCTATGGAAAAATCAAATTTTTACTCTACAATATCGAGTGCAAACAAATTTATGCAAAACACCTGCGGGGTTAACATGCTCACTACACCCCTAGGTGAATACCTTGAGGGGTGTATTTTCCAAAATGGGGGTCACTTTTGGGGGGTTTCCACTGTTTTGGTCCCACAGGGGTTTTGCAAATGCTACATAGCGACCAATCCAGCAAAATCTGTACTCCGAAAGCCAAATGGCTCTCCTTCCCTTCTGAGCCCTGCCGTGTGCCCAAAAATGAGTTTATAACCACATATGGGGTATTGCCATACTCGGGAGACATTTTTTAACAAATGTTGGTGTTCTTTTTCTGCTTTCTTTTTTTAGAAAATGTAAAATTTTGCGCTAAAGCTACCTCTTATTAGAAAAAATATATAATTTTTATTTTCACTGCCCAATTCAAATAAAATCTATGAAACAGCTGTGTGGTCAAAATGCTCACTACACCCCTAGATTAATTCCTCAAGGGGTGTAGTATCACAAATGGAGTCCCTTTTGGATAGTTTCCACTGTACTGTTACCTTAGGGGCTTTGCAAAATCGACATAGTGTCAAGAAACCAATGCAGCAAAATCTGTGCTCCAAAAGCCAAATGCTGCTCCTTCTCTTCTTTTCCTTGCCATGTGCCTACAGTTTATGACCACATATGGGGTATTGCCGTACTCGGGAGAAGTTGCTTTACAAATGTTGGGGTTCTTTTTTTCCTTTATTTGTTGAGAAAATGAAAAATTTTGAGCTAAAGCTACATCTTATTGAAGAAAAAGGATTGTTTTTATTTTCACTGCCCAATTCTAATAAATTCTATGAAACACTTGTGGGGTCAAAATGATCACTACACCCGTAGATTAATTCTTCAAGGGGTGTAGTTTCCAAAATGGGGTCACTTTTTGGGCGTTTTCATTGTTTTGTCCCCTTCAAGTGCGACGTGGCCTCCGCAAACCATTCCTGCTAAATTTGAGCTCCAAA